>NC_048230.1:55722142-55800154 GCF_002007445.2 Ailuropoda melanoleuca | reverse complement strand
GCGGGAGGGGGAGGGGGCACAAGATGGCGGCGGCCGGGGGGGGCGGGAGTTCAGCTCATGGATCCCGGCGGGCGGCGGAGGGGAGACCGGGCCGGCGGAGGCGGCGGCGGCAACGGGCGGGGGAGGGGGCTGATCCCGCGTCTCCCCTCAGCAGACAATACAAGCGCCTCGGAGCGAGTCCCCAAACCTGCCCTAGCCAAAATGGCGGCCGAGAAAGAGCGGAAGTGACGTAAATACCTCATTAGCATAAGAGGACTCATTGTCCAGCTAAGTAGGGGGGGTAGTGGGGAACAGTACCCCTTCCCCCCATGTCCCCCAGGGACAACTCCCTCACTCCCACCTGTGCTTGCCCTAACTTTTTTGGAGGGAGGGTGGCACTAGCACCCCCACCTAAGGGAAATTATATAATCCCCACTGAGGGGGAGCTCTCGCGAGAACCAAGAGGATTTGCCATTGACCCACTAGGAGGCGCCGCGGATAATGGCCGCAGTGCGCTTCCAGGGCTCGTGTGCAAGGCGGGCGCCTTCCTCTGGCCACAGCGCCGGCGGCGGAGGCACCAGCAGCGGGCCGCAGCACGCCCTGCACTCAGTCAGGTGGCCGTGCTGGGGATCCCTGCGCGGACCCAGCTGGGCCTGGACTACATCTGGCGGGAGGGGGCGTGCGGGCAGCCCAGCGACTCCACGTGTTGGGAGGCCTGGGCTCTCAGGGGCTGGGCAGCTGCGGGAAGGGCAGGGACACCTGGCTGGTCCTGCGCGATGCCTCCTGCCTTATATGAGGTGTGAGGGCCTCGTGCTTCACACACCAACTGGAGCCACAAACCCGTGGAGCCCTGGTTCCTTCCTGGTGGGGTGGGTTACTTAGTGGACAGGGGCTGACATTCTTCCAAGTCGGTGATGGGCTCTTCTCTTTGGCCTGAAGAAAACAAATGGGAACCCTAGCGTTTGGGGGGCCACCGGACTGGTGAAGCCCAAAGATGAGAAATGAAGTTGCTGATGGGCCTCCACAAGATGCTCAAAAACTACACTTCAACTGTATGTAGTCCCAGGGACACTCTTGGTGTCACCACAATCTGGATAGCACAAGATAGCACATGGACAGTTTGTGCAAATTTAGGTCAATCCCAACCAACACATTATCTCAACTTTTAACCCACCTTTTGCAGTAGAGTGCATCTGAGATTATATCACTGGCTAAACATACTTAAGAGTAATTAACATCATCATGAAGATTAACCAAGCCTGTTTTCTTAAGGTGTGCTCTGTAAACACACTGATCTTTGGCTATTTCTCCAAATTTCAAGTTAAAACAGTTTCAAACCATACATAACACCCTAAAAGATTCTGACTTAATTGAAAATAGTACTGATTTTGGTTACATACAGCTCAGTGTCTAAGACTTTGGTTAGCAGGTTTAAACAAGCCATTTCATCCGATACAGAATTTCATTAATTTCTGAAATTATGACAAAATATATCTTTAAAAGCCAAATCAGTATTTCAAGGGGAAACCAGAGCTGGAAAAGATTTAAAAAAAGGGGGGGTGGTGGTGCCAAAAGATTTGATTTAGAGAAACAAAAATGAAGAATCTAATTACATGTTACAGAAGATTGGCAAAAGCTACTATGAAATAAGCAAAATAATTTTATCACAAGTTTAGTTTTCCTTAGATATACTTAGATTTCATACAGTGATAATACAAATAAATACAATGGGAAAACATCTGGATTTCATCCTTGACCTAATTTACAAAGTAAAAAGAGATGCTAGGTTCACATGTAAATGTTTAAAAAGATTTTAGTGCTTAAAAATAATCAGATTTACCACAAAAACGCATCTAAATGGTCCAGTTTCTTTTCTAAATAACTTCTACATGATCAAAGTCTTCACTGCTCAAACACCTTCTTTACTATCAATTCCAGTAGTGACAGTGTTGTGACTATGGGATTAAGAACCAAAAAGATTAAAATGGTGAAAGATAGCTATCTACTCTAGTGAGGTCTGAAAGGCAATACTTTATAGTGAGTTCTCTGAGGTAGGTAATCTCTGCTCCACATACTTGACAATAAAAACTTTGGGTTTAGATGAAGAAGAAAATCTAAACAACAACAAAAGAATATTATATTTCTATTACATTAGGTAATTCTACATCAAACAGTGATGAATTTTCTAATTATTAATGATGAAAGAAGTCATTTCCCCCAGGAAGGTGGGTCCCTTGTGTGCTGTCTGGCTACACAGCTTTGTGTAAAAGGGAAATAGAAGAGTAGAGGCCCTTATTGGAATGTGTCCTATGGATTCAACTATGGCAATAGGTAATGTTCAGAATGGCACCAAAGGTTTTATAGTCTGGTATTATTAATTTCTGGTACGATCTGTTAGAAATGCAATGGAAAAATCAGATTTTAAATTTCTTTAGCAGCCAAATTAAGCCAGGAAAATGTAATAAGGAATACTGTTGAATAAATATGCTTACTAAATAACTTAGAATGTCTCTTCCTTTTACTTGCTAAGGACAGTCAACTTGATCTTAAGCTTATTTGCTCAAAGTATGCCTTCCCCCAAATTTAAAAGATACCGTGTGTTCCATAAGCTATGCCACAGTTAGAAATGTATCTTTTTTTTTTTTTTTTTGAAACACTTAGGTTAGAAAAGTAAACAGAACATTTGTGGTGGCTTTAATGAACTTAATGTGCATTTTAACTGGCAGAACACTTACAGCTTAGTAAGATGTTTAAAAATTACTATAGCAGCTAAAGTCTTTAAGTCATCAAAATACTGATGCCTTAATGTCATCAGTATTTTTTCTTACTCATGGAAGTTACTGCTTGAGATAGAAAAAAAAGTAGCTGTGCAATCAACAGATGTCAAGCTTCCAAATCACAGTATGTCTTTTAAATAGACTTGCTTTGACAGATGAAATGCTTCATCAATTCAAGAGCTACAAACAGCCCAACTCTAAATTTGTGACCCAAACATATTGTTTTATCTAGCTGAGAAATTTGAGATACATTTTTAAAGAAGGGGCAAAAGTGTCTACTTATTCATTCATACAGAAACATCCATATACATTTCATGAATATAATTAACATTTTTTCTTACTTCTGACATCTACTACAAAGAGCTATGAATCCAGTTTTTTTATACTTCAAAATCTTCCCCGTGTAAGAAATTCTGCGCTCACATACTCTAATGAAAGCAGCAATATTTTCTGAAAAAAACCCAAATACATTTATTTACAAGTCTTAATACAGCAAAATCAAATGAAAATTGAGAACACTGTTCATTTTTCTAATTTAATTTGACATATGAAATAGAGTTTCCTCAGAAAAAATTTGTATGAAATTTACCTTACCTTATGATTTATGCTCTAAGAGTACATTTTATAAAAATCAGCAACCAGGCTTCTTTTATGTTTAAATGAAATCAACATGGTAAGTGTAATGAATAACTTTCTTTTATGTAGTAGCAAAGAGAGTCAATAATCCTTTCAAGAAAGAGACTATTTCATTTCCTCCCAACTTGGATTCACCGTAAACACGATCCACAAATGATATTGGAACCTGGTTAAAAAAAATATACGTTAAGTCAGTCTTCAAAAATATTAGAAAGGAAGCATAGCAGGCATACAACAATACAGTACAAACAAGATTTGTCTTATATAGCCTTCAAGTAAGTTCAGAAGTTAAGTGATTCTTACAGCAACTGTACCTCCAAATCTTTAAAATTAAACACTTCATTACCTAAAAACAGGTCACATGAACCAAATCTACAACCATTTGAAAAGCAATGATCCTGAATATTAAGCTGTTGACCAAAGTTTCAACCTGTATCTCAAGAAAAAAATTATACTCCAAAGTAAAATGGCCTTTCACTGAATTTTTTCAGTAGTCCATTAAATGTAACTGTTACTACGTTTTAGTGTTAACAATCTTGACACTTCCACAGGAGACATGACATTCTAGTTATTTTCTTGCTAGGAGGAAGAACATTAGTGTTAAAGCAGGAGAGCCTTTCAGAAGAGCTCAATAGCTAGTTGTAAATATTAGTGAGCACCTCCCACCCCCATAATTCCTGTCCTCTTCATTTTCGCATAGAAAATGGCAAACTAATGCATCATTAGAGTGGCTCTTACCGATGGCAAGAGGAAAGGGAGCAAACACACTCATCCCACAGTGCTAAGAAAGGGCAAGATGCACAAGGTACCAGTAACTTTTAATTCTTTAAAAGGTAATGCTGCTTTCTATTAATGTTTTTTTTCTTTTAAAGATTTTATTTATTTATTTTATTTTATTTATTTGACAGAGAGAGACAGCCAGCGAGAGAGGGAATACAAACGGGGAGTGAGAGAGGAAGAAGCAGGCTCCCAGTGGAGGAGCCCAATGTGGATCACGCCCTGAGCCAAAGGCAGACGCTGAACGACTGAGACACCCAGGCGCCCCTCTATTAAGGTTTTAAATCCTGGTAGGTCAAATGTAGTTAATTTCAAAGTCATTTTTCACACTTTAGTGTGTGGACATTCTAAACAACTAGAAGCCTCCCACATTTATTTAGTAGTTGTGCAAGTTAAACTTTTTATTATAAAAAGTGTCAATCTTCTGTTTCTTTATGAGGAATATAACATTCCATTTACTATCAGTTTGCCTACCTCGCCAATAGTATAATTCAACTGTCTTGCCCGAACAATCATTTCCATCTGGAAGACATAGCCTTTAGAAACACATTTTTCTATCAATTTCTGTAGAACTTCTTTTCGGTATAACCTGTGAGAAATTAAAATACATATGAACACCTAGGTAAATATACTTGCCTACATGTATCCTGACTTTTTCAAAGTTCACTGGTATTTATAAAACCTAAAATTTTCATTAGCCATTTGCATGCAGAAAAACTGTCACAGCTTATGATTATGGTACATTTGTCCTGAACCAGAATGGTCATGAAATACTTGGTAAATAATTTAGAATAATTTTGAAAATGAATTCTTAGTATCTTTTAGGCAATTATTTTCCTACCATACTACAAGAAATTATAAAAATAAAGTGAATCATTTAAAGTAAAACCACCCGCTGTTTTAAGTTTTTAAATTTTCTTAAAATTTATTTTTAAGTTGAATTGAAGAGAAACCGTTCCAAATATTGCAACAATAGAGTTGATAGATGATGATTAATCAACAATATAAAGTAGATGGCAAGGGCAAACCCAGTAATTAACAGGTGTTTCCTCATAAATGTCTAAGCAGTTTCTATTTCCCAAGATGTACTAAATAAATTCCCTGAGATAAACGAAGTCCCTTTAGGGGACTTAACGGAGAGCTCCTGAAGAAAGTGACTGGGTTCACCCACAAGACTTCCCAGCTCCTCTCTCTTACTTTGTAAATCTGATGTGCTCTGTGTTTGGCCTGCAGCCCATCTATATAGTTGGACTGCACATGTGCCCATTACAGGTGTCTGTGATCTCAATTGGTGATAGGATTGCCTCAATCCTGCAATGCCTAGATTCCTGTCTTAACCTTGTGTGTCAATTCTAACAAAGGACCAAAGAATTAACATTATTTAGTGTAAAAAAAAAACAAATATCAAGTAATATAAATTATCAACTAATGCATGAGGTTTGGACCTTAAAGTAGATGAACAGGCATCTTATAGTTTCAGAGATAAAAAAAAAAAATTGTGGCAGTCTTTAGTCATTTGGCATGGTCATACAAAACACTTCATCTTCTATAGCAAGTCTAAAATTAAAAACACCCCCACCAAAATAAACAAAAATTACCCTTCCCCCAACCTGGAAGGAGGCTTTGTTTCAATTAAACAAGAATTCTTTTTTTTAAATTAAAAACATACAGAGATCAAGGTAAATGAAAACACCCTAACCTATTTTAAGCTTTTCTGTGCTATAAATATTCATAGGAATTGCAGAAAATTGCTGGAAAAGGTGCTGTTTCTTAGAGCCTATCACCAGTGATAGTAATGTTCTGAATAAGAAGTGAGCAGCCACCTTGGCCCTGAGCCCCCACTAGGGGCTGAGCACCAATGTGAATGTTAACAAGCACACTAACCTAAGTCCTACCTTTGATGCTCTTTAGAAAGTACATTTTTCCTTAAGATGCTCAAGCCTCATTAACAACTTCTAAGGAACTTCAGTCTGCCTTTGTGTGTTCCAGAACAAAAATGAGGTAGAAATGAAAAGCATTTCTTAAAAATAAGCCACTGTATACCAAGAAATTTAGGCAAGAAGTTGTAAATAATAGAAAATAGATAGTTTTTACTGTACCTGAAACTTCCTGTTAAATCAGATGCTCCTGGTCTGAGCAAAATCTGAGTTATAAAATTGGCCCCGCGGCTGTTAAATAAAACAATTAGATTCTCTTTATATAATACATTTTTTCTTTTTTTTTTTTAAAAGATTTTATTTATTTATTTATTTGACAGAGATAGAGACAGCCAGCGAGAGAGGGAACACAGGCAGGGGGAATGGGAGAGGAAGAAGCAGGCTCATAGCGGAGGAGCCTGATGTGGGGCTCGATCCCATAACACCAGGATCACGCCCTGAGCCGAAGGCAGCCGCTTAACCGCTGTGCCACCCAGGCGCCCCTATATAATACATTTTCTAAACAAGAGAAACAATCCAAAATCAGAGTGCTAAAACTGTTACACTAATTTCATAAATGCAACACTATTTCACAAAAATGTCAATTTTACAGAAATTTTAGTCAGTAAAAGATCTGATATTCTCAATCTTGAGGAAATGGGGACTTTTATTCTTGGAATGTGACATTTAAAGCGGACCTATAAAACAATCACTCTCTTCTAAGGTTTAGGTAAGAAAGATAACGGATTTTTAATTCAACTTGCATATTTCTCAACAGCCCTCACTGAGAATTATGAACATCTCCCAGACAGCAAAAGGCATCAGGGATTTGGAGTTTCCTTTTCAGATTCTTTTTTTTTTTTTTTTAGGATTTTTATTTATTTATTTGACAGAGATAGAGACAGCCAGTGAGAGAGGGAACACAAGCAGGGGGAGTGGGAGAGGAAGAAGCAGGCTCCCAGCAGAGGAGCCTGATGTGGGGCTCGATCCCATAACGCCAGGATCACGCCCTGAGCAGAAGGCAGACGCTTAACCGCTGTGCCACCCAGGCGCCCCTCCTTTTCAGATTCTAATAAGCACAAGGGATCATGGGTTTCAACTGGGCAACAGGTCAGTCTGCATAAAAATGGCACTTTTTTAAAAAGAAGGTATGCAAGTGAGCAAGGGTTTTGGTTTTTGGTAATCTCTGGAAATTGAACAAAGATTCATTCTGAAACTGTTTCAGTCTACTTGGGCCGCTACAATGAAATACCACAGACCATGTGGCTTAAATGACAGATATTTATTTCTCCCAGTTCTGAAGGCTGGGAAGTCCAAGATCAAGGTGCAACAGAATTGGTTCCTGGTGAGAACCCTCTTCTTGGCTTACAGAGGGCTGCTTTCCTGCTGTGTGCTCTCACAGGGGAGCAGGGCAACAGAAGTCAAGCTCTCTGGTCTCTTCTGGAAAGGGCAATAATCCTACCATGAGTGCCCCATGGTCACTAAACTTAATTACCTCCCAAAAGGCCCCACCTCCAAATACCAACACTTTGAGGGTAAGGTATTTTAACACATAAATTTTAGCAGAGACATCCAGTCCAGAACAATGACAGGGTATGTGCTTCAAACACAACTAAGTATCAATTTCAAGCTATTACTAATAGCTATTATTAACATTTCAAAAAGATCTGAAGTGCCCTTGGAAAAAATGACTTTTGTATTGCAGCTATTTTAGTGAGCTCCTATTCAGAAAAAAAAGTTTTCTGGGGCAGACTGGAAAGAACAGTTTCTCTCCAAATCCAAGGTAACTACCAAGGCCCTCCCTAGGAAAGATTATTTTTATACAAATAACATGGTTAGGGATATAACTGGGATAATGGCTAACAAAAATATTTTCCCTTTCAAATTGCTTCCGATAACAAAATTAGTCTAGGACATAGTTTATCCCTCAAAATGGGTTTAATCAAAGGAAAATGAGCATATATGTATATATGTGCAGTATACGTATATATTTGTACCTCTAGTCAAGTGAATATTTCTAAATTGGGGTTTTTTAATTAAAATGCAGCAAGGGTCAGATGGGCTTGGATTAAAATTCTAGTTCATTTAAATGAGTCCGTGGGCAAATGATTACATAATTTTTCTCAGGAGTATATACTCTTAAGTCAGTGCAGACATTAACAACTAATGACAAACACAACTAACACAACTTAATGATCCAACTAAAAGTTGTAAAAGGTCTCTGACTGGGACTTCCTAATTTTAAATAAGAGCCCTGATGACAAATTCAGAGGGCCTGAGAGATCACTCACTTGTTCTCAACACTGGCTGCACAAATGAATCATCTGGAGAGCCTGTGAAAAATACTGATGGTTTTGCCCCATCCCTGGAGATCTGTTCACACGGTCTACGGTGCGTGTGTGCGCACACAATAAAGGGAAAACGACAGGGAACAGTAGTGTATGATTTTCTCTCTACATGATTCCAATATTCAGCAGGGTTAAAAACCACGGTTTTATCCAACCCCTTCATTTCACTGAAGACTGAGGCTCTCACAGGTCTTAAATGACTTGCCCAAGTTTCCACATTTAAGAGGCAGAACTGAGATTAACTTAACAGAATCTTCAATAGGAATGAAAAGGGTAATAAAAAACACTAATATTAGTAATATGTATAAAGGTATGCTGTTATATACTAAGTAGGAAGCTACATAGATCCTTTATAGATCTCATCTTCTCAACCACCACAGAAAGGTGATATAGATTAAATATGGTCAGAAATTAAATATGGTCAGAATTCTTTGTGGGTCTTCCCATCAGGAAGTGAATTCTTCTTCCCCAACCCTTGATTATGGGCTTGCTTTGTGTGTGTGTGTGTGTGTGTGTGTGTATACAAGACTACTTAGTCCAAAAATACAGATGAATAGTTCATTTAAAGCTAAAGGTACAGAATAAATTTTGCTGAATTAGACCATTTCTAACAAAGGTTCAAAGGTTTATGCCGATTTTTCCTTAGTGAAAAATATCCAAAATAAAATGCTTTAATCATAGGAAAAATTGTAGATAAGGAGCTATCTGGGAGTATATATTGGAAGTTAACAATCTGATCCCAAAAATCCCAAGGCAGCATGGTAATGTAATCCAAATACCTGTCATAAACATATTCCCAGTAGTTATAATAAAAGCCAGAGAAATCGCAGCACATGTATATACCTGATTATTTTTCTTTTCAAATCCCAGCCATATACACCTCCATTTCCTTTGTACCGAGTTCCAGAGACAATGTCAAAATTACCCTCCTTCTGCTTCCTACAGAAAAAATAAAATGTCAATTAGAAAAAGCTATTGAGCTTTCAATAGTTATTTTGATGAACTACACATAAAGAACTTTTAAGATTTGCATAGGAAAAACCATGCCAAGAAAACAGATGAACTATACCACTGAGAAATCTTTCAATGTAAGATTTTCAAACCTAATTATTTTCCCCTTATTAATTTCTAAAACTAAAAAAATAGTAGTATTTGCTGATTGCACCATGTGAAACCATCCTAAAATGTAATCCCCCTCCATTCTGTTCTTGGCCCTATTAATAAATAAACAATGTTAAAACAGCCTGGTAACCCTCCAGACCTTTCTCTTCACAGAAAAATAAAGACACACATAACCTGTAGGATTCTGGTTGCTTTAACAAAATTGGAACCCAAAAGAGTATATTCTGCAACTTGCCTTTTGTAAGTTAACAATATACATAATGGAATCACGGACATCCCTGCAGATCAACAGAGAATTTCCCCATTCTTTCTTTCTTTTTTTTTTTTTTAAAGATTTTATTTATTTATTTGACAGAGATAGAGACAGCTAGCGAGACAGGGAACACAAGCAGGGGGAGTGGGAGAGGAAGAAGCAGGCTCATAGCAGAGGAGCCTGATGTGGGGCTCGAACCCATAACGCCGGGATCACACCCTGAGCTGAAGGCAGACGCTTAACCGCTGTGCCACCCAGGCGCCCCACCCCCATTCTTTCTAATAGCTACAAAAACATCCCTTGGAACACTGGACCCGTATACTTGCATGGTTGTTATCATGGTGGGCCTCCCCGCCCCCAACACCACAACCACAATGAGTAGTGTGGCAACGTTCTGATAAACTTACATACTGGTGCTTAGACATCCCAACGTGGAACATCAGAGAATTGCTAAAACAAAGCTTACAAGTATTTTGAACAGGTATCACCAGAAATTACTTTTCAAAAAGGCTGTAGCAACTCACATTTCCTCCAGCAATATCTATGTGTATCCACTTTCTGCCATCTTATCGGTGCTAGATGTGTTGCTCTTTAAGTTTGTAATTATGACAAACTAATGGGTAATAAAATACTGTTAGTTATCTCACTTCGTGTTTCCCTGACAACATCCCAGCGTGTCTTCCCTCAGGCTTATCAGCCATTGGTCTTTCTTCTACATAAGGCCTGTTTTTATCTTTCACCCATTTTCTACTCCCCTGGTTCCATTTCCTTCTCGGGTCAAAGGGGCTCTTGGGAATTAAGCAGAGAAGGTATCTCTGAGGTGACTTTATGCAGAGATCAAAGTATGAGAAGTAGCTGGCTATTAAGGAGCAGAGAAAGAGTGTTTTAGGCAAAGAACGCAGCACTCCATGTGACACAGAAATGGAAGGAGTGTGCCTGAAGCAGAGGGATGGGAGGGGCACAAGATGAGCTCAGAAAGGGAGGCAGGGGGGCGCCTGGGTGGCACAGTGGTTAAGCGTCTGCCTTCGGCTCAGGGAGTGATCCCGGTGTTATGGGATCGAGCCCCACATCAGGCTCCTCCGCTATGAGCCTGCTTCTTCCTCTCCCACTCCCCCTGCTTGTGTTCCCTCTCTCGCTGGCTGTCTCTATCTCTGTTGAATAAATAAATAAAATCTTTAAAAAAAAAGAAAAAAGAAAAAAAAGAAAGGGAGGCAGGGGCCAGATCACATAGTGGTTTGAGGGGCAAGGAAGAGAGTTTCTTCCCATCCGTTAATGAGAACTCGCTGAAGTGATCGAAACAGGAGAGTAACATTACCTAATTTTGTTTTAGTACATTTAGCTTATATTGAGAACAGTTTCCAAATTCTTATTCTGAGGTTTCATGTTGTCTTGGATTTTCTAAGAATACAACTATATTGCCTACAAATAAATACAATTTTATATCCTTTCTCAATATTCATACTAAATTCTTGTTCTTACATCACTTAAAATGTCCACATATGATGACAGCTGATATGCCTACCTTTATGCATTTATTAATGATTCCACATTTCACCATTCAGTAAGATGTCTATTAGGACTGGGTTGTCTTTATCAAGTTTAAGTGGTTTTCCTTTTATTTCTACTTTCAAGTTTTTATTAGAAGTGGCTAGTACAGTTTATCAAATACCTTTTAGCATCTATAGACTTAATCATGCTGCTTTCTTTGCTAATGTGATAAATTATGTGGATGAATTCCTCACGATGAACCATTTTGGCATTCTTGGAATAAACCCTATTTGTTCATGGTGTTTTTACCCTTATGATGTAGGGCTTAATTCCATTTAACAGGGACGTCACCTTCCATCTTTTCCTGTAGTCTGGGAGAATTTAGATAATAAAAGAATAATTATCTGTTGATTAGTCCCTAAAATATACTATTTAGCCACATATCTATAGTCATGAGCCTCAGATCTATATGTTGGTTTCACTTCTGACACCAAACTTAAAATAGCATGTGCATTTTTAATTAGTAAAAAGTAAAGTCCAAAATTAACGTAAGATAAATAATTTGAATCATAATTCTTCCAAATATTAAAAATACCTACCTAATGAATTCAGGAATAAATTTTGGCTGAAATTTAGAAAAAATAAACATTAAGTCAGTAAAAGAGGCTTAGAATATCATGAATAGCTAATAAAGAAAGATAGCACTTACATGGTGTGAGAGATCAGCATCCATAATTATTATGTAGTTTCCTGTGGCATGTTTCATTCCGTGAATATATGCAGTTCCTAAAAATGAAAATATATCCATTTAAGAAAGCCATCAGAAATGCTTAAATGTACACATGAACAGGGAAGAAATTAGGCATCTGAAAAGCATACATCAGTTCCTTAAAAGTGATACTAAACTATAATTGAATCCTATTTATTCTCAATCAAGAACATCTCTCCATTCCATTCTTCCATCTGCAACTTCACCTTAGTCC
Organism: Ailuropoda melanoleuca; assembly: GCF_002007445.2. Lineage (NCBI taxonomy): Eukaryota > Metazoa > Chordata > Mammalia > Carnivora > Ursidae > Ailuropoda > Ailuropoda melanoleuca. Next base: position 55,787,875 of record NC_048230.1, on the reverse strand, counting down.
TAGGCACCACCTTCTGATGCTCAGCTCTCTACCTAAAAGTGTTTCCCTGCTTCTGCTCTTCCCATCAGTCTTGGCCCATTTCCACAAAAGTTACCCCAAGTGTCATCTACATGGTAAGCCTAGTACACTAGAGCCTCGGTCTGGTATATTTGGGGTCAAAGGCGCAGCCAGCAATTACTTAGCCATCTTCATGCCTAAAAGTTCCCCAGCGATTTGGGGATTCCTGCATTCCCTAGTTCCAAACCACCACACTATCTCATTAGCAAGGCTGAACCCTTCTAATTCTTTTGCTAAAAAGTGAGGATCACAGTTTTTTGGAATTCCATTGATTGGTCAGGAATTCCTGGTTGCTTTCATGGCAGTTTCCAGATTATTTCAATCCCAAAGAACCTCTGGGTTCAGATATTCAGAACACTTCATGCCAGAGAACTGATAGTCTTTAAGGCAGCAAATATTCAATTTTTAAGAACTGTGCTTCCTCCATGCTCCCCTAATTTTTCAGTAAAATTATATGACTTCTCAACATAAGCAACTGTAAACAAAAACAGAAATAAAGGCACTGAGATACTCATCTCAGAATGACTAAGTTCATCTGAGATTTTCTATAACCCCCCGTTTAAAAAGCTAGAAAAACTTTGTTTTAAAAGCTAGAAAAACTTTTCTTTAAAAATAATGAATAACTTTTTACAACTTACAAAGAAATGTTCAAAGATTTACAGCTAATGCAGCATGCTGGTCCAAAACATTTGCCCTCAGATCCCTTCTCCGGCACTGCCCTATTCTGTTCTACATTGCATGGAACTACAGTTCCCAGGTGCTCTCCTCAACTGGCTGTCAGATAGCTTTGGAAGGCAGGAGGGATAGTTTCCAGGAGAGAGGAAAGGAAAAGTGCAAGGGTGTCCCCCCTCTTACTCTGCCTCCCAGCACTGACTGGATATCCTCCATGGCTCTAGCTCCTGCCAGGTATCTCCCACTCCATCATTCTAACCCCTTCCAAATAGCCTGGGTTCCTGGGCTCCCAAAACACCATCTCCTCCTATTGTTGCTTCATTCTAGGGGTGGTAGCAACCTCTAGCTATTACTAGCTTGAGTAGCCTCACTGTTCCATTGCATTTGGTTTCTCAGCATTCCTTCACCTGTGTAACCAGATTCTTTGTATTAAATTCCCTAATATTGAAAGACTGACGGTGGTTTCTGTTTTCCCAAGTGGACCTTGACTGATATAGGCAACTCAAGGTAAACCATATACACATCATTAAGATCATTAAAAACCATCACAAGAGGTCACTGTATTTTGGCCTTGTTCCAAATTAGGAAAATACCACTGGATAATCTTACCAAGGCAAGAAGCAGGTATGAGGGGTGAGAGCTTCTACTTACCTAGGCCTAACTTTTTCTCCCGTGGTCTTAGAAGCTGCAAGAATAAGAAATGGCATTTTAACAGAAATACTAAAAATAATGTAATAAAATTTTTTTTATAGGTGTCTACTCCTTTTAACAGAAACATAGCTGCATTTATTAGACCTTAAAGCAGAGTATGTTTAACATTTTTTGCCAAAGTAAAAAAGCGTTTAGTAACAAATCAAATAGTTTAACAGTTTGGAAAAACAACATTCTTTTTCCCCAACCCTACAGGTCAAATTTTAAACATTTTTTACTGGTGCTATCCACCAGAAAACAGTATGTAAATAATATGTTATGTCTATTACTTGATTTATCATTTTTAACATCTGTTGATTCCTTCTCCTATGAAAACCAAGGATTTAACTCACTTACCCTATACCTTCAAGTATTTGATAGCCATATTTGTTTTCTCAACTCCTTTTTTGATTTTATTATTTATGTTCTTGATCTTTTTCCCTCTATTTTTTTCAGTTACAAAAATACAGGCTTATGATTACAAGTCAGACAATATATGGTCATTCATTAGTTAAGGCATTCAGGTTGGTTCCAGGTATTTGCCATTACAAATATTGCTACAATAAAGATATTTGTAAATATTTCCTTTTGTAGAGGTCCTGTCATTTCTGTAATTAGCATCCCAAAAGTGGAATCACGGGCTGAAAGGTTATGCACACTTCTTTCTCTGAATAATTCCTTGTATGATTTTAAATGCTGACATCACTCCATCAACTTATCCTGACTTTATGCTTGGAAGACCTCATTACATTCTCTACTGGCCCAATGACACGACTTTAGGGTTATATGCCTAACAAGAAAATTAAAAATTTTTTTCTTTTCTTACTTTTGTCACTATTTTTTTTTTTGCTTCATATATAAACCTTGACTTCTTGTTTAGCTTTTTTCTTTCATCTAGAAATTTCTGAAAAAATAGAATGCCAAGATTTTGACTCTAAAGTTTCTGAGGCATGGGGCTCAAACAGACTCACTACCGAGCCTATCTTGTCCCCTTCTGCATTTGCCAGTGTATAAGCAGGCTACCTGAGGCTGCAAATCTCTAAACAAAGTATTTTCAGTTCAATTCAACCAGGATAGACTACTTTTTTTTTTTTTTTAACTTCATGCAAACTGCTGTAGGTCTTGGGGAGGAACAAAGATAAAATACATTCCTGCTCAATAAGCTCTTATACAGAAGAGAACTAGATAATCAATCATGTATAGTAATTATAATTCCTGAACAAAATCAAACAAGATTATCAGGTTTTATTTTTGTGATTGATGATTACTGAAAAAATATTGACCTGGTATCTGCCCTGAAAAAACAAATTCGTTAAAGTTCACCTTAAATTTTCTATAAATCCTATGTTTCAGTTGGAAAAATCTTTTTTTCTTCAAGTTTTTATAAAATATAAACCATGCTCCATATGATAAAGTACTATGGAACAGTTAAAAGAATTAGATAATTTACTGATAAAAGATATCTCAGCTACAGTTAAAAATCAACAGAATGATACAGGAAGATTGCATTTATGTTTAAAAACAAAAAAACACCACATTGCCTAGTTCTACAAATGTAGACACATACACATACATGCACAAAGGTCTGAGGCAATCCACACCAAGCTGCTGACTGGGGTGTCCCTTGGAGAAGGGACTAGGAGGTGGACCACGAAATGCTCATTAAAGGCAACTTCAGTTTTATCTGTAACATTGTCATTTTATAACAAGAATGTAGTTTTTCATTTCTTATGCAATAAAAAGTTCCCATTGTTACACTGCTTTACTTTCAAATCCTTAGTTCCTTCCACCCCCCTCCCTTTATCGCCACCTCACATCAATGAGGACAGCATAAAGCAGGGAAGGGCATGACAGAGCTCATCTCACAGCCATCAGGAGAACCAACATGAACTCACAGAAAGGGTGTGCAAACATACTCTGAAGAATGCTTACCACACTGCTTATGAGATACTTCACGTGATGCTATAATGTTTTGATAAAAAACTTAATTTGTAAAAAAAAATTTTGTCATAGAAAATCTTGATGACATTTTAGAAAACCTATGATCCATGATATTTAAGTGGACCTGTTTTTACCATACTCTCAAATTCAACAAGTTGAAAGAATGAAGATAAAAATAAATCTTTAGCTAAGAAAGGCTAATTGTACTCTCCTCCTATATTGCAATTCCTTACTTATCAGTGTGGCTCACATTTTTTCATTTTATTTATTTTTTTCATTTTTGGCCATTTACAGTTCTTATGAATTACATTTTTTGGGTTTTTTTAAAAGATTTTTATTTATTTGAGAGAGAGAGAGACAAGCCGGGGGTTGGGGAAGGGGAAAAGGGAGAAGCAGACTCCCCTCTGAGTGGGGAGCCTAATGAGGGGTTCTATCCCAGGACCCTAAGTCTACCCGAGCTGAAGGCAGACACTTAATTGACTGAGCCACCAAGGAGCCCCAAGAATTATGTTTTCATACATTTGATAGGGTGCTAATTTTTTTTTTAAGATTTTATTTCTTTGACAGAGAGAGAGAAAGAGCGCGCGCATGCACACACAGGCAGCAGACAGGAGAGGGAGAAGCAGGCTGCCTGCTGAGCAGGGAGCCTGACTCTCGGAGGTCAATCCCAGATCCCCGGATCATGACTAGGGCCGAAGGCAGATGCTTAACTGACTGAGCCACCCAGGCGCCCCAGGGTACTAATCTTTTTGTTAGAGATAGTATTTGGTACTTATGGATAAACGATATTTTTTAAGTAGTCAAACCTTCCAATCCTACAGTTAAATTAGGTGTTTTAAAAGTAATGAACATGCATTATATACTTTATTAAAAGAACAGTTTGTAAAAATACTAACCTATGAACTAACATAGGTGACTTAAACTAATCTCAAGTTGGAGGCTGAAAACAGATGACATACATCAAATATAACAGAAGCACTCAACATGGAAAGGCTGAAGCCAAATCTCAGATCCTTTTGCCCTATCAGTTCAGGATACATGCCTCCAATTTTTTTTCCAGTCCCACCTCCACTATTTGTTAGCTGTGTAACCTTGGAAAGTGCCTTAAACTCTCATCTCAGTTTCCTCACAGAGTTTAAAGGAAAAAAAAAAACTCCTTTGTTTTCTGAAACATTCATCTCAGCCGGTTTGAAAGACCAGCGAACAAAGCATCCGAGCTGAATATTTTGAGATACTGTAAAATAGCTTCAACAATAATTCGTCTCCATCTTCTCTCCCAGTTAACCACACACAACACTTAAAAGCAAGTAAGCGCCATCCACAGCATGGCTTGATTATTGTTTGGGGTGGGGGAGAAGGGCAATTTTCTACTTAAAATGATTTAAAGATCATAAAATAATGAAGGAACAGGGGACTTCCCAGGTAATACAGGACAATCGTAACGGTGAATGTAACTTTTTTTCTCATTATTTTGAATTTATTGGGTTGATGGGAAAAAATGGAACTTTTTGAGGGCCACGTTGTTTTAGAATTTGAGAAGGTCAATTTAGTAGACATATCCTAAGATCGATCAATCAATTACACCTCAAGGCTGAGTGAAGTTCTATGACAAGTGTTCAAAATATTGTCAGGCTGATGTTCCCAGATTAAATAAGAACACATAACTTAGAGTATCCAATGTAATAACAAATGTGATTCAGTGCCTTGGCTCACAACCTCTAGAAGAAAAACTGGGGAACTATTGGCCAAAAAAAATGAACCTGACATCATCAGAAGTCACTGCTAGAAGGTTGAAAATCTGTCAATTTTTAATCTCCTTCTGTACATCAGAAGTTATTCAGAGGACTGCAGGTGTGATAGATATTTGAGTTGCTCATGTGTGATATGGAAAGAACAGCTAGCATAGAAAGGATTTACCATGGGTGTAAGAGTTAACATGTTTCCCTTAAACTCTTCCTATCAAGCACCATCTCCTCCAACTGAATAGAAATTATTTCATTACCAGGATTAATCAAGAATATGTGTACCCAGTGACAGTTTTTTATAATGCTTCATTACCTTTTCTTAAAATGCAAATATCAGTAAAGGTTCTCCAAAAGACTTTTTTTAATGTCTATACAGGTGGTTCTCTTTTGGGAGGAGGGGACAATTTTGCCCATAAGGGGTCATCTGATGATACCCAGAGACATTTTTGGTTGCCACCCTGGGGAGAGGGGCTGCAAATGGCATCTAGTGGGTAAGAGTCCAGGGATGATGCTAAATGTTCTCTAACATACAGGACGCTGCGGCCGCCCCTGCGCCCCCACCCCTGCCAAGAATTATTAGGTCCCAAATGTCAAACAGTGCCAAGATTGAGAAGCTCTAGTCTATACATACTATAAAATACCCAATGCCTAGAATGTGTTTTCTAATTAAATCTGGACTTAACCGCGTGCTTTTGGCCCAAGAATTATCTGAAGTTGGGGCACCTGGGTAGCTCAGCGTCTGCCTTCGGCTCAGGGCGTGATCCCAGAGTCCTGGGATCAAGCCCCACATCAGGCTCCTCCACTGGAAGCCTGCTTCTTCCTCTCCCACTCCCCCTGCCTGTGTTCCCTCTCTCGCTGGCTGTCTCTCTCTCTCTCTCTGACAAATAAATTAATAAAATCTTAAAAAAAAAAAAAAAAGAATTATCTAAAGTTGAGCTCACAAGTATATTCAAACATTTATAAATACAAACCATTATAAAAATAAACCACTGATCAAAAATAAAAATTATAAAGCAATTACAAAATGAATTCCACATCTACATTACTCTAGTAGAAAAACAACACCCTTCAAAGTACAGTGGGAAAATCTAAAATGTAAGACTCGGAAAGTCAATCTACTCCCATAAGACTGCTTTACAGATGAAAAGAAAGATGCTAAGTGCTGTGAAAAATAAAAAGATGCCAAATTTCACATGAAAACAGTCACCCTCCCCAGCTACAAGCTTTTATAGTTGCAAAAAAGGGAGCCAGAAAAATCAAGACACGTGTCACATTACTAATTGCAATCTAGTTTCATAATATTCCTTCTCAATTCAGTATCATCCTTTAATTTTGCCCTTCAAGAGAACTTATCTGCAGAGTAAGTTGTAAAAACAAGAGTTTATCCAAAGGTTATTTTGCTATACAATTACTACTGACCCAACATATTAAAGGCATGTATAACCCCAAGCATAATGAAAATGCATCTGAATCCCAAGTGTATAAGATGCTTTTTATCATTTTAGTTTCTAGAAAAATAGGTTGAATTTAGGCATTGTCATTTCTCATCTTTTCCCTAAACAAACACAAGTGATATGATAGAAAAATGTTCACATGACTTACAATTTTGTCTGACCCATAGATCTTCTCCAACTGTTCAGCAACGTCTCTTGTTCCATCTGGGCTTCCATCATCTATGATTATAATTTCATAATTGATTCCACTAAAATAAAAAACAAAATGAAAGTTTGTATTGTTTGGAGACAGTATTCTCAAAATAAAAAATAATTTTAAAATTACTAATTCCTCACCAGTGTAAGTGGGAATTTATTGTCATATTAATCACTAAGGAAAACTTTAATTACCAAATGAAATAAAGGCCATTTAGTACTTCACCTCCAAACTCAGCATGTTGCTGAAAAATGCTGTAATGAAGTCCTGAGATGTTAAAAAATTCTCACACAGAAAACATACGCTTTAGTTTAAAAAAATCATAGCAATTATATATATGATAGGATATCATAGTCTTACTTACCTATTAGGAAATGGAATGTAGAACCTCAATACCAAATCTTGGTTATAAAAAACATTTCACAAGTACATTTAAAAGATATCTCAAGTTGACTTGAAATGTTGAGTGAATACTCTTTTAATTCCAAATAGATTTAAATAACATAAGGAATACGATTTCATCTGTTAAAATAACCTCTTTAAAACGGCGACAAAATCTCTTACACCACTATTTCAAATAGTTGTACTCATTACTTCACACTATTAAATACAAAAAGCACAGAGAATTACATAAGACTTCAATGTGCTTCAAAATGAACATCTCTCTATTGGCTCTCCATTAACTTTATGGTACTGTTTCTCTTCTAAAAACAAGCCAACACAATACGTGGTTGTACATGTTATCACTGTTTTCCCCCACCCCGTTTTAGATTTTTTTTTTAACTTTATTGGGAAATTTAAGTGGAAAGTAAAGGAAGCACAGCAAAACCCCCACAACACTGCTTCCTTTCTGTCTATACTAAAAACAAATATAAGGAAATCAACCAGAAAACACATTCCACGGTCAAAGGCTTAAAAAAGTCCCAACAAACGAGGAAGAAAGCTAAAGTCAGCGTGTTAAGAGGAAATACCGGGACTTCAGCTCCCCGCAGTGCTTTAATTTGGGCAATTGCTTTACAAGCCAAAATATGTAAGATGTTGATTTTAGCTGATATGCTGAAAGAGATAAACTTCATGAACAAATGAAGTCATTCATTAGCAAATTATACTTTCTCTCGCTTCAACGTGCCTAGAACACCTGAGGGTAAGGTAGTTTACAGGAATCCAGCTACGCTGTCTTTAAGTAATTTGACCACATCTGAAAAGAAAATCGTTTCCTTCTTCAAACTTTACTCTGATTAAAGCAAAAAATATTTGAGACCCAAAAGACAAACTGAACAAGATCGACTATATGACAATTTCTCTCATTTTGGAAAGTGGTTATAGAAACCAAAATAAGATAACTAAATAAAAGAGGAAAAAGATATGAATTTAAAAAAAAACTGTGAGGAACCATGCACATTTAGTTACATCATTCAAAGAATTATAGTCCAAACAGCAATGTTTTTCACCAATTAGCATTTCCAAAAATTTAAGTTTATTAAAGCCTGGGTTGGCTGGTTGGTGGGGAAACAGGCACTTTCCAAATAATGCCAGTCCTAAGGCGGTACAATCATTTTTTTTTGCAAGCAATTTGGTAATACCTGTCAATTATAAGCACATCTGTTGACTCAGCAATTCAATCCTGAAAAGACTTTATCCCCAATACACTAGTAAAAGTATGAGCGTGTTTACTGCAACATTCTGCTAAAGGAGAATTCACCATGTGTCAAGCACTTTTCTAAATAGTGGAATACAAGGGGTGAACAAAGTCTGTTTTCATTTGTAAAGCAAAAGTCAAAAAAGAAAAACAAAAAAGCTCTAGAAATAATCTGTGTTCACTGGGATGACCCGGTTAAATTTTAAGTCACATGGAATACTAACGAATTTTAAAAAATAATTTCCTAGGTTGGTATATGTTGATATGGAAAGATCTTCAGAGATCTATACATGATCCCATTGGTATAACCCTAAAACAAGTTACTTCGTACTGATACCAGGATATTTCGAAATTAAAAAAAAATACTGTATAACGCTTTCAAATTCAAACTCTAAAAGCCCTAGTTTCTAACAACCACACCAAACATCCACTAGCGACCAACGAAGCTGCCAAGCAGCAGAAGCTCCCTAACCCACAGAGATCAAACCTCATGCTTACATAAGCACTCAGCACGGGGGCGGGAGTGAGCGTGCTCATTTAGACTCCCGGCTCCTACCGCATCCTGACCATCTAGAAGAAGGAGCGAGGTCAAGCTTTCAACCTCTCTCCAACTGAAAGGGTGCCTAACCGTACTTTAAAAAAAAAAAAAAGAAAGAAAAGAAAAGAAAGAAAGAAAGAAAAAAAAAAGCAGCCGCGGGGGGGGGGGAAGGGGGAATGGGGGGGGGGGGGGGTAAAATAAGGGAATGTCTCATAAAACCCAAGGGCAGGAATGAGAACCCGAGACACGGAGAGAACCCCAGAAGTATCCGCCTCTGCTTTCTCCAAGGGTGGCCTTCTCCCCAAAGCTTCCCTCAAGAGTCGAAGGGAGGCCGCGTAGGGCCGCCTCGCGCAGCCAACTGCTGCCGACACCCAGGCCGGCGAAGCCAGCTCATCTCATTCCTCAGGAAGGGCGGCCGGGCACGCTACCTCTCGGAGAAGCTTTTCACCAGCAGCCATACGATGAGCGGTAGGTTCTCGCGCTCGTTGTAGGTGGGCAAAAGCACTGAATACTTGTCCTGTCGCGGGGCGCGCCCCTCCGGCTCCCGCCGAGACCTACGAGGACTACGGCTCGCTTCCTCAGAGGCCATGGCGGAACTGCGCGAGACGCCGGAAACGGAATGACGTTAACACGGCGCGGGAAGGGGACGGGTCGGACCGTACCAAATTCGGGAAGAGGGGGGACAGGCTATGTGGTTGGGTTCTAGTTCTCCTAAGGTTCTCTTCGTGGTTCCACTGGAAATATCCAGGAACTATGAACCTTTAAGGTTGAATCTGAGGGTTCTCCAGGAAGTACATGTCTACTTATCACTTTTTCCTATGTTCCGTAAAAATTTGTTAGTTTATTCCACTCGCTAGGAGTCGCTAAGCCGGAAAAGGAAATGCCTTTCAAGACACCTTCCGGGAAGGACGCCATGGCTTCCAGGGAGGAGGTGCTTGCGTTGCAGGCTGAAGTTGCCCGGCGTGAGGAAGAGCTAAGTTCTCTGAAACAGAGGCTGGCGGCGGCTGTTTTGGCGGAGCAGGAGCCAGAGCGGTTGGTTCCGGTGTCGCCCCTGCCGCCGAGGGCTGCCCTGTCGCGAGATGAGATTTTGCGTTATAGCCGGCAGCTAGTGCTGCCTGAGCTAGGCGTGCACGGACAGCTGCGCCTGGCCACCGCGTCGGTGCTAGTCGTGGGCTGCGGTGGGCTTGGCTGCCCTCTGGCGCAGTACCTGGCAGCGGCCGGCGTAGGCCGCCTCGGCCTCGTGGACTACGACGTAGTAGAAATGAGCAATTTGGCCCGCCAGGTGCTGCATGGCGAGGCGCTGGCTGGCCAAGCCAAGGTCTTTTCGGCCGCCGCCTCGCTGCGCCGCCTCAATTCTGCGGTGGAGTGCGTGCCCTATGCTCAGGCGCTTACGCCAGCCACGGCGCTAGACTTAGTCCGCCGCTATGACGTGGTGGCTGACTGCTCTGACAACGTGCCCACTCGCTACCTGGTTAATGACGCATGTGTGCTAGCCGGCCGGCCTCTCGTGTCGGCCAGCGCCTTGCGCTTTGAGGGCCAGATCACAGTGTACCACTATGACGGCGGGCCTTGCTATCGCTGCATATTCCCCCAACCACCTCCAGCGGAGACAGTGACCAACTGCGCGGATGGCGGGGTGCTCGGTGTCGTCACTGGGGTCCTGGGCTGCTTGCAGGCACTGGAAGTGTTGAAGATCGCAGCTGGTCTGGGTCCGTCTTACAGTCGCAGCCTGTTGATCTTTGATGCCCTCAGAGGACAATTTCGCTGTATTCAGCTTCGGAGCCGCAGGCCTGACTGTGCGGCTTGCGGCGAGCGGCCCACTGTAACTGACCTGCAGGATTACGAAGCCTTCTGTGGCTCCTCAGCCACGGACAAGTGCCGCTCTCTGCAGTTGCTGAGCCCAGAGGAGCGAGTTTCGGTCACCGACTATAAGCGACTTCTCGATTCAGGCTCACCCCACCTGTTGCTGGACGTCAGGCCTCAAGTGGAGGTGGACATCTGTCGTTTGCCTCATGCCCTGCACATCCCTTTGAAACATTTGGAACGGAGGGATGCGCAGAGCCTGGAGCTCCTAGGAGAAGCAATCCGGGAAGGGAGGCAGGGCACACAGGAAGGGGCAGCTTTCCCAGTTTATGTGATTTGCAAACTGGGCAATGACTCCCAGAAAGCGGTGAAGACCCTGCAGTCCTTGACAGCAGTCCAGGAGTTAGAATCTTTAACGGTTCAGGATGTTGTGGGGGGCCTCATGGCCTGGGCTGCCAAAGTCGATGGAACATTTCCGCAGTACTGAGGTGGATGGGAGAGTCTGACCGGAGGCAGATGTGGATTGCCATGTTACCCAAAAGATACGTTTATTTGCATTTTTTCCAGGAATGCATGGAAAAGACTGGGATTGTTCAATAACTGAATACATGGTCTCCTTTTTATAAGGGGCTTTTTTGTTCTAATGTGTTGGATGCTGCTGTTATTCATGGGTTATAATACTGTTTTTGAGGACTGTCTTGTGTTTTCAGCACTTAGAAGATGTCTTGAACATGTGAGTTATAACATTAAGTGACAGGATTTTGTGTTTTGACAGATCGTTTTTCTCTTCTGCTTTTTTTGCCACTTCCCCCAATCAAAAAATAATTTGAATCATCTATATTAATGCTTGGAAAGGTGTAGTAAACGTAGTCTTCCTGATTAGTCACAGATGATATACTTAAGGTCAGTTTATTGTTTGCTAAGACATTGTTTGGGTCTTCTTTCTGTTTCAAATGATAGAATATATTCTACAAAAAATGTTTAAAATGTAAATTATTTTTAATTATATGGGAAATGGTCATTCTATTAAATATTTGAATTAATATCAAAGTGAGCTATTTAGTAAGATAAAGGAAACCACCTTTGTAGTCTGTCAGTTTCTCTTATAAATTGTTGATTTACAAAAAATTTTCTTACAGTATTATACACAATGTATACTGTGGTTTGGCTTGCTTTGGAATCTTCAAGCCTAAGTCCCAACCTTCTGCCCTCCCCTGCCCCTTATTCCTTATCCAATCTGGGTTTTTTTTTTTTTTTTCTTCTTGCTTTACTGGCCAAGTACACCAAATACAGTATTGAATTAAAGTGGAATAGTGACCATTCTTTTTTTTTTTTCACGATCTCAGGTGAAAAACTTTGACCATTTGACCAATATTACTTGTTATTGCTTTACTGTAGCTACTACCCTTTATCAGATTAAAGAAATTTCCTTCCTTTTATGGTTTGCTAAGTTTTCATTGAATTCATCAAGTGCTTTTTCTGCATTATTATGTGCTGCTTTTTTCTCTTTGGTTAATGCAGTGGATTACATTGATTCTGTTTATGGTGGCGAAACACACACACAGCACACACACCCAGTTTCCCCTCTCAGTACTTTCCAAGTGTACGATACAGTATTGTCAACCACACACACGGTGTGCAACGGATCCCAGAACCCCCCATCCTGCGTGGCTGAACCTTGACACCCACTGAACAACTTCCCATTTCTCCCTTTCAATTTGCCTTTTCTATTTTGATTTAATCTATTTTATTCCCATGTTTTACAGTAGTACAAAACATAGGTGTTTTTATGTTTACTTATTAAACAACATTTTCATGAAACGGCAGGTAGTCGAACTTCTAATCTATACAAAATTAAAAGTAAAGATCTGGTCAGTATCCATGGCAAGTTGAAGAATACCTGCCCATGTCGAAAGGGCCTCCGCTCTGCAACTGATTGTTGTGTGCAGGTCTGTAATCCTCAGAAATCACAGATGTAAATGTGAAATTTTTGTATCTCTGGCTACACTTTTTTAAAGTTTAACAGCTTGTGGACCAGACAAAACCCTTGAGGGTCAGATTTACTCAGTTTGCAACCTCTGATATAGACTCTTATTTTATCATAAAAGGGTGGTATTTAACAATCAAATTCAAAATTAGGGTAGTCCTTACCTTTTAACTGTGAAACATTGTAACCCGTGTTTTGAATGGGTATGCCTCAACCTTTGCTGTAAAGACAGAGCAGGTTTCTTGGACTGTTTTTCCCAAGGAGTTGTGGAAATAAATGCCTGAGACCAGAAAAGGAGAGTAAAGATGGCTGGCCTGTGTCTCAGCTTCTTACTTCCGGGACAAAAGCTGCTTCTGATACATACCAAGAAACAAAGTGGACAGACATGGGAACTATTTCCTCTTCTAAAGACTGATTGAAACAGTTTTGGTAGCTCCCGCAAGCTTGGATCTCAACAGAAGTTCGCTGGGGCTGCTTAAGTGGGAAAGGGGCGTGTTAAAGTGAGATGAGGTGCTTCTGAGAATTTTGGGGACAGCCTTAAAGCTGTAATTCCAGGAGTGATGTCCCAAATCATGCACAGAACTGACCTGAGAACACTTTCCATGCCCTGCTGCCCCATCTAGCACTAGCGGAAACCCCTAGCATAGCCTCGCTGCTCTCCGGGAAGCCCAGCACTTCAGCCATGGCTCAGGGGACAGAAAGGAGAATCGCTTTACATTGATTGCTCTTCTGAGTCAGTCTTCGGAGGTGTGTCTGGTAGGGAGAGCCTAGTCACACGCCTCCATCCTACCTGCAAGAGAGGCTGAGAATTTGAGTCCTGATGTCTACAATGGGGAGACAGAACCCAATCTAGCATTTTCTCAAACTAGTGAAAGATTTTTTTCAAAAATTGGGCTGTTAATATGACCGGTATCTGTTACAGGATCCAGATTTTTTTTTTTATTCTTTGAAATTTTGTTTTCTCTGGGGATTGTGGCCAGTTTTTTTTTTTTACATTCAGATGGGATTTTTAACTCGATATATATATTTTTTCCTTTTCTTTTAACAAACATCAAGTGTACCAGTTACGATTCTAAACTCTCGGATAAAGATGAGTAAGACATTTCCTATTTCAGAATTTACATGTAAATGGGAGATAAATCAACAAATAAATTACTGTTAAGTGTCATGAAAGAAATGAAACTGATGTATTGGGGTGGGGATGTGTTTTGGATAGATTAATTAGAGAAAAGCTCTTTGCAGAAGGGTTAACATGAAACCCAGAACCTAAATGGTGATAAGGAGCCAGTTAGATTTGGGAGAACCTCCTTAACTGGGAGAAAAACAAGTGGAAAGACCCTGAGGCAAATGAACTTATAATGCTCAAGAAACTGAAGAGGCAAGTGGGTTGTGAACAGTTGAGGAAAGTAGAGTAAGGTGAGGTTTATGGAGATTGGGAACGCATTAAGTAGGTTGTATACCAGAAGTTTGATTTTTATTCCAAGTGAAATAACAGCTCACATTTATTGGGCACTTACTATGTGATTTGGAACTTGAACCCAGATGGTCTAGCTAAGAGAGCCTGTGCTCGAAGCACAGTGCTACACTGACTCTCAGTAAGAACGTTGTACTTGTTTTATATGTTTTCACTTTTGAAAAACAATCCATGCCCTAAGCATCAGATGGAAAGAGCTCGGATTTCAGATGCAGAAGAAATGCACTCCGGTGCGCTTGGCTTGCAGACTTCTCTCTAGGGAAGGAAACCCAGAGCAAATCCCTGGGAGCCCTCTGACACCAATGTGTTACCTAGGTAATGTCCAGTTAATAATGAGCCACTCTGGTCAAGGAAGTTGAGAGATAAGGTCTCAACGTGAGTCACAGCTGGTAAATAGAAGGGTTGCCAAGGAAGGGGGTCAAAAAAGGGCAGGGAGTCTCCCGAGACTGTTCCCATGGGAGAGGAGCAATTATTTTTTTTTCAAGGTGGTTTATTTTTAATTAGCTGCTCCCTCCCACAGCAGCAGAGGGGTCCCTCAGAGCCTGAAGTCGGGTATGTACCCCATTTTGCTCTACCCAGGAGAAAATCTCTTTGCTTTTATAGGTTGTATCTTAGGATTCCATACATAACACGAGGTAGCCTTGTCCGGATAAGAATAAAATCTCATCATTTGAAATCACACACCTGCCTTCACGTTCAGGATAATTCGGCAGTCAGTTTGGAATATCAGGAAAACAGTGGTGCAGGGGTGGTAAAGTATTTTGCAAACAAAATGGTAAAAAGGGTTAATTAAATCAGCCTAGAATTGGGGTGATAAATAAGATATCGTTTACTATGAAGAGCTATGTAGTGATACCGATTCTGGCTTTTTTTTTTTTTTTTAAAGATTTTATTTATTTATTTGACAGAGATAGAGACAGCCAGCGAGAGAGGGAACACAAGCAGGGGGAGTGGGAGAGGAAGAAGCAGGCTCATAGCAGAGGAGCCTGATGTGGGGCTCGATCCCGTAACGCCGGGATCACGCCCTGAGCCGAAGGCAGACACTTAACCGCTGTGCCACCCAGGCGCCCCCCGATTCTGGCTTTTAATCTTCAGCCCAATTACTCAGAATGTGAAAAACAACAACTACAATGAATCGTGAATTTAGGTGTTTTGTTCCTTACTCTTTTTTTGTTAAGTTTTTTAAATTTATTCAACAGAGATAGAGACAGCCAGCAAGAGAGGAACACAAGCAGGGGTAGTGGGAGAGGAAGAAGCAGGCTCATAGCGGAGGAGCCTGATGTGGGGCTCGATCCCATAACGCCGGGATCACGCCCTGAGCCGAAGGCAGACACTTAACCGCTGTGCCACCCAGGCGCCCCCCGATTCTGGCTTTTAATCTTCAGCCCAATTACTCAGAATGTGAAAAACAACAACTACAATGAATCGTGAATTTAGGTGTTTTGTTCCTTACTCTTTTTTTGTTAAGTTTTTTAAATTTATTCAACAGAGATAGAGACAGCCAGCAAGAGAGGAACACAAGCAGGGGTAGTGGGAGAGGAAGAAGCAGGCTCATAGCGGAGGAGCCTGATGTGGGGGCTCGATCCCATAACGCCGGGATCACGCCCTGAGCCGAAGGCAGACACTTAACCGCTGTGCCACCCAGGCGCCCCTTGTTCCTTACTCTTAATGTCATTTGTTGGACAGCGTGCTAAAGGTAAGGAAAGAGAAAAGCCTTATGTCTTAAAATTTCCCTTTTTAACCAAGATGCCAGAGTAGGGTGACATTGATGGAATATGTTTGGGGCATATTTTTAAATTAACTGTTTTCTTTTCCCGATGCTTCCAGATGAGGGAGACCAAAAACTAAGTAGAAATTAGCAGCTCAAAGTTCAGATGAGTTGAAACAGTGGACTCCTAAGTACAAACTCCCAAGCAAGGTTTACTTTACAATCTTGACTTAATCATCCCCTGGGGGTAAACTCTGGCTTGTCTACCCAACCGCCTCCCCACTCCCCCTTTCCTCCTCACCGGCAGGGCTGAAAATACCCATTCTTAGCTCCCCTTGCAGTTTTTGAAGAGCCTGCCCTTCTAAACAATTTCTTCCATCAAATACAGTTCGAGTCTCTTCACTTCTCACCATCTCTACGGCTGCCGCCCTAGTCAAGCCATCTCTCCATCAAATGTATAGCTTTTTAGGAACACACACACACACACACACACACACACACACACCCCATCAGTTGCATGGTTGAGTGCCAAGTGTGTATAGATCTTAGGTCCTAAGATAATTAAGAAGGTGCCTTTGCACAGCAGGGACGACAGCCTCAAATTTATTTAACGTAAGTGTCCTTGAACTTTAAGATCACAAGTTTCATTCAACATAATGAATGATAGTTAAATATCTACTTTGCACAGAGCTTACAGGGATTTGTAAGCTCAGTATCTACAGGGGCTGGCCTAATAAAGACATGATTAAGGGCGGCCAGCAAGAGAACACGGCGAGCTAGGAGCACACAGCACCTATAAAGCCACAATGCAGCTTTAGCCCATTTTGCCATGCAGGACTGTGGGTAGGCTATTCCCAGATCTTTTTGTGTTAAAGAAAAATCTGGACATTTGTAGATCTGAAATCTGATCCTTGGAGTTTTCTGTGAAATCTTCTGATTAAATGTTGAAGCGGTGCCTGGGGGGTGCAGTCGGTGAAGCTTTCGACTCTCAATTTGGGCTTGGCTCATGATCTCAGGGTTCTGAGATTGAGCCCCGCCTCGGGCTCTGTGCTTAGCATGGAGTCTGCTTGAGATTCTCTCTCCCTCTCCCTGACCCTCCTGCTTGTTCTCTCACTCTCTAAATAAATCTTTTAAAAAAAATAAAATGTTGAAGATGAATTTTAAAATCCCAAAACTGTTTTACCAGTTGAAACATACCTGTAGGCTGGGTAAAGCTTGTATTTATTTATTTTAAGGTTTTATTTGTCAGAGAGAGAGAGAGCATACAGTGGGAGCGGCAGGCAGAGGGAGAAGCAGGCTCCCCACTAAGCGAAGAGCTCAATGGGGGACTTGATCCCAGGACTCTGGGATCATGACCCAAGCCTAAGGCAGATGCTTAACCAACTGAGCCACCCAGGCATAGCCTAGATGAAGCCTTAGGTTTAAATAGAAACACAAAACAAAATGAAACAAAACATGATTTGGCTCTTATTTAATTTGGTGGACACAGAGTTAAGTGTTGGGGGTAGCCTAAAGCAGTTTAACAATTGAACACTTGTATTTTGTGCTTTTCATTTATATAGTATTTATAAGCTGGCATCCTAGGTGGCTAAAGTTTTGAAGGAAAGACTATTTTTGTCTTCATTTTCATGCCAAGTAAATTTAGTATCAGAGTGGTTTGAGATTGATATTTTTCAAAGACTGAAAAATTGGAATTGGGGTATTTCATGCACTACCAATCTATGCTTTTCCTAGTATTTTGATGAATTGGTGTTTGAGTATAATTTCTTAGAAAAAGGCACCTGTACAATAGATAATGACAGTGAAGACGGACACTTGTGATGGGAAGGGGAGTTTACACACAAAATAGCTGGCGATTTGCACCTGTAGAATTTAGGCTGGATTAGACTCATGCACTAACCTCAAATAACAGCAGGAATAAACAGTGGTTAAATGAGTTTTCTTAAACACAAACTGTTGAAAGATACTTGATTCATAGTGATTATCTGAAAAAGATTTTATTCTTTTGAAAATTTACTTCTAATTTTTTTAAAGATTTTATTTATTTATTAGAGAGACAGAGAGAGCATGAGTGGGGAGGGTATCAGAGGGAGAGGAGTAGAGGGAGAAGCAGGGCTCATTCCCAGGACCCTGAGATCATGACCTGAGCTGAAGGCAGACCCTTAACTGACTGAGCCACCCAGGCGCCCCCTACTTGTAATTTTAAAGAGCGAAATATACCTTCAGAACATCAATATAACATGAGTGATACGATCATACCCTCAGTTTTTACAAAGACTTAATTAAAAAAAAATACTTGATGCTCACAGTAAAATTTGAACAGTTCCAAAGTATGTACACTAAATGCAATGTGGGATCCTGGATGGAATCCTGGAACAGAAAAAGGATATTAATGGAAAAACAGGAAATCCAAGTAAAGTCTGTGGTTTAGTTTAGTTAGTTTCTTAGGTTTGAAAAATGGACCCTGGGTTACAGGGTATTAACATTAGGAGAAGCTGGGTATACAGGAACTCTCTTTACTATCTTTGCCACTCTAAAGTTATTTAAAAATAAAAATTTAACAGCAAAACAAAAAATAGTGCTACATTTGACCCTTGAACAACACAGGAGTTGGGGCACCAAACCCGTACAGTAAAACAAAACAAAACGAAACAAAACAACCAACGACTCTCCAAAAACTTTACTAATAGCCCACTGTTGACTGGAAGACTTACCAATGTTTAGTAGATCAACACATATTTTATGTATTGTATGCATTATATCCTATATTCTTCTAGTAAAGTAAGCTAGAGAAATAAATGTTAAGAAAATCATAAGAGGGGCGCCTGGTTGGCTCAGTCGTTAAGCATCTGCCTTCGGCTCAGGACGTGATCCCAGAGTCCTGGGATTGAGCCCCACATCAGGCTTCTCCACTGGGAGCCTGCTTTTTCCTCTCCCACTCCCCTTGCCTGTGTTCCCTCTCTCGCTGGCTCTCTCTCTCTGTCAAATAAATAAATAAAATCTTAAAAAAAAAAAAGAAAATCATAAGAAAAAAATACATTTGCAGTACTGTAGTGTATCTTAATTGAAGAAAATCTGCGTGTAAGTGGACCCACACTGTTCAAACCCATGTTGTTCGAGGGTTAGCTGTACACACAGAGAGTGTGTCTTCCTTCCCACTCCTAACTACTCTCAGTTCCTTCTCCAAAACCATCTCTGTAACCAGTCTTGGTGTGTTCCTATATACACTTTTTTTGTAAATGGTATTTACACTGTTTCTATACTTTTTCTTTAAAGATTTTATTTTTTTTATTTGAGAGAGAGACAGAGACAGAGATAGTGAGAGAGAGCATGAGCAGGGAACAGAGGGAGAAGCAGGCTCCCTTCTGAGCAGGGAGCGCAACATGGGGCTGGATCCCAGGATCCTGAGATCATGACCTGAGTTGAAAGCAGATGCTTAACCAACTGAGCCACCCAGGCGCCCCTGTATACATTGTTTTTTGTTTGTTTGTTTGTTTGTTTCTTTAGAGAGAGAGATAGTGCCCAGGGAGGGGAGAAGCAGAGGAAGAGGGAGAGAGAGAATCTCAAGCAGGCTCCATGCCTAGTGCGGAGCCCAATGTGGGGCTCGGTCTCACAACCCTGAGATCATGACCTGAGCTGAAATCCAGAGTCAGAGGCTTAACCGACTGAGCCACCCAGGCACCCCTGTACTTTGTTGTTGTTGTTTTTATTTTTTTTATTTTTTATTTTTATTTTTTTAAGATTTTATTTATTTATTTGACAGAGATAGAGACAGCCAGCGAGAGAGGGAACACAAGCAGGGGGAGTGGGAGAGGAAGAAGCAGGCTTCCAGCGGAGGAGCCTGATGTGGGGCTTGATCCCAGAACACCGGGATCACACCCTGAGCTGAAGGCAGATGCTTAATGACTGAGCCCCCCAGGCGCCCCTTTATCCAACATTTAGAACACCATCATACACGTGCCCTACAGTTTCTTTAACCAGTTCCCCCATTGAAGGACATTCAGGATTTTTCCAGTCTTTTTGCTATTAGTAATAGTGCTTCCAAGAATATCTTGATATTTATATCTTTGTACAAATACATTTAACAAATAATCAAGTGCTTGCTATGTGTCCGGTATGGTTCTAGGAACACCCGTGGGAGTATGTGTGTAGGATAAATTCCTTGCCATGGTGTTCTATCACAGAGTATGCCCAGTTCTGACTTTGAGTAGGCAGTGCCAAATTCCCTTTCCAAGGGGCTATATTAATGTGTACCAACATGCCTAGGAGAGGCTGTTTCCCAACACCCTTGCCAGCTTAGTATTTTCAGACTTTTAGATCTTTGCCAATCTGATGATTAAAAAAAAATCTCATTGTGTTATTTTACATGTTTTACTATAAGTTTGAGTAGTTTTTCATTTGCTTAAAAGTGTTTTTGAATAAAAAATTTTTGTTTATTCTTAGTTCATTTTTCTACTGAGTTGTGTGATCTCTTCTCATTGACATACATAATTAAGAAAGACCACTTGGGGGAAAGTATCTGTATTCCTTAGCAAAATGGTTTGGAATGAATTCATTTTTGCAGATTTATATTGAAAGTCTACTATGTACTGAGCACTGGCCATGTTCTGGGTACAAGATAATTAGGATGTGAGCCTGGCCTTCCAGGTATTTGTAGCTCATTTTGCAACTTTATACATGTAATTTCCAGATCCTTTCCTACCTACATTGTTTCATCTAATCCTTCAGCAGGGATTCAGTGCTTTATCTGAGATACAGAGAACTATCCCTCGTTCAGAGTTTCCTCTTAGTGTTCTTACCAGTAATAGATTTTCTTGAAATAACTTAGTTGGTGAGGAGACTTAAAGTGGAACCCTTCCATCACTAATGAGGTCAGCCTCTCTTGTCCCTGTATAGCATTTTAGAAAAGATTGTACTGTAGCTTGGGTGAATTTTTCAGCTGTTCCCAAGTATTTTGTATGCCCTGATTGTCATCAGAAAACCTTTTTCTTGGAGCCACGGTGGGTCATTGAAAGCAATGAATGCCACTGTAATGAGGCTTGTGCCCTTTTGGTCCATTGTTGATGGCCTCCTGATGGGGTCAGTGCCATCTTGGCTCTTAATTTAAGAGGAGATGGTTGGGCTCAGGGCACTTGGGACACTTAGACCATTAGTTAAGCTCAGATATTTCTGACGCACATTCTTTATTTCCAATGCATGGGTTGTATATACTATTTTATTGAAGATTCCCTGTGTACCTCTTACGATATAATTTCACACTTTTCTTGATTTGAAAACAAACGTATCGTGGGAACTGGTTCTCATTGGTTGAATTTCTGAAAGCTGGATATACCAGGCTAACGGCTTTAGCACTTAGAACTTTCCCAAGTCCTTGTGTCTCACTCCTCCATTGCCCTACTAGATCTGGGATCTCCTCCCACAGCAATGGCTTCACCCAGATTCTTGTCTCAGGACCCCTCCTTTCACTCAACTCTCTCCTGGGACCCGACACTCAGCAGGTGTCCAGAAAGCCTTTAAACCAATACCTCTGGCAGCTGAAGTATATAGAGAAAGACATGCATGGAAGTTTAGGATTTCATTCCTTCTTGTTTTGGTTTTGACTTATTTTTTAAAAGGAAGGCTAGAGAATGTATTTGTCTTAGCTCCTACTGGATTTTACCTGAACAGACTGCATTACATGCTATGCACTCCACAAATACTCTGGTTTCTTTTACATGCCCCAGTACTGGAACTTCTCCTCTGGAACTTTATTCCTGGGGCCCTTGGGAAGCATAGAGAAGGGACCTCTGCTGGGACTCTCCCCCCATAGCTGGTATGGGCCCCCCAGCCACAAGGTTGAATGGGGAGGCAGAAGCTGTCCTATCCTCAGCAATGAAATGGCCAGGCAGAAACAAATGCCTTCTCATGCCCTTGGCTGCTCCAGACTGGCAGATTTGCTTGGCTGGATGCTGGGGACATCTGATGGTCAGCATGAGACTGATGAATGACAGTCACCCAGCAAATGAAATCTGCAAATCTCACAGAGGCAGGATTTCATAAGGTGATGTTGGAGAACTGCTTGAAACTCCCGAAGTTGCTACACAAGGATTTGGCAGACAGCCACAAAGACGAAATCCACATGGCTGAGGCTCCAAGTGGCACTTCTTTGGGAGAATCATGTGAATACAATTAAGAGAGTCCTTTAGAACATCAACGAACCTTCATGTAATTTCCAGGAGTGCCCAGAAATTATATTCCAGAAACAACCCTCCTTCTGTTTGGGCTCTGAAAGTGAAGTGGGTAATTCGTTGGACTATGGAAATGTTTTTGTTGAAAACTGACCAAAAAAAAAAAATCTATTCCTGATCTGTTCTAGTCTTTGTTCTAAGAATGAGATCATAGTCTGCAATAGCCTAACTTTTATTAAACAAAATTATATATATATTTTTTTATTTTGGAGGAATCATAGATGCACAGGCCAAATGTACAGGGGTCCACGTACCCTCCCCCGGTTTCCATCTTGCATAAATAACGATGCAACCATGTCAAAACTTCCCTGAGGTCGCTAGTGGGTTGAACAGTTTTTCTATAAAAGACAGGCCTAAGTTCCAACCCTCGGAACCTGTGGATGTGACTTATATGGAAATGGGGGCTTGGCAGATGGCATTCATTTAATGGATCTTGGGATGAAATTATGCTGGCTATATGTTGGGCCCTAAGTCCTATGACTGGTGTCCTTATAAGAGTAAAGGGTGGGAGATGTGAGACACAGAGACACACGGAGGGGAAGGCCACGGGGAGGCAGAGGCAGAGAATGGCGTGATGCAGCCACAAGAAAAAGGACAGGAAGAGTCACTGGCAGCCACCGGAAGCTGGGACACAAGCCCGAGACAGGTTCTCGCTCAGAGCCTCGGGCAGGAACCAACCCTGCGCGCGGACACCTTGTGTTGCATTTCTGGCCTCCAGAGCTCCGGGGATAAAATTCCTCTTTTTAAAGCCACTAAACTCGTGATAATTGGTTACAGCCGTCCTAGGAAACTGACGGACACTCCGCCCAGTGGTTGCGAGGATCCCTTTCACTGCTGAGTGGGGTCCGTGGTGCGGGGCTACAGTGGCTCGATTCATCGTTCATCTGGTTATTTTCAGTCTGGGGCAATTATGAAGAAAGCTGCTATGAACATACATAGATTTATTTTTTTTAAATAAATTTTGCTTTCATTCTTCAAGGTAAAGCCCCACTCAGATTTCTTCCCCTCCACTGTTTACTCTGAAATGGGGGTCTCCCTTTTAGGTAGACTTACTCTCAACAGCCTTTTTCTGGTGCTAGCCATACTCGCCTAGCAAGGGCCTGCTGTCTTTAGCTCATCCGGCTCTAAGAATTGCGACCTGGTGGACCCAGATTTTTGGATGGAGGCACGAACTAAACTGGCCAGAATTCATACAAAGAGAAAGCCTGCTTTGAACGGGCAGAGTTTAGAAATTCAGCGTTAGGACTGTCGCCTCAGCCCTGTCTTCTTACATCTGGGGATTATTGTTCAGTCCAGCTGACATGGCATATGGAGGGCCACGCGAAAGACCTGGAGACCACACAGGGTACACTTGCCACTCGACACGCATGAGGAGTTTGGAAGAATGTTCCGGCAGTGGGGGGAAGGAAGGCTATTGAATAGAGCAACTTAAGCGGGTTGGCTGAGGTTATATTTCCCTTCTGTTCCTCAGCCAGGAGAGCCTGCAGGGCCTCCGTTCGGTGTCTGCCTTGCTCCTTGTCTTCTTCAACTATATATATGTATTTCTAGCACTTTCTCTGTGCCGGCACTGGGGTACAGCAGTAAATAAGGTAGACACACTCTTCACTCCCAAAGCTCATGTTGTAGGGGAAGAGAAGCATTAAAAACACCAAAAAACAAAAAAAACAAAACAAAACAAAAAAGAAGCAGGCAGTAGAACCAGCTGTCTCATTTACGGGCCCCTTATTCAAACACTGCTGAGAATTTCACGACGGAGACAACAGAGCACGAGACTGTATGTGGGACTCTGCCTGCACCTGTGTTGGCCGGGAGCACAAGCAGTGTGCAGGCAAGTTGGTGACGTCACAGCTGGGGGTGGGCAGGGGAGTGGGTTATTGGCACCCAGTGACGAGAGGTCAGGGGTGCTGCGTAACATCCTATCATGCACAGGACAGACTCACAACGACGATTTATCTGACCCCAAATTTCAGTTGTGTCAAGGTGGAGAAATCCTGCTTCAGTCCATGACAGTTTTAATATGTGCCAGAAATAAAACCCCAAAACTCAGAGGGTTTTCTGAAAACATACAGCCAGGGGACCTGCTTTACTCTGGGGAGGGCTTCTTGGAGGAAAGACCTTTAAATTGAGACACAAAGACTGGGTATGAATTAGCCAAGCCCAAGAGGAGAGGAGATGGCCCTGTTTTGGTCTTGGTTGGGGGGGGGATGTCAATTCTTAACATCCTCTTCATCCCTATGGAGGTTCAAAACCAAGCAAGAAAGGGACACGGGGTTTAGGTAGACAAAGGTGACACTTGCACCTTCGTAACTCAAAAAGCTGCTTGGGGACTGTGCTTCCGTGCGAGCACACTTGCTAATCGGTTGTGCTGGTTTGCACGTACTGTGCCAGCCAGGAGACACCGTCCCCCCGCCCTCGCCCCCAGGGACAAAGCTGCTGGGCTGTTCACCACAGTACACCCCCGACCAATCTCAAAAAGAGGAGACAGGAAGGGGCCAAGGCGTATATGCCCAGTAATCCCCCCTGCCCCGCCCCGCTCCCTGACACTCACCACCTGGGTCAGTCATCCTCCAAGCCCCCACGGAGGGCGTGAGAGGGTAAGTGGGGGTTGAGGGAAGCAGACGGGAGCTCTGGCTCAGTGCTCTCCACTGTGACTGTGGAGTATAATAACCTGGAGACCTTTGCAAATCCCTGTTGCCGGAGCCGCATTCCAGCCCAAGGAAGCCAGAATTTAAGGGGTCAGGCATTGATTTTTTTTTTTTAAAGCTCCCCCTCCCAAGATTGTCAGAAAAACCACAGGACTTTCAGATAAGCAACACATAAATTTTTTAAAAAAGATTTTTGTTTATTTATTGGACAGAGAGAGAGCATAAGCGGGGGAGCAGCAGAGGGAGAAGGGCAAGCAGGCTCCTGATGCAGGGCTCGATCCCAGGACCCCAGGATGATGACCTGAGCCGAAGGCAGACATTTAACTGACTGAGCCACCCAGGTGCCCCAACACATTTTTTTTTTGTTCAAGTGTATCCCAAAGATCACCTGAGACAGACTTATAATACAAATGCATGTGTTGTTCATCTGAAATGCAAAGGTTTTTTTTTTTGAAGATTTTACTTATTCATTTGAGACAGAGAGAGAGACAGAGGCAGAGAGCACAAGCAGGGGGAGGGGGGAGGGAGAAGGAGACTCCTGAATGAGCAGGGAGTCCGACATGGGACTCAATCCCAGGACCTGGAGATCATGACCCTAGCCGAAGGCAGACGCCCAACTATCTGAGCCACCCAGATGTCCCTGAAATGCAAAGTTAACGAGGCATCTTGAATTTTTATCTGCTTGATCTGGCAACCCTGTGATCCCAGATGATTTCCACCTGCAGCCAAGTTTGAGCCCCACTGAATCAAGGAAGCAGGAAGTGTGAGAAATCGTTGTCCTCCTACATTTTTCTGTCTGGTTCTCTTGACCCATTAAGCATAACTATCAAGCCTGGGGACAACCAGGGTTGGGCTGTCCCCATGGGGGGAGAGCAGTCTCTCTGGCCAGTCCTGCGCCTGCGTTCTTGAACTCCAATATCAGCTGGTGCTCCTTGAGGGTCCTCCTGGACTGGCTGGCTCAGCAGTGGGCTGGGAAAAGCATGGTCTTTAAAACCACACAAAGCCTACTCAGTACTCCTCACCGAAAATGAATTCCCTATTTATTTTCCCATCTCAAATTATGTCCAGCCTTGTTAGCCAATGTGGCTCGTTGACGGTTCAGTAATGAGATTATATATACTCCCAGAATAAAAGCCAGCAGTATGTTCTCCCACATTTGAAGATAAAGTCTTTATTATATTCCCCGGGATGAATGAATGTCCAAAGATTTCTTGTAACTGGAAGTGCAAATAAACTGAAGTCCAAAGGAATTAAAGGCTGAGCTCCAATCCACTTGCCTTGTAAGTTGTAAGACCAAAGCAATTAGGCTCCAAATTCATTTCCCCTAGTTTCTTACTCGGCTCAGTCTCAGCCACGAGGGGTGTCATTACTATGGCAGGTAGAGCTGGGGGTCCTTCAGGAGCTGCGTTCTGGGCTGTTCTCTTCTGAACAGGTGTAGTTCCCATAGGATCTCGGAGGTTGAATTCGTCTCCCGGGGCCTTTGCTTCAGGGTCTGAAAGAGGGAAAGTGAAACCAGCATATAGCAGCACCAGCCCCATGCCCCCAACATTTCCTGAAGACGCCAATTCCCTCTCCGAGCAGCCCTTCGAGCCAAATGACCGTGCCACAACCCCTCTCCTGGCATCCCCCAGGCCCACGTTATTATTGCTAATAGCAAGAACTGAAAACACCAGCTTCCCCAGGACGCAGTGCAGCCAGGCTGAATTGCCACACGCCCACAGCTAGTAAACGTAAATCCAGTTAGAAAAAGAATCAGAAAGCTTGTTCTGTAAAGGGCCAGAAAGTACCTATTTTTGACTTTGCAAGACATATGGTCTCCCTTGCAACTTCTCGGCTTGGCCAGTGCAGCGTGAAAGCAGCAACAGACAGTAGTCAGCCAAAGCCTATGACTGTGTTGGAATAAAACTTTATTTACAAAACCAGGTGATGGGCTGTAATCGGCCAATCCTTTCATTGGGAGGAATTTCCCACCAAAAAGTTACTCTTGGCACTAGCCATCCACCAGATCCGCGGGGAACATCCATCCATTGGCTCATGTGACTTCTTCCTCTGAGAGTACCCTTAAGATGTTTCTTTTTCTTTTCTTTTCTTTTCTTTTCTTTTCTTTTCTTTTCTTTTCTTTTCTTTTCTTTTCTTTTCTTTCTTTTCTTTTCTTTTCTTTTTTGCCAAGTTTTAAGACATGAGGATCTTATTTGAGGTCTTTTCCTTCTAACTTTGGATAATCACGTACAACAAATAATGATCCAGTTCAGGGCACCGTGTCCAACACAGGCCTAAGTGCCCTACACTTATTTACTTTTTTGAGTTTCATGAGAACTCACTAGACAGATTCTGTTCTTATTCCAGTTTTTCAGGGAAGGAAACTACAGTACAGAGCAGTTAGATAACTGGGTCCGAGTCTACAAGACTGGGAGGCCGTGGTAAAGACAGGATTTGCACCCAGGCAGTCTGAGCTGGTCCAAAGCCTCTTTATGTTTGCCTCCCCTTTGAGCCTTGTGTTTCCAGAGCCCTTATGGGAAGCAGGCAGGCATTCTCGGTGAGAACCTGTAAGGACTGGCTTTTCGTCTGCAAGAGGATATTCTGGCCTATTTTTCTGCAGGAGTGGGCTGCACTCTGCTGACAGGGGTTTTTAATTTGGGGGACGGAGGGGTGCCCTAGTGCCTTTGGCCGTTTAGGGTTGCCCATGAATCCTTTCCCAGAATATCCAATCGGCTTCCTTTGTAAGCCTCCGTGTGGTTTATGGTGAAACACAGTTACGTTTTTATAGAAACAAATTTGTGAGGTGGGAATATTTGTGCTTCTTGTGTTTTGGTGTTATTGATGCATTGAATAACAATCTGATGGCAAGGTCAACCCCTCTAACTCTGAGCAGAGGCAGTATTTTGAAATACTTGCAACAACTCCAATGCATTGTAAAAATATCCGGGATTTCTACTGGTCACCAAGTCACAGGTACCGTTAATCTGCTGGTACTGAAACGTAGCATGTTGATTAAAGGTTGGTGAGAATAAAGATCTTTTTTTTTTTTTCCTGATCCAGGTTCAGAGACACCCTAGGTGCTTCTAGAAGTGTGAGGACCTAGTTTAAGGATGCCTGCACTCAGTTGGCATTTCTCCCGCTGGTCTCACCCTATAGGAAAGGCTCATTCAGAGTTTTAATGGTTTAACTCAGGGGTCGGCAAACGTTTTTGGTAAAGTACCAGTGTAAGTATTTTTGGCCTTGCAGGCCAAACAGCCTTTGTCCCAACTACGCCGCTCTGCAGCTGTAACATGGAGCTGGGTTTAAATAAAACTTTATTAAGGGACCCTGGAATTTGAACTTCATGTAATTCTTATGTGGCATGAAAAATTATTTTCCTTGTGATTTTTATTTTTAACCATTAAACAAAATGTAAAAACCATTCTTAGTTGCAGGCCATATGAGAGCTGGATTTGGCCTGTGGGTTGCAGTTGGCCAACCCCTAGTTCCACTTGTTTCTTAAGGCCGGTCCATTTCCTTTTCTGCCACAAGAAAGGCAAGCTCTGTGTGCTAGACCCGTGGGTTGGCTTTCTTTGCTTTCCCTCTGCTTTCTGGCCCTGCCATTTGTTTTTCTTCCATATTCTTCTGCTGGGGTCTCTTCATTCCTTGTGGGATTTCTCAGAGTGGGATTTATGAAGTTAATTCTAGGTCTGCCAAGAGCATCCATAGTTAAACAAGTCTTGTCCCCTTTTCCTCCTTGACTTGGGCTGTCTTCCCTGGGAGAGAGTCTCCTTTCAGATCAACTTCTGAACCAGCCTGGGCTTGGTCTATGATTCCTTTTTAACTTGTCTCATCTTTGCTGAAGTCATCTTTTTTTTTTTTTAAGATTTATTTATTTATTTGGAGGGGGAGGGGCAGAGGGAGAGAGAGAACCTCCAGCAGACTCCCCACTGAGCGAGAGCTCGAGGCAGGACTTGATCCCACGACCCTGAGATCACCACCTGAGCTGCAATCAAGAGTCAGACACTCAACTGACTGAGCCACCCAAGTGCTCCAGCTTAAGTCATCTTTGGACCCATGATTAAATAGCATTTTCAAGCCTGTTTTTCCTCTGGGCACAGTCCTGTGTCCTCACCTGAATCTGCGTTACCTTGAAACTTCCAGAATAATAATTTTGTTTTACTATGACGTTTTCCTCTTGAATCTGAACCACTTGGTCTAGCTGTTCCTACCTCCAAGGGGTGATTCCCTTATCATTCTCAATTTGGAGTCTCTCTCTGCAGCTTTAAAGGTTTCCCATATCTTTTTTTTTTTTTTAAGATTTTATTTATTTATTCGACAGAGAGGCAGTGAGAGAGGGAACACAAGCAGGGGGAGTGAAAGAGGGAGAAGCAGGCCTCCCGCTGAGCAGGGGCCTGATGTGGGGCTCAATCCCAGGACCCTGGGATCATGACCCGTGCTGAAGGCAGACGTTTAATGACTGAGCCACCCAGGCACCCCTAAAGGTTTCCCATATCTTAGCTCCATATCCGATGGCTGCTCTAGTCTGTCCAGATATTGCCTTTCTACCTCTGGTAGGCTTCTTTGCTTCTTAGTAGCAATCAGGGCTTTTCCTCTCTTCAAATACCCCTGTAGGATATGGTAGACCTGAATGTAGTCCCTTTGCCTTTAAGATTTTGGCCTTTCATGGGGCGCCTGGGTGGCTCAGTCGGTTAAGCATCTGACTCTTGATTTCAGCTCATGTCATGATCTCAGGGTCGTGAGATTGAGCCTCGTGTCAGGCTCCACACTCAGAGTGGAGTCTGCTTAGGATTCTCTCTCCCCCTTTCCTTCTGCCCCCCCCCACCTCATTCTCTTTCTAAAAAAATAAAAAAAGAAAAAAATTGGCCTTTCATTTCTCATTTTCTTCTTCATTTTGGTCTGGCTACCTTCTTAGATGTTGACATCTCTCTCTAGGGAAATATCTTATTTCATTCTCAGCTTAATGAGCTATACCCCCTTCTTTTATTAACTTTTTCTGATGGAGCCCTTCGATCACAAGAGGAGACAGAATAGTAATATGAAGCCCCATGTACCCCTCACCCAGCATCAGTCAGCTTAGGAGCGACCCTTTTAGGCATGACCCCGCCCACCTTCTCTTGCCTTTCGTAGCTTGAAGGAAACCCCAAACTTGGTTACTTCTTTTGGTTTTCTATTCCTGCGTAACAAATCACCATGGACTTCGCAGCTTCAAACAAGAGAAGCTTGTGATCTCCTAGTTTCCACCGGTCAGAAGTCTGGGTCTGGCTTAGCTGACTGTCCCGTCAGAATCTTACCAGGCTGACGTTAAGATCTTCGTCAGGCTGCAATTCTCATGTGGGGCTTGAAGTGCTCTTTGAAGGCCACTGGTTCTTACCAAATTCATTTCCTTGAAGCTGTGGGACTGAGGCCCCTGTTTTCTTTCTGCTGGGCATTCCCAACCATGTGGTTCCTATAGATAGTTCACGACATGGCTGTTGGCTTTATTCCAGGCCAACAGGAGCACGTTTCTCTAACTTACTCTGTCTCTGACCTCCAGATATTGGTTAAAGAGCTCATCTGATTAGGTCAAGCCCGATCAAAGTAGCCTCCCTTTTTGGTGATGACTTCAACTGGTTAGGAACCATGTTTATAACTGCAACGATCTCTTTTGCCTATCAGGTGACATATGGTGGGAGTGAAAATCGTCATACCAGATCTCACCCAAACTCAAGAACATGAGAGATTGGGGATCATCTTTGAATTCTGCCTACCATATAATTTTATCCATATTTTTAAAAATAAGGACTTAAAAAAAGCGATAACCACAATACCATTATTATATCTTAAAAATAATAATTATAATTATTATTGGATATTAATTGGATATTAATATCATTGGATAGCCAATAAGTATTTGAATTTCCAATTGTGTCATAAATATTAGCATTAAAAAAAGTTGAAGATTTAAATTATGTTCACTTATTCCAATTGGTTGATCTATGTCTTCCATATCTTTTAATCTATAGACTTCTTGTTCCACCTTTTCTTTCCTCCGGGTGGTGTGTCCTGTAGAGTTTCTCACAGTCTGGATTTTGCTGATTGCAGCTCCAGCCCCATGGTATAGTTTAAAATGTTCCTCTATCCTCTGTGTTCCCGGTAAATTGGTAGTTAGACCTAGTGGCTGAATCAGATTTAGGGCTAATTTTTTGGGGCAAATCATCTTCATAGGGGGTAGTGCGTTCCTCTAGCAGGAGGCTGGGAATGTCTGGGTGTCCCTCTGTCTGTGACATTACCCACCCCTCATGGCCCCCAAGGATACGTTCACCAGGAGTTGCCAACTAGTGAGTGACCTGTATTGGTTTTCATTTTTCCACTATTTCTGTTCTGATGGGAGGAACGAAGCTCATAGGTTCCAAACCATCTCCATTCCTCCTCAATTCCTTGATCAGATTTGACTTTGGGAAGCAGAGTCCCAGGCTGGCCCCAAATTTTACTACTATTTTTGAGAGAATACAAAAATAGTAGTAAAATTTGGGGCCACCAAAGAAGCGGAACCAACGTGGGTCTGGCAACAATTATTTCAAGCCAGGCTCTCTGTAACGTGGTTGAGAATTCGAGCCTGCAGACTGGGCTGAAAGCCACAATGAAATCAGCAGCCATTGTCATCAAAACTCTGACTCTTAGAGGGGAAGCTCTACTGGAACCGAAAGACGATCACTTACGATCTCGTCACAACCTGGACCCAGACCTGAGCAGTACCAATAATCAGTCGTGTATCCTCCATAATCAAATTTCAAGGACTATCCCAGCCAGTGGCTCCCCACGCAGCTAATGAAGCTTTAAGCTTTGGACCCCTCTTTCAGGCCTGGATGGGATCCTACTAACCTCGTATTTAGAATTCTGTAATCTTTTTCTTCACAAGGATCCCCAAATTATATGAGCATCAGGCTTGTCAGGCCTGGATCCACCCTGTTTCTACCTTTCAATTCACTCCCTCTAGTGCCTCAATTCCAGCCGTGCTTTGAGCCTGGGGCCTTACAAATCCGGGATCCTACAGCCTTCTCACTGCACCCCGACCCCTCATTTCGCTCCCCTCTAACCCGTATTATTTATTTATTTTTTAAAGATTTCATTTATTTATGTGACAGAGAGACAGCCAGCGAGAGAGGGAACACAGCAGGGGAGTGGGAGAGGAAGAAGCAGGCTCCCAGCGGAGGAGCCCGATGTGGGGCTCGATCCCTTAACTCCGGGATCACGCCCTGAGCCGAAGGCAGACGCTTCACGACTGAGCCACCCAGGCGCCCCCTAACCCGTTTTAGATTCCACTACCCATCATTATGGTCACTTTCCAGCATACTCCACACCCTTGCCCCTCCTGCTGTGTTATATACACTGCTGGCAAGATCCCAGAGCGGACGAAATCCAGACTCTGGTCTACTCCGAACATGCACAGCTCAGCGCGGCTGGAGAGAGCACCGCCATGCAGACTGGCATTGTTCAGCCAAGTGGGGTCCAGCCGCCCACTGCGGAAAGTCTGCTTGAGAACTGACCGGAAGAGCAAAGCAGACGCGAGAGATCATCTTCTCAACCACTTTCCCAATTGCTCTCACTCGAACCTCGGGACTGACTCTCGCTGGGCAATGAACAGGGGCAAGCAGGGATGGGATGCCCTGACTGGCCAGGTCTGGTCACCGGTGCTCCCCTGGAACCGGGCTGGGGGTGGGTGAGCTCCTTCTAATTCCATGGACTTCAGGTAGCAGGGAGATGGCTCTTGCTAAGGCTTTATTACTATTCAGAAGCGGGGAGGTCAGCTATCAGGAGATGGTTTTATACCCACAGCTCCCAAGCAGATGGAGCATACCACGGGGGAGCCACATGGGGATGCACTGGGGTTGGGCAGAGGTGGGGGGTGGGGAGAACGTGGGCAAGTGCCTTTCTGGTGGTTTCTGTGAGAAGGAACGGGGAGCCAGGGTAAGCAGCCTTAGGGTCAGCTAGTTTGAGTCATTCCAGCGGGCTCTGGGGCAGGGGGACTGTCCCTAGTTGCTTGGTACCTGGCCCTGGGGTTTAGGGCAGGTGGACAATGGCCTGGAGGGTGAGAGCAGACGGAGGAGAAGGTTGGGGGGTGTGGCTCTGGATTGCTTGGTCTGCATGGGAAGAGCGCGCTCCAGGCCAGCGGTGTCTACTGCCCCTAGGAATCGGTTAACTTTGGGAGGGGCAGCCCCTCCATGGCCAGCAAGGCCCCAGGAGGTGAAAGCATAAAAAATACACAACGAAAAGACCTCACTAATAGAGTTCTCCAAACAAAAATCCAGTTTCTGGGGCGCCTGGGTGGCAGAGTGGTTAAGCGTCTGCCTTCGGCTCAGGGCGTGATCCCGGCGATCTGGGATCGAGCCCCACATCAGGCTCCTCTGCTATGAGCCTGTCTTCCTCTCCCACTCTCCCTGCTTGTACTCCCTCTCTCTCTCGCTGGCTGTCTCTGTCTCTTTCGAATAAATAAATAAAATCTTTAAAAAAAAAAATCCAGTTTCTGTGGGCAGAAGTAGTGACAGATGCCGGGCAGGCAGAAACAAAAGACACACGCTATAGAAATGCAGTTCCAGCCACTTCTGGCCCCAAATTAGAGCCCTGCTTTCCTTGTCAGCTTCTATCCTCGCGCTCCCAGAAGGGCCGTCTTTCCCCGCTGTTGGGACTCACTGCACCCACGGGCCTCCCTGTTAGCCCTCCTTGGCAGAGCTTCTCCAGGCTTCTCCGCCCTAGGTCACAGGGCCCACGGGGTGCACCTGCCACTGCTATCCATTCGGGACCACGGCCAGGAAAAGTTGACATTTGACAGTGGCTGCCGTTCTCACCTCCCCAGCACTGGACCCTTTTGCTTTATTTAAAACCGTCCAGAAACTGTGCCTGCTGTCGCCGGGAGCAAGGGGTGATCTGAGCAATTTACGATGTTTGTCTTCAGGCGTTAACGGGCGTGTACGCATTGGGCCAAGTGAGAGACGCACGCCAGGGTGGCTGCCACTTGGATGGTCTCTGCCGAGAGAAGACTGTCAGGCTTTGAGACACGTTGTGTGTTCAACGGCTTTGCCCCTTTTCGTTCCTGCTCCTTCCTCACTGAGATCTTCCGCAGGGAGCTGGGCGTTCATCAGAAGCTGCAGATCAGAAGGCGTGTCCTTTGCAGCATTGTGGTTGTCATGTGTGGACGGGAGCTGATCACTCGAGGCCCTGAGCCTGGGGCCTGGGTTCTGCGTGGGGAGAGAGGCCTGGGCGCGCCCCCCTCCTCCAGCAGAGCCTTCTGTGCTCAGCCTTCATCCTTGGTTTTAGCAGCCTGCTCTGTGCCTCGGCGATGCCAGCAGGAGTGTGCATACCCACTTTTAACCATTTTCTCTGCCGCGTGCTGGACTGATGTTTGGGGTTTTGTGAGGGACTGGTTTGGGATCATCTTGAGTTTTCTGGACCCAGAGAAGTTTGGTTTGCTACACAGATCTCTGAAAACTGCCCCCCTTACAGCAGTCCCAGGTTTGAAAGTGGCAACACCATCCTTCCGGGTGCTGAGGCTGTAAGCCTGGGAATTATCCTTGCCCCCTGTCTTTTTCTTTTTCCCACATCCCATCTGTCATCAGACCCTGTTGGCTCTCCCTTCAAAATACAGCCAGAACCTGTCCATTTCTGACTGCCTCCGCTGGCCGGGGCACTAGCACCTCTAGTCTCCCTGCTCTCCCCTTGCCCACCTCGATCACAGCAGCCAGAGGGAATCTGTTAGTAGCAGTGCTGTCCTGTCACACCTGTGCTCTAAAGCAGGTCCGAGGAGACCCTGGCTCCCATCTTACTCAGAGCAAAACCCAAATTGCCCAGAGGACTGCCATCTGCTCTCCTCACGTCACCTGCTCACTCAGCCCCCATCACACCACCTCACTGCTGTGCCTCAACACACCAGATGTGTGCCTCAGGGCCTTTGCACAGGCTATTCCTGCGTCACCACATGTCACTTTTCAGGGAGGACCCCCCCTAATTAGCTAATTTAAATAATTTAAAATTAAAAACGCAATTTCAAATTGCATCTCCTCTTGGCCTTTCCTGCTTTGTTTTTCTCCATGGCGTGTCACCCTCTGTGGTACCATATGCTTCCGTTGTTTATTTGTTTACCATCTGTCTCTAGAGCATCAGCACTGCAAAGGTGGGGCTTGTGTCTGTTTTGTCCCCTGCTGTATCCCAGTAGGTGCTCAATAAATATTTGTCAAATGATTGATCAGATCACCCTGGTAACTACCTAATGGTCTGAATAAGGGTTTGGATGAGTTGATGACCCTTTAAAAAAAAATCTGCTTGATGTGTCTGAGTTTTGAGGATGCATAAGGGTTCCCCTTCTGTCCACGGCTCCCCGAGGCAGTTCACTAGCCAATTTGGTGGCTGAGGGAATGAGTAATCTATTACTCTTGCCTGTGAGTGAAAAGTTCCATTGACATTGTGTCTACACATTCTTTGAAAATGTAAGTGGTGATGAATCACGGGCTGAAGGATTGTACCAAGATGCTGGCCAGTGAGCTGGCTCAATGACTAAATCTCCCCCATGTGATGTCACCAGACTCACAGTCCCACTCCCCACCAAAAGGGAAAAGCAATTTCACTGGAGATGCCTGACCCAACTCCGGTGTGGCCATGTCAGACCCGGGCAGCGTGGCTTAAGTCAAAGGCACGACCTTCCGGGACGCTTCTAACTATCCGGCAAGTCTGAGTTTCCGTGTGTGTAAAGTGGACATAATGTTCATACATGAAACCAATCTTTATTGAACACGAAGTAGGGGCTGGAGAGGGCGAGTGCCAGCCAGGCGGGCACCTGTTTCCTCCGAGCTCACAGCTGGTGAGACAAAGAGGGGACAAACAGGGAAGGAAAGAAAAACAGTAATTGCCCTGTTGAGAATGTCATGAAGGGACTAGAACGGGACAGTGGCATAGAGAGCTGGGGGTGAGCTGGGTTGGAGGTCAGTGTCAGTGGGGCCTTCAGGAGGGGATCACATCAGGTAGACCACTGGAGGCAGGGGCCGAGCAGTGTGAAAATCTGGGTGGAGGAACCAGCAAGGGTGCCAACTTTGAGGTGGGAGGAAGCTCCCTACGTTGGTGGACAGAAGCCAGTGTGCTGCTGTGGGGAGAGAGAAGAGCAGGGGTGGGATAAGGTCAGGGTCAGAGGATGTAGGGACTGGAGAGCCTGGGAGAAATTTGTGTCTTGTGAACCTATCCAGGAAATGTCATGCTATGTCAAGAGTACAAGGACAGGAAGGATGAGTCCTTCCTTCTGAAATGTCTTTGCTGGAAGGGTCCAGATCCCTGCTGGAGTGGGGAGGACCTGCTGCTGGGCTTCCCCCTGGGCTTCATCAAGGCTGCGGACATTCCCTGGAGAAAACCACTGTCCAGGGCAGTGCCAGACTGGGAAACCGGAGAGGGATCTTGAGTAGGGGCAGGGGGGGCTGGCTGAGTCTGGGTCCTCTTCCAACCTGGGCCGCACTGAGCCCCTAATGACCACTGAACAATAGTGGCATATAAGGTGGGTTCTCCATAAGCTACTTCAACACTGCAGGGCCGCGTGTCTTGGGGCCGGCCATCCAGAACATTACATCCTCCATCTTTCTGATTTTCTACTTCTGAACGAAAGGATCAGTCAGATAGCTGCCGCTTCAGCACCAGGAGGGGGCGCTAGA
This sequence comes from Ailuropoda melanoleuca, assembly GCF_002007445.2. Lineage (NCBI taxonomy): Eukaryota > Metazoa > Chordata > Mammalia > Carnivora > Ursidae > Ailuropoda > Ailuropoda melanoleuca. The sequence goes on along the minus strand of NC_048230.1, from coordinate 55,751,451 downwards.
TCACTTTAAAAAGTGTCATGATGGCTATTAGAAAATAACGTTCTTTAAACCAAATTTTTAAAATTAAAAACGTATTTTAGTCTTATTTTTATTTTATTTATTTTTTGAAGATTTTATTTATTTATTTGTCAGAGAGAGATTGAGAGAGAGAGAGACAGCACAAGTGGGGGGAATGGCAGAGGGAGAGGGAGAGGCAGGCTTCCCGCTGAGTAGGGAGCCCCACACAGGGCTCGATCCCAGGACCCCAGGATCATGACCTGAGCTAAAGTCAGACACTTAACCTGAGCCACCCAGGTGCCCCTAACTAGTCTCTTTTGATGAAGGAGTCTTCATCCTTTCATAATGCCCTCTAGCGGTCCAGTGAAATCTATGGACATCTTCTCAGAAAAAAAAAACTTTATGTGCATAAAGAAAAATACAGAGGAGTACAAGAGAAGCTGATTACAGTGTATAGAAGTTCTCCCCGTGGGCACTCTGGGAGTCTGGACCCTGAGATAAGGACCCTAACCAGTTCCCAGTTCCCAGCTGCAATGAACATCCTATATAAATACCTACTTATTCCTCTAGGACAACTCTCTAGACATGGAATGGCTGGAGCAAAGATCTCAATTTTCTACCAGGAGAAAGCACTGCCTTTACATTAAAAAGGGGGGTGTTATAAAAATAATTCTAGTCCTAAAGGGTGTCAGTGAGGGCAAATTAGACTAAAATGTAAGGATGCTTATGTTCTATTGGGGCCAACAGGTGATGGACAGGTAGAAAACAAATGATAAATACTTTAAGCTATGAATGAAATCAATCCTGGTGATGTGGTAAGAGGGACTGACTGGGTGGGCAGGTGGGTGGTGGCTTCATACAAAAAGGAGGTCAGGGTATTCCTACAGAGTGAGTGTTCTTGGAGTTTGAGGATTGAAGATGGAAGTAGCCGGGCATGTGAGGATCTGGGAAAAGATTGTATTCCTCTTGTACTTACATTATCCAAGTTTTGGGATTGACGTCTAATCTGAGGTTGAAACCATAAAACTATTCTGAAGAGAGCCCAGCGAGTGCCTTCATGTGACAGAGAGCACGTTATAGACAGCCTGAATGATGCCTCCCTGTGGATATGGAAGGGTCCAGAAGAACATGGGGAATAAAGGGGAACCATGGAGAGAGCTTCTTCTAGAAGCATAGGTATTTTAGGGTTCTTACCTTCTTTGTGGAGTTCTACAAACCTGGATACTTACAAGCAAGGTCAATGGGGAAAGCTCAGTCTTGACCTTGAGTCTAGAAGACTGTAGTTCTTGGAAAGACCCATAGGTGGGGCTGAAGGATAAGGAACAGACAAAACTTTGCGGCATCCCGCCTGTTGGGAGGTCAGATGGAGCCAAGCACTCCCTACATCCTGCGCAAAAATACAGCATATGAATGGCAGCTTCTGCTCCATTACTGTGTCTGAGAACATACGAGGTCCACAGGGGGATAATTAAAGGACATTTATGGAGCACCTGTCGAGGAACCTCAAAGTTATTTGCATGCAAGCATCTCCCTCTTGCTTCCCACTACTATATAAACCAGGGATTGTGCAAGGAATGTCGTTGAGTGGATAAGGCATGGGAGGGGGTGAGAAACACGTGGCCTTTTGTAATGTTTTCATTTCTCCGTTTTGGAAAGGCATCATAAGCAGAGAGAAAGATTTTTCTATTATAAGAAACATTATAGGCTTCAGAGAAGCAAGGGACCTCTGGCTGGAGGTCAGGTAGTGACCGGTCTGCCTGCTGTGCCTGGAGGCTCTGAGCCAGAGGCCAGCACATGCCCCTGGACAGGGGACGGCTGTCACCCAGCGGCCTCTGAGTGCCAGCTTGGCCAGAATACAAGTCTGGTGCTTCCAGAGGTTCACGTTCTGCGGAGAAGCCAGAAATCTAGATGGTTATATAAACGCTCCAGGTTTCAAAATGTTAGCGACTCACAACACACCGAGCAGGCCCCACTACAGGCTGCCAGCGGCTACCGGCAGTCCCCAGACTGCCCGTGCTCTCCTTCTGGCAAGAGCGGCTACTGGTCTCCTGACTGGGGGAAGAAGGGAGCCCTAGCGCCTGTCGCCAGGTGCCTGGGGGAGACTTGATGTCTGTCACTTGTTCCCGTTCTGTCCACTGGACGAAGTGGCCATTCGCATAAGCTGAAGAGCTCAAGCCACGGCCTGGGGCTGCTCAGTTAATGCGAGGCGAAGGAGAGTTGGAAGCCGGACCCCACTGCCTCCCTCAGAAGTGAGCGACCAGGACACCTGGAAGTCACCCACTCCCCACTAGCCTGCTCACAGCAGCACCATGCACGAGAGCTGGAGGTTGGCAACGGCCCAGGTGTCCCTCAGCTGGGGAGCGGATCCACACAGTGAGGTCCCCGAGGGAATGTCACTCCGCCCTGGCGGGTAAATGGTGTTCTGACACGCATAGCAACATGGATGTGTCTCGGAAAAACGGTGTCAAGTGACAGAAGCCAGACTCAAAAGGCCACATGTTGTGTGATTCCGTTTCTATGAAATGTCCTGGGATGGCCAATTCATAAAGACAGAAAACAGAGGCATGGTTGCCAGGGGCTTGGAGGAGAGAAAATGGGGGGCGATGCTTCATGGGGATGGGGTTTCTGTTTGGGGTGATGAGAACGTTCTGGAACATTGTGAATGGACTCAGTGTTGCCGATGGTAAATCTTCCATGATGTGTATTTTACTACAATAAAAAAAAAAGAGAGAGAGAGAGAAGCCACTGGGAGTGGGGGAATCAGTCTGTGGATCCCCCTCCCCTCTTGGGTTGAGATGGCCTTTGTGTTTCTCAAAGTTTACGGGGCCCACCAGTCACCAGGAGATTTCCTTTTTTTTTTAATAAAGATTTTTTTTTTTAAATTTATTTGACAGAGATAGAGACAGCCAGCGAGAGAGGGAACACAAGCAGGGGGAGTAGGAGAGGAAGAAGCAGGCTCCTAGCGGAGGAGCCTGATGTGGGGCTCGATCCCATAACGCCGGGATCACGCCCTGAGCTGAAGGCAGGCACTTAACGACTGAGCCACCCAGGCGCCCCAGGAGATTTCCTAAAATGCAGCTTCTGATGCCATTTGTCTCAGCAGGGCCCGAAAATCTGCATTTTTACAGGCTCCCAGGCGAGGCTGATGCTGCGGTTCCCAGGACCACACTTGGAGCACTGTGGGTACGTTGAGAACGAGCAAAATAGGCACAGGGTTCTTAAGGAATGCGGCCAAGCCCTGCACCTCATACGTGGCCAAGCCAACCCTTTAGATTCACTCAAGCCAACTAAACCCCAGGCGGGGCGGGGAGGCCACTAATTGATGCTAAGGGGTTAGCTAACAGTTAAGTGTTACTTTGTGTTGGGCCCAGGGTTCAGAGCTAGAAGTCTGATGGTGCTCGACCCTGGGTGGGGAAAAAATCCTATCTTTATTTCACTAAGCTCTAGCTGCAACTAGCATTTTCTTCCACCATGCACGGAGCCACGAACCTCTGTAGCATCAGCCGTGCCCTTGGCCCATGATGGAGTTCAGGACAAGTGGAGGAATTCAAGAATTGCCACTGTCACAGGCACTGCTCTGACATGTTGATTATTTTAAGCTGAAGGCACTGGAAAAACAGCAGGTGCAAAAAAGGGCACTCTGACCTCCCTCCCTTTTTCTTTTTGAAAGCAGAGGATAAACTCCCACGTGAAAGATGTCTCCTCCCTGCACCAGGAGGAACGCAACATTCTTATCGCCAGAGACAGGGAGCCTTGGCTGAGAAAAATCTGCACAAACTTTGTGAAAATAACTCATCTTCCTTTCGCCTTCCCCATATATTTTAGTCACTTTTCCAGAATTGTTACTCTTTGTTCAACCTAGTGTGGCACTGAGGCCTTACCACTTCTTTGGGTCTTCACTTCCTTACGAGGGCTCTGGTGTCACATGCAACTTTTATTAAATAATTTTTTAAAATATTTATTTGAGAAAGAGAGAGAGACTGAAAGTGGGGGTAGGGACAGAGGGAGAGAGGTGATCTCAAGCAGACTCCCCACTGAGTGTGGAGCCCAACACAGGACTCAATCTCACAACCCTGAGATCATGACCTGAGCTGAAACCAAGAGTCGAAGGCTCTACCGACTGAGCCACGAGACACCCCTTAAATAAATTTTTGGCTTTCTCTCTTGTTAATCTATCTTTTGTTATACAACCCAGCTGAAAACCTAGAAGGGTAGATGGAAAGACTTTCTTTCCTCTCCTATACCGATCACTGATAAGATCCCAGATATTTTCATAATTCTTCACACTTGCTGCAGATATCTTAAAATATTATTTTCCATGTTATCTCCAAATTATGCTTAATTTGAAACATGGCTATATCTTGTGTATGGGTGAATGAAGGAGCTCATCTTATCATGGAAACACCTATTTGTTTGAAAACAATATTTGGTGACTGTATTTTAGTATGATGGGTTTCTATTGCAAGCCTATGCATTTTATTTTCTGAACTGAAAACCATTGTTCTGAGCAGGTGTCCTTGGCACAAAATGGTTAAGTGCCTGTGTTTTAAGTGCTACACTTTATATGCCCTGCTTTATTTAGCTTCAAAACAGCTTTTTATTTAGTTTGTTAGTTTTTTAAGTAGGCTTCATGCTCAACATGGTGCTTGAACTCATGACCCTGAGATTAAAAGTTGCGTGCTCTACCGACTGAGCCAGGGAGTTGCCCCCTAAAGCGCATTTATTTATTTATTTATTTATTTATTTTTATGTATTTTTTCAAAACAGCTTTTTGAAGCTGGAGCTGTTGTTAAGCACTTCCTTTTTGCAGAGGAAGAACCCTGAGACGAGAAAAGTAACCTGGCGAAGGTCATCTCTGTAGAAAGTTGGAGCCTGGGTTTGAATGACTCGGAGCCTCTGTTCCCAACCATTATGTTCCATGCCTAGAAACTATGGTAACAGAAGTGTTGGTGTTAACAGCTAAGCCTATTTAGAAAGATTCTCCTTAAAGTTCCTGCAGCCTTTTAAGTTCAATGGAACACTGTTGGTTCCCCCATTACCAGCGCCCGAGACAGAGCCCAGGTACAGAACAGACAGCAGAGAGGGGAGGAGCCTGGGCTGCTGCATCTGATTGGTGGATCCTCTGTCATGTGCCTGTGCCTTGCTGCAAGGCAGGCTGGGAACGCGAGTCTAATGGTGGTGGCTGGCGTTGCACCGTGAAGTTGGGGGTTCTTCAAAATTGGAAAGAAATTGAAAAGACAAAACAAAAACAAGTTTGCTACAAACCCTAACATAAATTTGGCTGCTTAGTGGGCGCCAGCTTCTAGCAGCAGGTGGGCGGAGGCTCTCGTTGGCAGATAATAGTAATGGCAGCAATACTAATTGAATACTTCGTATGTGCCAAGCAATATTCTAAGCTCTTTACGTGCAGTAACTTATTTTATCTCCACAACAACCCTGTGAGATACGTAGTATCATTAGCATACCCATTTTACGGATGAGGAAACTAAGCCTGAGAAAGGGGAAGTTGCTCCCTCTCAACCACTTTCAGCGCCATTCATTGACTGTGCCTTGCCTGGGCTGCCATGTTGACAGCTTTTGAGTGGCTCGCGTGCGCCACAACCCTCTGTTGTCTGATACTCCTCCCAAGTCCCACGTGCAAGTTGTTGGTCTGGGCCGTGTAGTTTTACACTTGAGTTTTGAACCCCTGCCCAGTTCCCTGAGACCTTTGGGGGTAGGAATGGGGGTTGGGGGTGACTTGCAGATTTATCTTAGTGGGGTCCCTAACCAGAACCTCCGGTATCAATAATTTTTTTAAAAAGCCCCCAGAAGATTCTCATGTGAGCATGGCTGAGAACCTCTGGATAGCTTCAGAAGGACTCTCAGCCCAGCTCAGTGTGATGAGTCCTGATTACACACCATCGGCTCACTGGATGGGCAGGCCCAAGGTCAGTGCTGGGATGCAGCAGTGAAGGAGGGCGGAGACAGGCTGCTCACAGTGGGCTTGAGAAGCGAGGAGGGAGAGAGGAGAAGGCAGGCTGGAAGAGCATCCCAGATAAAGAGAACTCTGCCAGGTGGCAGTGAGAGGACCTAAAAGGCTTGGGCATGAACTCTGTGCCATCGATGGCAGCTTGCCTGGGGCGGAGCCTTCTCTCCTCTGCACGCCCACAGCCTGGTTGCAGACCCTACATGCCTGGAGCTTCCAAGAGGGGAAGGAGAAGTGGGGAAGGAAGACGATGGGGAGGGGACCTGGGGCCTGGCCATGGCTGACTCAAGATGGCCTGAGTCCTATTACACTTTAGCTTGAGGGCTGAGGTCTTTTTGTTTTTTAAGCATATGGGCCCCAGAGGCTGCTAAAGGTGGTCGGAGTAGCAGCTGGGATGACCACCTGTTCCGGTTTGCACAGCATGCTGAGAGCCGAACCAGGAGAGCCCCAGGCAAACAGGGACAGTTGGTCACCCTAGCAGAAGCTGAGTGTCCCCGCACTCTCATCCCTACCTGCTCCTGGTCCCGCCAGTGTGGGTGTAGACGGGTGTCTCTCAAACCTCACTGTGTACGTCCATCATCTGGACTCTTGTTAAAATGCAGACTGATTCCACATCTGGGGCAGGGCCTGGGACTCTGCATTTCTAACAGACTTCCCGGGGCTTGGGTGCCACTGGTCCCTGCGCTGCCATTCAAGTAGCAAGGGCCAAGAGCACACTTAGGCTTCATGAGGGAACAGAAGGCAAGCTGAGGACAAAGCAGAAGCTGACACCCCACACCCCCTCTCCCCAGATGGGATATATGTGACATTCCTCAGGCATTCCTGGTGGCCCTAAAGCTAAGGAAAGGAAAAACTAATAGTTAACTTACAGAGACCACAATCCTGCAGGACCGAGTCTCCCTGAGTTTACAAATGTCTTAACAATTTACAAGAACAAAGCATTTCTATCAATAACCTAGCTTCCAGAAGGAAATGTAGATACAATGAAATGTCCTGATAATCTGCAGCCCATTGACAAATACTTGAAGCAGGACAGAGTATAACGTTCCTCCAGAAAGCTCCCAGCTATCTCACTGTTAATGCCTTACTAGAAGGGTAAACAACCTTAATTTGACAATTGCAAGGCCTCCCTTAGGAATCATGTGAGTCTTCTTTAACATATGAAAGTACTTTCTCAAAACCTCCCTTTCCCTTACCTCCCCCAACCCCATAGTATATAATCAGCCACCCCTCACAACCCTGGTGCAGTGGCATTTTCTGCCCACAGGTCCTGTCCCCCTGCTTTAATAAACCATCATTTTGCACCAAACACATCTCAAGAATTCTTTCTCGGTCATTGGCTCCAGACTCCACCCCTCTGAACCTCACCTATGTTCCAAAACCACACGAAGCTCATTGCAAACTAGCTACTTTTTTTTTTTTTTAAGATTTTATTTATTTATTCGACAGAGATAGAGACAGCCAGGGAGAGAAGGAACACAAGCAGGGGGAGTGGGAGAGGAAGAAGCAGGCTCACAGCGGAGGAGCCTGACGTGGGGCTCGATCCCATAACGCCGGGATCACGCCCTGAGCCGAAGGCAGACGCTTAACCGCTCTGCCACCCAGGCGCCCCCAAACTAGCTACTTTTGAACACAACTAGTGGAGGGAGAGAGGGGGCTTTGCTCATCCAAAAAGCGCACTTGTGTTTCCACGGGATCGTCCAGGCCCCCGGTTTGCAGTGCACATCAGCTGCTGGATATATTTCACTTTAACATCCATGCACACGGCTCACGGATAACGCCCATCACAGGCACCGCTGACGTGGTTTGCTTTCTAACTGAGTGCAGTGGGGTGGCACCGGGTGCTCACTTACTTTTCACCCCACAGTAGCCCGGGTCCCTGTGCAAAGGAAAACAATCCCAGGGAAGATGAGAACACTTGCTGAGCCGCCTGCTGGAGAGAGACTGAAATAAAGATTTGTTCCCCTCCCCCTCTCCTGAGCAAGTAGAGGCAGGTTTGTTGACATTTCTGGAGGGGACAACAATGACAGTTGAGTTCTAGGAATGTTATTTTGAAGAGCAGGAGCCGGGGGGGGGGGGCCCACGGGGGGGCCCACCCACCCCCATCGCCCCTGCTCCCTCTCACTATTGCTTATAGTGGATGGCGCCAGGCCACTTCAGCGTGGTGGAGCTGGATGGCGTGTGACCTCGGCAAGTTTCTCATCCTACCTGTAATGTGGGGATAGCGACTGGCCCTGCTGAGCTGGGCATTCCCTGTTTGCTCCCCAGACCCATTCTCTGCCCTGGGGGACTGACCATTAGAAACTGCCTCACTCGGGCATCCTGCCCTCTGGCTTCTGGTTGCCTTTGCAAAGGGGGGCACTGGCGGAAGATGGGTGTTGGGGGGATTTATTCCCTGTTTCCTCCCTGCTCTGGCCTGAAGCTGTGTTTCTGTCTGACCACATCTCCTACCAGAAACACACCTCTACAGCTCCAGGCCTGGGGATGTGTTCCAATTACCAATGTATTTTGCCTCTCAGCTTCAAATTCACCCTTCAATACACCTGTTCTGTGATACCTGCAGTGAGTGCAATGTTAAGCTCATCCATAGAGGGCACCAGAGGGACACAACTGGCTCTGTTTCTGTTTTCTTCCTTTGCTCACTTTCAGCCCAGGAGGTGGAGCATCTCCTCAGGCCTGGCCAATCAGAGCACTGCCTCCTGGTGGCCTCACTGACTGACTCAGGGGTGGGCACAGGGTCCAAGCTACTCCACAGTCAGAGTGAATTTCAGAACTTCGGGCAGAAGCTACCCAAGAGGCGCCTTGCTCCTTCTTGTTGAATTTGAGGAGATGAGGAGCAGGGCAGATGCAGCCACGTTGTCACCATGTGGGGAGAGTCTTGAGCTGCCAGGTGGAACAGGAGCGTGAAGCCCACCAGGTGGAGACTGTAAGATGGAGAGAAACTGACGACTCCTGACATTGAGCTGTGCCCGAGCCTGGCAGGACCTTGGACTTTTCAGTTATGTGAACCTATGAATGTCCTTTCTCCACACTTCATCCTCCACCAACACATTCCCCCCTGCCCCCCACTTCAGCCAGTTTGAGTTGGGTTTTCTGCTGTTTAGAAATATAATAATCCTTGCTGATATATATCCATTTAATTTTTACAAAATGGCTTTAGGAAAAAATATGATTAAATATCTCCTGCTTGCCAAGCACTTGATTGCATTATGTCTTGGGATCCTTTCCTCATTTCCACACAGTCTTGGAGGAAGTTGTTATTATTATCCCCTTCCAGATGAAGAAAACAATGAGTGGGTGCCTGGGTGGCTCAGCCGGTGAAGCGTCTGACTTCCGCTCAGGTCATGATCTTGGGGTCCTGGGATCAAGCCCTGTGGTGGGCTCCAGGCTCGGCAGGGAGTCTGCTTCTCCCTCTGCGCCTCCCCCCTGCTTGTGCGTGCACACGCACTCTCTCTCTCAAATAAATAAATAAAATCTTTAAAAAAAAGAAAACAGTGCTTAGAGAAGTAGGTAACTAGTTCAAGGCCACCCAGCTAGTCAGTGGCAGAAGCAGGATACAGCCCTTCATGCTGCTTCCGAGCAGAGGCAAGCCAGCGGGCCACCTTCTCACGCAGCCAGAGCCACACACCACAACAGAGGGAGGACCCACGGGCTGCAGGGGAAGGCAGGGCGAAATCTGGATCCCTGCGTAATTGTACAACAATGCAGTTCCCCCACGTTCATTACCTAACTGCTAATGAAAAGATCTCCAAATCCTGGTGCTGCCCAATCTGTTGGAACGAAGTGCGAACATGCATTCGTAATTAGCCGTGGCTGCCGTGCAGGCAAGAGAGAAATGTGTGAAAGTGCCTTGAAATGTTATAAAAAAGCAGGCTAACGCATACACTTGTTATCTTGTGTATGCTATTAATTTACCAGACTCTTTTCATTGTTGCTAGCTGAGTTCTTGGGGAGTAATGAACAATAATAGCAATAGCTACTATTTATTGAACACTTACCATGGGCTAGATTCTGTTCTTGGTGCTTTATATTCTCTGTTTCACTCAATCCTCTTGTTGCTCCAGTTATGGCGGGTATTATTATTCCTTTTTTTACAGAGGACGAATGAGAGATTTAGTAACTTACCGAGGGATACACAGCAAGGCAGTACAGGGAATTGAACTTGTCAGGGAATCTCCCCAGGGAATCTCCCTTGTAAGGGAGATTCCTTGGCTCCAAAGCCCAAGATCCTTCTTTCTGTTCTGGGACGTGCAACGCCTTCTGCTATTCCAAGTTGTCCCACTCGTGTATTAGCATGTCCCTATTTAGGGTGGTTTAATTAAGAAAATTGTGTGGATTGACTCTTCTGAAGGCAAGCGTGCCTAAGTGAGGCTAGAGTGCTAAATTCAGCTTTAAAGATTTATTTATTTTTATCTTAGAGAGAGAGGGCATAGGGGAAGGAGCAGAGGGAGAGGGAGAGAGAGAATCCTCAAGCAGGTTCTCCACTGAGCATGGAGCCTGATGCAGGGCTCGATCCCAGGACCCTGAAACCATGACCTGAGCCAAAATTAAGAGTCAAACGCACAACTGACTGAGCCACCCAGGCAACCCCCCTAAGTTCAGCTTTAAGACACTCTTCTTGTTAAGGCTGTCTTGATAGATGCTAAAGTTCACAGGACCCTTCCTGGACTTCTAATTCAGACTCAGGTAGCTACCATGCATTGAAAATGACAGAAACCCAATTTATTGAATCATATCAATAAAAATCCCAAGAGAAGAGATGGCTTCAGGTACAGCTGTTTCCAGAGACTCGATATTGACTAGAACCTAGTTTCATTCTCTCCAACCCTTGGATCCCTCTCCTCTGTATTGACTTCATTCTCAGGCTCCCATCTCTATACCACTCAGGTCTATATTCAGTGAACAAGAGAGATCTTTGTGGATGGGGCCTATAAGAATCCTAACGTGCGGGGCGCCTGGGTGGCACAGCGGTTAAGCGTCTGCCTTCGGCTCAGGGCGTGATCCTGGTGTTATGGGATCGAGCCCCACATCAGGCTCTTCCGCTATGAGCCTGCTTCTTCCTCTCCCACTCCCCCTGCTTGTGTTTCCCTCTCTCGCTGGCTGTCTCTATGTCTGTCAAATAAATAAATAAAATCTTTAAAAAAAAAAAAAAAAGAATCCTAACGTGCATTTGGAGCATGGATTCCAGGAAGGCGACAACTCTAAGGTATCCTCAAGGACCGAGATTCCCATCTTCCCGTCCTACCACCCTCAGCTTTTGGCTTATATCTTTATGGTCATTTCATGGTCCAAGAGGGCTGTTAGAGATCCAGCAATCACATGTATGTTCCAGGGACAGGAAGAACAGGAGTACTATCTCCTCCCTTTTAAGGAACCTTCTCAAAATCCCCCACAAGACTATCTTACTGGCCAGAACTTTTCCATTTGGCTGCATCTAGCTGTATGGGAGGCTAAGAAACATAACCTCTGTTCTCATTGGCAGCATGTCTGGATTAAATTGGTAGAATTTTATCCTGACAATAGTAGGAAGGAAGGGGAGTGTGGATGTTGGATGGGCCACTACAGTTTCCGTCCCAGTGGCCATTGCCAGATGCTGGTGGGGCGAGGAACTACAGTTGTCCTCTAACGTTGGCAGACAGTGTTGTGCTGGGGTCTTAGAGTTCCTCCTCAGTGAAATGGGTGTTTTAGAAAGAGCTCTGGAACAGTGGTCTTTAAGTTCTTGATCGCTAATTCCAGCTCTGCCACTAACTGGCTGTGTGATCACATACACATCATTTTCCCTCTCCTGTCTCAGCATCTTCAACTGTAAAATGGAGATAATCATCACATCAGCTGGATATGCTTCTAGATACAAGCTGAGAATGCCTGAAGAGCAGCTGGGTGACCAAATTATCTGGGTTTTCTGGGAGCTTTCCTGCGTTCTGAATTGAACACGGCATCCCAGAAACCACCCTGGGCCTGGGAAAACCAGGATGGTTACCCAAGTCTCAGTAACTTAAATCATAAAGGCCTTAATTTTTGGAGGTTAGCGTTCCTGGGTGGGTCCAGCAGCTTAATCATGTTTGCGCGGCCTCCCGCAGGTTCTTTGCATTTCTCATCCCCACCTCCTTCACAGGTTCACCCCATCCCAGGACACGTTCGGCCTCTAGGCAAAGGGCTGAGGACTTGCACGCCGGAGCCAGTGGGTCACGGGCTGTGAGCTGCCTCAGCGTGATGGGGGTGTGACCTCGCGGGCCTCTCTGCATGCTGTCATTTCCTGGAGATGGGGTTGCCTTGAGGCAAGACAGGACACAGAAGCTGGGGCTGCCACCCACAGCGTCTTTGCCCGTGTCCCCCCTCAACAGCATCCAGGACGGAAGGGAGGGAAGAGGAGAAAACGCCTCACTCTCATCAAAGGGAAAACAGCCACAGCAACCTCAGACTTCTGGGGTCTCATTGGCCAGGACTGGTCATGTGCCCACCCCCAGGACTCACTGGCAAACCGTGATGGGATGAGCGTGGTTGGCGTAAACCCTGGCACCGAGCAAACGCCTGACCTCCTGGTGGGGAAGTCGGGGGAGCGGCTTTCACATAGGCAGCCACCAGCGTCTGCCCCCCAACACCGGGGGTGTGAAGTCTGAGCACTGATCACAAACACACGTGGTTGGCACTTCCCATCTAGATCTCTCCGAGGTCCCTGCTGGCAAATAGGTGAGACTCCCTTAAAGGAGAGGAGTACCTTCCTGACCGTCCAGGACCCTGCCTTGCAATTTCTGGGCAAAGGTGGGCTATAGTCTTATGTATGCGGAGGAGGCTGGAGGGCCCACTGCAAGCCTTTGCTTGTAGACCATCAGTCTCAGGGTTTGGGGATATGCTTTCCGCGCGGCCTCCGGATTTATTCTCCTTTGAAAGCAAAACAGAACCCAGCAGCCCCTGATGGGGTAAGATTGAGTTGCAGACGGCAAGAGAATAAACGTACTGCTTCTTTTCTGCAGCCTCCCCTCTCTTCCCCACAACTGTCCCCAGATACCTTGATTACTGTCACTGCTGAGTAATTTTTATGCTAATTGCAAAAGACCTCTGAGCTTCTAAGGGGAGGAGGCAGTTCCTATTTAAACAGAGAAACAGTTTGTGCCCATTTAGCAGCAATTCTCGATGCCTATTAATTGCACTTGTCATTTAGAGAATGATTCTAATTACTTTTTCTTGGGTCCCATGTATATATAATAACAAACCTCTCGGGCTCCTGGGTGGCTCAATAATCAGTTAAGCATCTGCCTTCAGCTCAGGTCGCGATCTCAGGGTCCTGGAATCGGTCTGTGTTGGGCTCTGTGCTAAGCAGGGAATCCACTTGTCCCTTTCCCTCTGGTCCCCCCCTCCCCAGCTTGTGATCTCTCTCTCAAATAAATAAATGAAATATTGGAAAAAAATAAGCCTAATAACCAGTAACTGAGACCTAGGCTCTAGTCCTATTACATTCCCCCCTTCCCCGTATTTCTTATAGCAAGGCCAGTTGATGGCTTTAAATTTACTTCATTTATGTGGATTTTATAGGTCCTTTGCATAAGCGGCACGTGCATTCCAGAAAAGGAAATGAAAAAAATCTTTCAGGCTCTGTTTTATGGTTGCAAACAAAGTCCCACGGTATCTTTTTATACATTTAATTCAAAATTCAAGGATGTTGGTGGAGGACTAAATTCACACAATAGACATTGTTTCCAAGCAGAAACCACTGGGTGACCTGGGTGGGGGGGTGGGGCAGGTTTATCTGCCTGCCATAATTGTGGTGTCAATACATAGGAATAAATTTCAATGAGATTCATGTCACCACGTATATGAACAGGTATGCTTGATACGTGTATATATTTTGTAGGACTTGTATAGAGCGAGGGATTTACAGATTCATTGATTCAGCGAATATTTATTGACCACCTACTATGTACCAGCTGCTGCCATAGACCAGGGATACTCCTGTGAAGGTCTCTGCCCTCATGGAACTAAACATCTGGTGGAGAGCAAGTAAATAGATAATATGTTAGGTGATAATAGGGTTTTAGAGAAGGACGAAGCAGGATAAGGGGGCTGGGTGCTTCAGAATATAGATTTTATTATTCGGGTATGGTGAGGCCAAAAGATCAAGAGAAACTACCATTGAAAAGCCGTTAGTTATGCTCACAGTTCCCAAGAAGAGGGGGCACCTCACAAAATGGGGAGCAGGGGGCACATACAGGGCTGGTCAGAGACAGAGGTGGTGGTGGGGAGATCTGTGGCAAGCGGCTTTATTGTGATCTCCGAGGGAAGGAAGAGGTGAAGCCGGGCAAGCAAGCTCAGGATTGTCTAGCTGAATGATTTCAGCGGGCTCTGGGGCATGAGCGCCATTCCTGGTTGTCTGGTCCCTGGCCTTGGGGTGATTAGGGCAGGTGGAGAATGTGCTAGTGTGTGACAGCCTGAAAAAGGAGGCGTAGGCTCTGGATTGGTTTGTATGTGAAAAGCACATTTGCGGGTGTGTGGTTTATCTCTAAGAATTGGTGAATCCTGGGAGGGGCAGGCCCTCTAAGGTCTGCGAGTCCTCAGCTATCAAAGCATCAGAATACAGAAAACAAAAGACAAGGTTAATACACTGCCGCGTTCTGGGAATGTGGTCTTTCCACAGGGCTGGGGAAGAGGTCAGATGAGGTCTCTCTGTTTAAGTGACATTTGAGCGGAGAACTGAATGACGAGAGGGAGCGAGTGGATATATCTAGGAAGAGTCTTCCAGGTGGAGGGAACAGCATGTGCAAAGGCCCTGAGGTGGGACTGTGTTTGGTCTGTTCAATGGGTCGAGAAGAGGTTGGTATAGTTTATAGGAGAGATGAGGAAAGCAGGTCAGGGAGGAAGGGCTGAGAGAGACTCTGGCTTTTCCTGTGTGTGGAATGAGATGTCACCACGTGTGGGGGCGGGGTGCTCTGAGCAGAGGGTGAGCATGATCTGACGTGGGTCCCTCTGCTGCTGTGTAGAGAAGGGGTGGGGAGGGGAGGCGGGAGAGCAGGGAGACCAGGGAGGAGGCTCTGGCAACAATCCAGGTGGGAGAGGCTGGGGGCTGCACCACTGGAAGATCCAAGTGGACAGAGCCCTGCTGTAAGCTGACAGGCCTGGATGGGGAGAGGTTTGAGACAGAGTGGGAGAGACAGAACTCGTGTTAGAAGGAACACTTTATTGGTTTCTGAGGGAAAACATACGTGAAGCCATTTTAGCAAATGGAAATCTGAGTGAAAACCATACTTTCTTTGATGTCTTTCTCCACGCTCCTAGAGCCCCATGTCTGCATGCCCGTCATTCCATACGTTTGGAAATATCTTACTCACGTGTCTTTTTCTCCACCAGATTATCCGCACCTCGGGGCAGGCACTGAGTCCGGTTCTGTTTTGTTTTGCCCCCAGCTGCTGTGGTAAGGCCTGTTTCAGAGGAAGTTTCTGGAAATGTTTCTTCAGGGCATCTACTCTGCAGATCGGAGTTTTCTCCCTGGGAGGAAGGATGTGCCCAGCAGGGACGAGTTTCCATGCCCATGTGCTCCCTTGACAACTGGAGAATGTCTCCATCTTCCCCACCTCTTGGCCTTTGCACTGGCTGTCCCCTCTGCTTGCGATTGCTGTCCCCTCTGCTTGGATTGCTGTCTATCCTCTCCTTCAGGTCTCCTTTTAAATGCTGCTTCCTCAGGGAGTCCTTCCCTGACCCTCTTTTTTTTTTTTTTTTAATTTTTCAGTTTATTTATTTAAGTAATTTCTACACCCAATGTGGGACTCGAACTCACGATCCTGAGATCGAGAGTCACGTGCTCCCCTGAGCCAGCCAGGTGCCCCCTTCCCGGACCCTCTTAAGTGGCTGCTCTCCACCTCTCTCTGGTCCCAGTCACTCCTTGCCAGGTCACTCTGTGCTTACCAACATCAGAAGTTACTGTCTTCAGTTCACCTGGCCCACTGTGTGGGCTCTGGTTCTGTGGAGGGAGGTGGTCTTGGTACCTGTCCTCAGCCCCCTCAGTGGGATGGGTGCTCCTGACCCAGCAGCTGTGGGTGCCAGTGGCTAAAGGCTTGCTTTGCTGTTTCTCCTAGAGCAGTGACTTTCCCACACTGTCTTCCCAGCTGTATGGGGTCAGTTGCCTGTACCAGCGTCAAAAGGGAAGCCCCATTAGGGCAGGGGCCAGGATTTTGCCCCCACGCTTCCATGAGAAGAGTTGTTTTTCCGTGTGATTTATAGCTGGGCTTTCTGCATCAGATTCCACATTGCCAGAAAAAAGCAGAAAAGCCCTAATCGTAAAGGTGGTCACTTTTGCCCTAGATGCAGCTGGTGAGGAGTTCCAAGGCTCCCAATTCTTAATTAGGGCCAAAGACCCTAAGCCGCCCTCTGGGTGTGTAGGTCAGTGTCTGGAGCCCCTCTGTCCCTCAGGGGAGGTCTGTAGAGGTGCCTAAGTCTGGGTCTCTATCGTGGACCCTGTGCGAGAAGATGCAGAATTCTCAACCCTCCCGTGACCCCAGCTCCTCCTCGGCACAACCCTAGACTCTGTCCTCTGTGTTGGGGGGGGCACAGCTCCCCCACCAGTGCTGTCCTATTTGGGGCTCCTCCACCCCAAATGGTATTTGCTTTCCACTCCACTGAGTTTTAAAGGGCTCCATTGTGTACCGCTCTGTGTCACGTTTCTGTCTGTGTAGCATTTTCAATCGTCTCCTGTCTCTCACAGCCCCTTTGGAGAGGGAAAAAAGGTCATTCCATAAATCTAAGGTATTATTACCATGACGGCAGTGCCCGATTGCTATGACACCCACCAGGCTGGGGAAGGTAGAGCTAATTAGTCGGAAAACTTACTTTTCAGGCGTGAGTCACGGGAAGCAGGCGTCAGGGGAGCCTTTAACAAGGCCCTCGTGACTCAAATGACATTTCCCCTCTGCCTCACTGCATGTACACCGTGCTGAGATCGCCATGCCTCCCCACCCAAGATAGATAAGACATGCTCGAAGGTTCTTCTGCTTTCTGGCCGCCTTTCCCGTTTCCCTTCATTCATTCACTCCCCAGACGTTTCAGGAGCTCCTGCTCTGTGCCAGGCCCTGGGCTAGGTGCTGGGAGTCAGCAGTGAGCGGCGCTGCCCTGTAGGGACTCACAGCGCGAGAGCAGCACGGAGCTCCTTGTGCAGGAGACAGACGGCGACCGAGAGGCAGGGAATACGTGGGGCAACTTGGAAGGTTGACAGGCGGGAAGATCAAGGACCGCAGGAGGGAGTTAGGAGGAGCTGCTGGTGTGCATTCTTCAGAGACATGGTCAGGGAAGTGAGGGAAGGGGCAGCCGTGGAGGGTTCTTCGGGAAGGGCATTCCTGGGAGAGGGGTCTGCAGATGCGAAGGCCCGAGATGGGAAGGGGCTGGGTATGTCAGCAGAGACGGAGGGCCCTGTGGCTGGGTGGAGTGAGCAAAGCAGACAGAGGCGGGGGATGAAGCTGGACAGGAGGACAGAGCCCGGGACACTCAGGGCATTTGGGTTTTATTCTCAATATAATGGACGGCCCCTGGTGGACTCAGGACAGTGAGGTGGTCAGATTTGTGTCAGAGCGTGCCCGGGGAGGGGCCACGGCCGAGGCAGCAGTGGGTATGGGATGAAGAAAGCCATGTTGCCATACCTGGGAGGGTGAAGCCAGGCTGTGGCTGTGCCCTGGGGGTGAAGCCCCCTCCCTGTCCTAGCACAAGGGGCTCTGATGCCCTCAGGCTGAGTAAATCTGTTGGCTGGTGGGGGGGTCCCTCTCTAATGTCCATCAGGAGCAGTGCCCAGCCGGGTGGGTGCTCGGGAGGCCATTGGAGGGCACAGGGAGGCCTTAGGGGGCCCAAGACAGTGCCTCCAGACTGCCCAGGGGACCCTGGCCCACCTTCCCAAAGCATCAATCCCACTCTAGATTTAGATTTAGATTCAGGTAAGTGATTTAAAGCATTTTTTAAAAAGAAAGTTAAAATGAATGTGGAGTAGAGAAGAAAATCCACAGTATTTTTAAAAGATAAAATGAAGCGATATCACCTTTGTAGTTGGCAGTGTGGACGGGCCCCTTGGTGTCCACTTAACCATTGGGGTGCCTTGGGGGAAAAGTTTGAGAACCCTAAAAGAAGAAAACAGAGGATGGAAGAGAAGGGAAAAGGGAGGAAGAGGGGCCAGGAGATGGTAGGAATCAAAGAAAAACAGAAAAGGAATGCAGAATTTACTGACAATTTCCCCAAAGGTGTCTTGTTCTCTTCCTGTTCTCTTACCCCACTGGGCCCGACCAGGCCTGAATGACCCCAGGAAGCAGGCCGTTGTCCTCCCAGTACCCACACTGGCTGGCTCTGCTGGCGAACAGCTTCCTCTCTTCAGAGCCCCACAGAAGGCATTTTCTCTCTTTTTCATCGGTTTTCTTTAATTGCGCGTGATCCACATGAAACACAGTGCTGTCATCTGTCCTTTTTCTCCGGCCAGACCCGTAAAGCAAGTCTTTGCTGGGCTTGTTATTTACATGGCGGAAAGAACAAAACCATCTTCCTATCGGGGGAAACAGACACGGGGCCGGGGGCGGGCGGGGGGCCTGTCACTGTTGTGTGCTGGGCTCTTGACCAGCCGCTGCTTCACTTGTGGAGGCGGAGGGGTAGGGACCCCTCTGCGGATGTTGCAGGCGTCCTTCTTGGGGTGTGGTTCGAGTGGGTCCTATGCCAGGGCCTCGCCCAGGGCAGCATGTGCCTTCGAAGGCTCCGTGTCGTGATGGCAATAGCTTCAAGCCGCAAGGGCAGGCAGAGCTGGGGGTGTCCTGGCGGTGGCGGTGGCACTGGCGACGGGGTACGTCCTCTGGGCTCAGTTGTTGTCTCTGGTGTCCGAGGAGGCACTTCCAAACAAGATGTCGCTGTCGTGGGACATGGTGCTCAGCTGCGACTTGGTCTTGATGAGGAACTGGGTCCTCCGGAACATCACCCTCTCCTGCTCCTGCTTGAGCTCCAGGTAGGAGCGGGAGAAGGTGTGGAAGATGGAGGTCACCGGGAAGGCCATGAGGAGGATGCCGCTGAGGATGCTGCTGAGGGCCACGACCTGGCCGGGCGTGCTCCTGGGTACCATGTCTCCGTAGCCCACAGTCGTCATGGTGATGACGGCCCACCAGTAGCAGGCGGGGATGCTGGTGAACTCGGGGCTGTCGGCCATCTCGTTCTCGATGACGTAGAGGAGGGGGGCAAAGAGGGCGATGGCCACGCAGAGGAAAAGCAGCAGGAGCCCGAACTCGCGTGTGCAGCGGCGGGCGGTGAGCCCCAGCGTCTGCAGCCCCAGGGAGTGGCGGGCCAGCCGCATGACGTACAGGATGCGCAGCGCCCGCAGGACCCGCAGCACCAGCCCCACCTTGTCCAGGTAGCTGTTGCCCGCGCCCGACTTTCGGCGGCCCGCGGCCGCGCCGTCCACCAGCAGCGTGATGTAGTAAGGCAGGATGGCCACCAAGTCGATGAGCGTCAGCGGGCTCCGCAGGAAGGCGAACTTGCTGGGCGCCTGGATGAGCCGCAGGAGGAACTCGAGGGAGAACCAGCCCACGCACACCGACTCCACGATGAAGACGTTGTGGCACATCTGCGAGCACTGGCCCTGGGAGAGAGGGGGGAGGGCAGGGGACAGGTCAGCGGTGCCACCGGCCAGGCCGTGTGCTTTGCCAGCCCCACCCCCCCGCCCTAGATAGGCTCAGGTCCCCCGGGGACCCTGGCCAGGCCGAGAGCTTGAAGCACCTGCAACGGCCACTCTTCATCTTTCTCCCCAGCCCAGACCTGCTGCCCCTGGATTCCAGACCCCAGAAGGGCTGCCTCCTTGACGTCACCCCTATGGGTGTCTGATAGGTGTTTCAAACTTATGTCCCAAACCGGGCTGCTGATTCTTTAACAAAATTCTTATTGAGATAGAATTGACACATAATTGTATCAGTTTCAGGTATGCACGTTGATTTGATACATCTGTATATTGCAATAAGATTACTACCATAGCCTTAAGCTAACACCTTTATCATGTCACGTAATTATCATTTCTTTTTTGGGGTAGAAACAATTAAGATTTAGCCTCTCGGGCTTTTGGTTTCTCCTGCACACCCGCCCACCAGTGCTTTCCCTTCTTAGCAATCCCACCTTTCCAGTTGCTCAGGATGGGAGACTCGGCCTCATTTTGACACCTCTCATATCGTCCGCAGGAAATCCTGTTGGTTCTTCCTTTAAAATGATTCCGGAATCAAACCATTTCTCCCTATGTCTGCTGCCCTCACCTTGGTGCAGCCACCATCCTCTCTTGCTTGGCTGGTTGCAGGAACCTCCTTGCTGGGATCCCTGGTCCCTACTGTTTATTCTGCACACATAGCCAGAGGGATGCTGGGAACGTGAATCAGATCCTGTTCTTTGCTCAGTACGCTCCATGGCTCAGAGAGATAGCTCAAGCCCTCTGGGGGCACACATGGCCTGGCTGCCACCTCTCCCACTTCCTAGCCCCCCTGTCTGCCTTGTTCGTGTGCTCCAGCCTAGCCCCCCTGGCTCCCCCCACCCCAAGCCAGGCCTTGACTTTCTGCTCTCCCTGCAGGAGTCCTCTTCCCCTGGATACCCACATGGCTCTACCCTCCCTTCCTCTAGCTCTTTGCTTCAATATCACCTTCCCAGGAAGGGCTTTCATGACCCCCTTGATTTAAAGTCCATCCTCCCTTTGTCATCCACCCTGATTCTCCTTTTCCTGGCCTATTTATTCAGAGGGCCCATCATCTCTTAAAATGCCTTATAAGTTACTTATGTAACACGTTTATTATGTTTCCAGCCTCCACCCTCCTGGCCCCCTGCCCCAGCAGATTATAGCCCCCTAGGGAGGGACAGCTCGTGCATTGTTCGCTCTCAGGACCCCAGCACCTAGAACAACCCAGCATGTGACAAGTGGCCAATTTGCGTTTGTCACCAGGATGGATGGAAGCGCATGGGATTGGCATTTAGTTGGGAAGGCCAACTCAAGGCCAGGTGGGCAAAGGGAACCCAAAGGAGCCGGGCCAGGCGGGGTGGAGGCCAGCCAGAGAGCACTGCTGTCCTGCTGAGTACCTCCTGATTCCTGTGCCAGGAGGATTCAGGCTGGAGGCTGCGGCCGCACCCAAGTTTTCAGGGAGGCTGGGAATCTGGAGTTTTGCATGAAATCTCCTGGGTTTTAAGTGTTGTGATAATTCAGTACAAAGAAAACACTCTGTGGGCCGCTCAAACACATCTGTGTGCTGCATTTGGCATGTGGGCTGCCAGCCTGTCTCTCTGGCCTGCCATGGAACTGGACAGGAGACTGTGCCCGGTGGCTTTGGACCTCAGTCTCAAAGGGGCCTGAGACAGAGCGGGAAGGCACACATGGTATTAGCCTGGGGCATCTGTCATTCCTGGGCACAGCTGGGTTCTGTGAGTCCCGCACTAGCAGCTCTCTCTCTAGGAACAGGTTAGATGCTGCAGAAATGAACTAGTACTCGGTGGGCCATGAGGTCTCAGCACTGTGGGATGGGAAGCCTCCTCTAGAAAGCCTTCCTGGAGTGGGCCCCCTCCAGGTATCCCCAGCATGGTTGATGGGCCTCTCATAAGAGCCCCCTTGGCTTGTGTCTCACACTTGTGGTCACAGGGGTGTCACTGTCCCTCCTCCAAGGGATCTGAAGTCCTTGTAGCTGGAATACTCGTTCTGGTCACCCTGCATGCTGGGTGATGGCTGAACACAGGAGCCCCTCGAATGTGTGCTCGAGGAGCAAGTGAGACTGTGAACCCCACTGGTCTCCAAAATCAAAGAACAGCATTTTCACTGAATCAAGGAAAAGTCCAGGTATTATTTAAAAAAAAAAAAAAAAGCAAGTGTCAGAAGGTGAATAAAACAGTAGCTTTATTAGTATTTTCCTGATAAAGTCAGGATTGCATATGTTGGAGCCAAGAAAAGATTTATACCATGTACATGGACTTCCAGACAGGTCTCAAATGGTGAGCATTTTCTCGCTCTTTCTTTGGCAGGTGCTTGTAATCCTTATAGTCAGCACCGCCTGAACGCTCCAGAGCCAGGCGTTACTCCAAACACTTCCCGTGGACTCACTCACTGAATCCTCACGACACTGTGAGGTGAGCCTGTGCACAGCCCCTTGGACAAGTGAGGAAACTGAGGCACAGAGAGGGAAAGTAACTTGCCCACAGCTGCGCAGCCAGAGTGGAAGCAATGGGATTCAAATTCAGGCCATTGGGCTCTAGCCCCGCCCTCTTGATCACTTCCCTTTCTGCTTATCAAAAATTAATTTTACTGGTTGAGTGTTATTTTTTTAATACTTGCTTTAAAAATTCAATGTATAAAGATGTGCCAGAAACCCGCCTTCCCCCCATGTGTTACAAATGCAATAGCCATTGCTACCTTGTGGAAAAACCCTCACCTGGTGAGTACTTCCAGTGCTCCATCAAAGAGTTCACGTGACGCACTTAGCACATGCAGGGTACACAGCCAGTGTTCAATAAATGCTGGCTGGCACGATATTTATGTTGAGTTCATACAGCCATACCTATTTCTCCATTGCCTATACAATTCGTACTTGTCTGAATGTTTTGGTCTGTCTTAAAACTTGCTTCTAGAACCCCCAGCTCCCCACCCCCAATGTGAGGAAAGGGTCCCAACTTAAAGGCCCAAAGGTCTCACACATTATGAAGCTGAATTGGGGAGCACACACTTTCCATAGACTCAGCTCCCACCCAGAGCTGCTGTGTGGACTGCAGTCCAGGGGGCCTGACCGTATACATTTTGAGAAGCTGAGAGTTTGAATTTTTAAATGCAAGACACTTTATTTTTACATGTTGGCTACCATGTAAAATTTTTAGGGAGCACAGTGTGGGGCAATCACATGCTTCCGTGGGGTACATGAAGTCCCAGGCTGCCACGTGGGACCCGTACTTTTTCATTCAAGAACACAGAACTTGGACTCAGTGGGACATGGGCCTGGGCAAGCTGCTCTGCCTCACCATTCTCACCTGTCAGCTGGGTATGAGAATGGCTCCCGTACAGGGTTGCTGGAAGATTCGCTGAGAGCATGAGATGTAGGCAGAAGCACGGCCCAGCCCCTGGCTGCTAGTAACTGCCTGCCGAGTGCTGCCCCTGGGAACCCTGCATACACCTCGGCCAGGCCACGGAGTGAACACTTTACACAATTCTCTTGCTGAACACAGAGACGCTCACTGTTCAAGCACATGCGCACATGCACAGCTCTTAATAAAAATGAGGTGACGGACCCAGAAAATGGTGCTGGGGTATTTTTAAACAAGGGAATTAGGAAGCTTGGGATAGGGCTCCTGTGGGTGAAACAGGTGTTGATGATATGTTACGTGTTTTGCTCAGGGGCAGGCACATCATAGATCACATCATTCACAGACTCCCTCATTGCTTCCTTCCACAGAGTGGCTGAGCGCCTTGGCCATGCTCGACACTGTTCTAGACCCCGGGGGCACAGCACAGACCAGGACAGGCACTGAGCTCAGGTTTGAACGTGGAGGTGGACCACACGCATGTAAACAGGAGGGCCTGGAGATGCTGCTCTGCCACTGCAGTCAGGGAAGGCCTCCTGGTGGAGGTGACCGCGCCAGCGTGAAGGATGTGGACTTCTGGAGAGAGGGGTCCAGCAGACTGCTTTGTCTCCTGAACTCAGAGACCCTCCCTCACTGCAGCGAGCCTCCCCGCGCCCAGCCGTGGCTCTTACCTGCTCCTCCTCCTCGCGCAGGCTGGGCAGGGTGCTGATGGACAGGTTGATGGCCGTGACGGTGACGAAGAGCACCGAGAGGCAGGCGAACACCTTGCCGGGCAGCCCCGAGTGCGGCCTCTCCACCATGTCGCGCAGTCTCCGCATGCAGCGTCCCAGGCGGCCCTCGCCCTCGGCCGGGCCCTCGCTGCCGGGGTCGTCGCTGGACAGCGGCTCGTCGTCGTCGTCGTCCCGCTCCACCACGTCGGCGAACTCCTCGATCTTCTGCAGGTAGCGGCGCTTGCAGCAGCCGTCCAGGCGGTCCTCGGCGATGCCCCAGTACAGCAGCTCCTCCTGGAAGGACAGGGCGCACATCTCCCGCAGCAGGCGCAGCTTGCCGGCCCGCAGGAAGGTCAGGATGGTGCCGAAGGCTCCCGGGTGGCGGTCGAAGAAGAACTCGTTGCAGGTCACATCGTAGTCATCGCACACGTTGAGGATGTCGTCGAAGTTGGTGCAGGCCTTGAGCTGGCCCAGGCGCGTGAGCGGGAACTCCTCGAGCGTGGTCCAGGGCAGCGAGTACTTGATGCCGCCCACGTTGATGATGATCTGCCGCCGCCGGTCCTCGGGCTGGCCGGCCAGGCGCGGTGCGTCCTGGGGCCGGGGCCGCAGCCGCTGCGCCCGGCGGTAGAAGACGCCCTTCAGGGACTGGCCCTGCGGGAAGAACGCCGGGTGGAAGGAGGCGTCCGAGGCGCAGCTCAGGGCGCTATAGTCGTAATCAGAGTTGTCTCCCGGTAAGAGTCATTTTGGGCTTTCACATCCCCCTCGTGCCTGGGGTGGAGAAGGGAGGAAAGACCCTCAGTGACGCTGGAGTCTAGGCCGACAGCGCCCCCCCCCCCCCCCACCATTCACAAGGGAAAGCTTGACCTCTGTGGGCCAGTATTAGGAGGCAGGACCTTGCGGGGGGCGTGATTAGGTTTGGCTGAGGCCATGAGGGGTGGGATCAGTGCCCTTATGGAAGAGGAAGAGGCACCGAGCTCCCTCCCTCTCTACCACGTGGGGACACAGTCAGAAGACAGCCACCCACAAGCCAGGAAAAGTCCTCACCAGAAGCCGGCCACATTGGCACCCTGAACTTGGACTTCCAAGCACTTGTGGTTACAAGCACAGACTCTGGAGCCTCATGGCCTGGGCATGCTACTTAACCTTGAGCTGTTTCAATTTCCTCATCTGTAGAGTGGGTACAACCATTCGACCCACTTCGTAGGATTACTGAGAAGATTCAATGAATTATGTGCAGAAGAGCATTTAATAACACAGTGCCTGGCACATGGCAGGTACTCAATCATTGTTGTCTATTATTACTATTTGTGTTTACCTTAAAGGGACACCTTGTATTGCTTCCGTAAGTGGAAACCCTATATCATTGGCCATAAGAGGCAATGTCCAAAGAAATGCATAATTATCACAATAGTGCTATAATTGCTTGTATATCATCAAACATTTTGAGGGGGTGAGCTGGGCTCCTCTAGGAAGCCTTCCTTGGCTCTTCCAGCTAAATCGAGTCCTCCCACCCCTGTATCCGGATCATTATCCTTACTCTATCTGTGTGTAAGCCTGACTTCTTGATGAGACTGCTTGGTTTGTAGGGCAAGAACTGGGCTCTACTCAGCTCTGAATCCCTGTGCCCAGCAGTGTAAAAGCTCAAAGAAGTAGTTGCTGAATGAGGCCAACACGAGGAAGACACTTGAGGACCTGAGGTCAAAATATATTCTTACACAGGCTCCTTCCTTCCCGACCCTCCAAGCTAACTAAGGGTGTGTGGTACTAGAATGACATTGCTTATTCATTCGTAGCTCATGGGCTGAATTTGGTTCACAAATAATTCTGCCTGGCTTGGAGAAGATTTTGAAAATTGAGGAATTCCTCTAAAATTGACATTCTTGGTTTCTCTTGAAAAATCAGACTATTTGGCAACATTTGGCCTAAGTTACAGCCGAGAAATGACTGCGCCCTGTAGGCAGGGCGTGCATGTGGCAATCTACCACAGTCCCCACCCTTCCTTGTTGTCTTTCTAATATGCCCGCGCCTTCACTCATGGATGTTTCCTTCCTGCCCCCCGTAGGCATTTGAGTTCGAAACCCCCAGATTATAGCAGCTGAGCTCTCCGGAATGAAGCTGATCCACAGAAAAGCAGTAAGAGTCTAGTACTCTGCTTTTTAAAAATCACCAACCCTCCCTCCAGCCCAGTCCCCCATGAAAGCAAGTGGTACCAGCAAAGTCTACTAATTTCATTTCTAATACCTGAGTGTCGATCTGTGCCATGGACATGTGCACGGAAAATGCACGTGCACGCACGCACACGCAGGCACATCTGTATGGACGAGAAAGCATTCAACAGGAGCCAGAGGGGTGCCATCGGAAAGAGGATCCTTCCTAACAGAAATTCTTTTACATAAAGCAAATCATTGCTCCACTCATTTATCTTCGGGGAAAGCTACGGTTTCACAGATTGGGTTCTGGAAAACTAGGTACACCTGCGCTTGAAATGAAAATGATCTGATTTTAGAGTGTTGAGAATGTTTCTTAACTTCACCTAAAATTGGAACCCATCTCCTCGGGCGCAGCCTGCCAGAATCCCTTGGAGGAGCGAGAATAATCCCTTCCAGGCACTTCACACGAGTGGTACCGCTTTTCAGCTCCGCTGCTTTATCTTTGCCACCAAAGACAAGAGGAAAAGTGACATTCTGTTTGGTAAGAATGGTGACAGAGGAAAAGGAAACTTCCTCTGGTCCTGCAAGCCCTGAAGAGCCCTTGTGAAACCCCCTCGGCTGTAATCACGTCTTACAGACAGAAGGTCTTCTTTCAAGCTCCCAGCTCTCCCTCCAGCACAAAGCTCCCCCAATTAGCGATCCTTCATTTCTTTCTCTCGTGACCCCTGTCAGTTGTGAATTAAAGCCTGATTAAATTAAATTAAATTAAATACTGATTTCCTACGTGGAAATTTATCCTGTCCCAGCGTACTGTTTAGCATGGAGAAGGAAAAAACCCGTGTCGTGCAGGCTGCTTGCACACGTTAGTCCAGATGCTGGGATTTGCTAAATGAGGAATGGGCACACTTGTCCTTGGCTTTTGGTCTTGGGGACACCCAATCTGATGGGTGTAGGGGGGATGGCTCTGCATGCTAGATTCTAGAGTCTCAAGCAAAGTTCATAAATCAAACAGGCCCCAAAGTCCTGCTTCCGGAAAACAATGCCACTTTTCACCCAGCCCGATACCCTCATGAGAGGTTTGGTCTTTTAATATTTCTCTGCAGTGTTAGGTCTGTCAGTCCTAGAACACAATGGATTTTGGTGATTTTGTCTCCGAGGGTCTGTCTGTGGATGCTTGGGAAGAGAAAGCCATTTGAAAAAGGGGCTGTGATACTGAGGATGAGGAGGAGTACTGAGATGTCATTCAACACTCACGATGTGTTGGGCCTGTATCAGGTCTGCAGGCACAGCAGAGACCAAGACAGACCCAGCCCTTGTCCTCAGGGAGTGGACATTCTAGTGGTGGAGGTGGTCTCTAAGTAAGTACACAGATCATTTCAGGAAACAGAGCAAGAACATGATGGCAACAGGAGCTGGAGGGGTCTGGGAGGGCTTCTTGGTGGAGACAACTTCGGGGCTGAGGTTGGATGGGAAGGAGCCAGTCCTATGAGGACCTGGAGGAGGGGGTTTAAGGCTGAGGGAATGGGAAGAGCTTGCTCCTTGACCTGGGGATGGACTTGGTGGTCGAGCCAGAGAAGGCCGAGTTCTGGGGTGCAGTGAGTGAGGGGAAGGTGGGAGAAGTTGAGTGTGGAGAAGTCATCAGATACCAGATGGAACAGAGCCTAGTGGGCCATGACAAGGGGCTGGGGTTTACTCTCCATGGGAGGGAGGGTCCTCAGGAGTAGACTGGGTGGGCTGGGGAAACTAGGCTGGAATTCTCTGTAGTCATTCTTGAAAGAGTCAACTAAGGCTTGGACCAGTGGAGGGGGCTGGAGGATTGGCTGCATTCCAGATGGACTTTGGAGGAATTGCTGCCAAGATTTGGGGGAGGGGAGTGTGGTGAGGGGGAGAATGGATTCCAGCGGTGCCATTCACTGAGGAGACACTAGGTGGCGTTTTGATGAGGCTTGTGTAGGAGGCAGCATTTGCAGGCTTTGGGATGATGGACAGGAGGGCAGATGGGCAAATCAGCGAGAGAGTAGGGATGAACGTGGCTTGCATGGATGGTTGGACGGATGGATGGACGGATGGGTGGAGTCAAACCACACCAAAGCTGTCTTGATGAGTGTGTGTGTGGTGGTGGTGGTGGGATCAGCTGGTAGTTTTGACCTGGCTGAGCTGCAGAGGGCCAGAGGGCCAGCCTAGCAGAGAAACGGCAAAGCCCAGAGGCCGAGGTGCTCCCTGTGCCCAGCACCTACTTCCCTGTCGAAGCTGCACTCCACACCAGGCCTGGTTAGTGCAGGTAGACACCACTGGGGGGGGGGGGACGGGTAGGCAGAGTGCTACAACCCCACCAAGATGCCCTAATCCTAATCCCTGGAACCAGTGACTAGGTTAGATTACACATGAGGAGGAATTAAGGTTGCCAGTCAGCTGCCTTTGAGATGGGAAGATGATCCTGGATTCTCCAGGGGCCCAATCATGAGGGTCCTTAAAAGATGGAAGAGAGAGGCAGGAAAGTGTGTGGGATGCCATGCGGTGTGAGGAAGACTTGGCTGGCCGCCGCTGGCTTTGAAGATGGAAGGGGCCACAGGCTGACGACAGCAGGCAGCCTCTAGAAGCTGGACAAGGCAAGACCTGACTCTCCCCTGGGCTCTCCAGAAAGGAATGCAGTCTGCTCACCCCTTTACCTTAGCCCTGCAAGGCCCATTTGAGACTTCTGTCTTCCAAAATGTGAGGTCATAAGTTTATGTTGTTTTCTGCCACTCAGGAGAGTAATACAGGGGATACTGAGAAAAAGCAGGTCCTACGCCAGCTTGGGGGACAGCCTGCTGACTACTCCAAGCTGAGGAAGCAGAACAGCCCATGTGCTCTGAAATCAGGAGACCTGGGTTCAAGGCCAGTCACTCTGACTTTGGGCAAGTCATGTCTTACCTCTGAGACTCACTAGCCTTGTCTGTGAAATGGGGATATGAATAGCTCCTACCTCCCTGTGTTATGGTGAAGACCAAAGCAGATGACCTGGGTGATGTGCGTGGCCCAATGCCTGACCCATAGCGGACCCTCATCAGACACCTGCTGTGCCGTTAGCTATGAGGGAGGTCTGTCACTTTCTCTCCACCTGCCAAGGGTGACCTGAACCAGAGGGACTTGAACCCAGCATTTGTCTGACCCCCAGAGCTCCCTGCTGGAGGAAGTACGGTCTGGTACAGCCTCTGGGAAAGCCATCAGGGGTGCTGAGGGAAGTGAAGGACGTTGCTGCTGTATGAGCCAGGAATCCCAGTCCTGGGTGTATTTCTCAGACCTGCATCGATAGGGGTTGTGGCACATAATAAGACATTATTTGTACTCAGATCCTTGACTCAGAGGTGTGCTTCTGGGGACTCAGATCCAAGAGAGGATGAAAGTATAAGAATGCCTGTTCCATGTTGCCCGTGGTCCCCTGGCATCCATCCTGGGGCCGGGGGTGGCGGGGGGGGG
>NC_048230.1:55716435-55722042 GCF_002007445.2 Ailuropoda melanoleuca | reverse complement strand
GGGGCGAGATGGGCAAGTGAGTCGTGGTAGACACAGATGGTGAACTCCTATACATTGCACAGGAATTAGAAGCTTTGAACTAGATGTAGGTTTAGCAACACATTTAGATCTGAAAAGCATGATGCCGAGTGGAAAAGAAACAGAAGTTTATAGCACTATGCTATTTATGTAAATGAACACGCACACACGTTACAAATTTGACGAAGACTCAAGCACATGGAAGGATCTATATCAACCACGGGGAAGGTGCCTGGCAGGACAGGGGAAGGGGATAAGCAAGGGGTGTGTGTGTGTAGAATGAGGGAACAATGAAGAAGACAGCCTGGCCCAGGCCAGGGATGGGTAGTGGCATGAAGTGAAGACTGTGGTTAACACAACTTTGGGATTTAATCCAGGTAAAGAAAAATGAAGAGCATGAAACCAACCAGGCCACCAGGCTCTGAATTGCCCCAAGTGCTCAGTGGAGATATGGATTCTTAGGACCATCCCTAGACCTTCACAGTCAGAATCCCTGAGTGGGGAGCCCCAGGAACTGGCATGTTTGACAGGCTCCCTTACAGATGCTCACGTTCAAGAGAGACAAAAAGAGAGGGTGCCTTGAATACCTGGAGCCCACATCCCCTCGGGCTGGGGGCTGCAAGAGCCACTCTGGATTTTGGTGGGGAGCCCCCTGACCAACTTCCCCATCCTTTGGGGGCTCTGGAAAGCCCTGGGGGTCCCAGTCTTGGGGAACTTCACTGGAGGGGAAACCTTTCCGCTCTGAGAGAACAGTCTTCTGCACTGGGGCCGCCTTGATCAAATTCCCCTTTGGGAGCACACAGCACTGCTGAAACTCCCCATGCAACTTCTTTTCCTTCCTCTTGGGAGAAAGATGATGTGCACAAGCTAGGATGGAGGGCCGAGTGCTCATTTCCAAAGATAAACGGTCACTGAAACCGTAAGGAGTTCTGAGTGGCAGAGGCTACTGTGTGGTCAGCGTCTGCCGCGAATGGAGGGGCTAGACCTGGGGGCGGGTGTTGGAGAGGGGAGCGGGGGTGGGATGAAGGTCCAGGACAGGCTGGCCTGGCCACCGCAGCTGCTCCTGCCGATGAGCCTTTGGCCTGAGACAGTCACCTGCACCCACCGAGTTGCCGGCCCTCTCTGAGCCTTTCTTCCGTAAAGGAGAAGCATGCCCACCTCACAGGGCTGTTGTGAGGATCTGGTGAATGGAGGGTTACTGCAGGAATGAGCAGCGTCGCCCGATCGCTCACCCCCATGGCCACCTCCCATCAAGGTCATGAACAGGTTCCATAAACTGGTGTGCACTGATCCTAACTGCTAAAATATCTCCTGGTATTTTTAACAAACCACGAGTCTCTCTGGACTCTGTTCTTCCAGTCCTGTGCCCCTCCCTTGGGATGGAACTCTCTGTCCCTCTTCTGAGAGTGGGAGGGGGGATGCGGAGAGAGTGCTGAACACTCACGGTGCTGTAATGACAACAACAGCCACCCTTAATTGCATACTAAGTACTAAGTGCTACGTGCTGTACTAACAGCCTTAATCAAGTGAGCCACGTCAGGCACCACTAACACCCCCATTTTATAGATGAAGAAATTGAGGCTTTGATAAATAAAAACTCAGGACTTTGGTGACATAAGTGATAAAGCCAGAATCAACCTACTCCAGTAGGACTCTTTGACCTCTGTATTTTACTGTCTCCCTGGATTACTGGTTCCCAGCGGAAGGGGGAGGTCTCCATCACCTGCAGCAAGCTAGGGACTGGATCTCTTAACTCTATGTCTATGGACAAGCTTTTGGAAAGTCTTTTGTGATGGGGAGAAGCAGGCAGTTGCCCATGGCTGGGGGAAACACGTTTATTCCTGGTGTATATTTGCACAGGAACAGAGTAAGAAATCAACAAAACCCCTGGTATTGTCAAATTCCGAGTTGCCGTCTTGGCCTCCGGGCAGAAGAGCTCTCCTGTGCCGTAAGCAGGTACCGGTTGGAGGTGAGGGTGTGGCCTCTGGGCCCAGCTGCCTGCTTCCCAACTTCCTAGCTGTGCACCCTTACGAAAATGATTTCACCTCTCTGTGCCTGAGTGTTCTCAGCTATCAACCGGGGTCATCATCACACTTCCTTGTAAGTGCTCGGAGCCGTGTCTGCACATGCTCTGTGCTTGCCAGAATGTCTTTTGTGGAGCAAGCCTGGCACCTCCCCTCACATTTCCTTCTTAGAGGAGGCATGTGAAGCAGAAAACACTTTCCAGAAGGGGGGCTTCAGTGCTGGCTCTCCTCTTACCCAGCACTGACGTCAAGTCGCTCACTAGGCTGGGCCTCAGTTTCCCCATCTGTAACAAACTGCTGAGGTAGGCAGAAGAATGGGCCCCCAAAGAGGTCTATGTCCTAATCCTCAGACCCTGAGAATGTGTGACCTCACGTGGCAGAAGAGATTTTGCTGGTGTGACTAATAAAATAGATGCTCTTGAGGTGGGGAGAGGATCCTGGATTATCGGGGGGGGCACATGTCATCACAAGCATCCTTAGAGAGGGAGGCAAGACGGTCAGAGTCAGAGAAGCAGATGTGATGGTGGAAGCAGAGGTTGGAGTGATGTGGGGCCAGGAGCCAAGGGCAAGGACAGGTTCTAGAAGCTGGAAAGGGCAGGGAAATGGATTCTCCCCCAGGAGGAATACAGCCCTGCTGAACCCTTGATTTTAGGCCAGGGAGACCCATTTTCAACTTCTGATCCCCCACTCTGTAAGATGCTAAATTTGTGTTGCTTTAAGCCACAAAATTGGAGGTAATACGTGGCAGGAAGGAACGAACGTAAGCTCAAAGGCAACTTTCTAAAAGAAAAGCATTTCTCTCCTGAGCAACTCGGGCTTGGGTTTCTTCTTCTCCCATCACGATTCTCAGCCTGTGGTGTTCCCTCACTCTGAGATCTCCCCACGCGGCCCTTCCCCTGCCAGTGTGGCTTCATCTGTCAGGGTTAGGGCTCCTGGCTGGGCTGACTCAGAGGCGGGTCACGCTGCATTAATTCCCAATTAAAACGTTAATCAAAATAGATCCAGCCAGTAGGCTGGCCCCGGTCCCAGCATGCTGGACCACCTCGAGATGCGGCACCCGCATGGAGAATCTGTCTTTCCTAGTTACCTGCTGTCCATCCTCATCACCCTGCAACCATGCCGGCTTCTTGAGAGCTGGGGCCCAAGACCCTGGTGATTAGTGAGTTATTTGCTGGCAGCTGGGCTTTTCCCTCCATCGCCACCTACCCCCTATAAGAAAATGTACCAGGGTCTCCCCCCCTGCCCCCATAAAAAAGACCAAGTGGCCTCTGGAGCCTCCTTATTCTGCTTCTGGCCGAATAACAGCAAAGGGCACATTTGCCTTCTACCGGAAGGTGTTTCGGGGTGGGAGCCAAGGGTCCTTTTCTATTTGCTTCCTTGCAGCCAGAAACCTGGGAGCACAGGCCATCAGTGGAGGACCGGCTGGGGGAGCAGCGAGGACCTTGGGCAGCCGGAAGGGGACACCTGCATACGCGCAGTCCGTCCGTTCTTTTTCCTTAGTAAGTGCTAAGGCTGGAGTGTCTGCGGTAAGCCATGGCGGCCCAGGGAGGAATGAGGGGGAACCTGGTTGTGCGTGCCCGCCTGGGGAAGCGCAGGGGTGAGGCGAAGGCACCACAGAGCAGGGACACATCTGAGGCAAAATGCAGATCCTGTCTGTGGCATGTTACTTTGTGTTCTGGTTTTGTTAACCACATACTGCCTGCTCTATCATAAAGATGGCCAACACTGATGGAGTGCTTGCAGGCTAGACTTCCCTGCCTCTCCCTTTTTATTCATTCTATGTAGGGTGGCTTTTCCAGCCACCATTTTCCACCCAAGGACTCCATTTCTGGGTTTAATAAATCAACCAAGAGTGGATTCCTGGACCCCTATGTGTTTGGCGACCAGGAATGCTGACGCTCCATCATGTATGTGTTCAGAAAGGGGAGGTGGAGAGAGGACAGCGCAGTGAAGACACTTTTGAGGGGTGCAAGCGATTAATTCCTTCGTTCTGGTTTGAGTGTCTTAGTCCTGCATCCAGGACACATTTCTCTGCTCTCACATTCCCTGGGGGCATCAGTTGAGTCTCTTGCCAGGGTCCAGCTGTGTGTCTGATGCAGAGAATTCAAAGCGGCAGTGGGACTGGAGCCTGGCTCCCACATCTGTCCTGACCAGGCTCCAGGGTGCCCCCAGCCTGGGTTCTCAAACTTTGGGACAGGGATCAAGGCTGCCTTGTTTCCAGCCCACTCACAGCTCCCCATGGGTTTGGAGTGTGTCCCATGACAGACATCTTTCCACTGGAATGGGCTGAGTTAGGGAATGACCCATAAGGGCTATCCCCAGGGGCCATCCTAGCCTGTCTTTCAGACACACCTTCCCTCACTCCCCATTCAGCGGGGGCCTCTGCAGAGGTCCGAGACAGAGGACACCAGGGTGAAGCTCAGGTCCGGGAGAATCCAGGAAACCTACTCAAGAAAGAGCGCAGGCCCTGGCCACATGGCCCACAGCGTCCCCTGGCTCCAGCACTGGCGCTGGGTCTCCAGAAGGCCAAACTTTCCTTGGAGACTTGCTCCCTACGCTGACTGCAGTCATGTGTGTGGGTATCAGACACACCCTAGTGAAGAAATCTCTGCTGAGATTCATCCAGGCAGGTGCCCCTCCACCCCCTGCCCAATGATCAGAGCAGTCCCTGCTCCCTCAAGGCACCTCCCCTTGCCCTTATCTCACAGTACCAGTGAAGGAGGTCTCCATGTCTGTCTCATCCTCTGGGTGACTTTGGTGCCTGGCAGCCTTTAAGTGCTTCAGAGAATGCCTGCTGAACAGACAACTTTAATAAACCATTATTGGTGGGAGCCTGATTCATCAGTAAGGTTAGATCACTATTTCTCAACAGCCGCTCTCCGTGATCAGCCTCCCCTAAGGAGCTTTTTGAAGACATTTTCTTCCTATCCCAGAACCTATTCCAGCTTTCCCGCTGTCTTTGAGAATGACTGCATTACAGGCACCAAGGAAAGGCTATTCTGCTTCTGCCTACACACATGGGGGTTGCTGCAGTCAGCCACCCCTGCAGGCTGGGGCCTCCTCAAGCCATGGGCCGGGGCCTAATCCCTACTTCTCTCTAAGCTGCAAGATGCTTCCATCCCATCCCATCCCTCTCCTTCAGTGTTCTCGCCCTAGCTCAGCGCCTCCGTAACTGTTAAATGAATGAAATAATGCCTGTTGGGTACTGGCATGGTGAGCTGCCCATAGTAGGTGCTCAACCCATATTTGTCCAATTCATGAATGAACGAACGTCTCTCTTTTCCTTCCTTAACCAAAGACTCCAGTCCATCAGGCTGAGCCCCTCCCGGGTATGGAGCCCCTGAGGCAGAGGAGGAGACCACCCACTTTTCCTATGAGATCCTAGAGCCTCCAGTGAGCACAGCTGTCTTGGAATCCCCAGCGCCCAGCACACAGTGGGCGCTCAATAAAAGCTACTTGAGTAAATGAATGACTTAACTAAAGCCCGCTGGTGGAGATGCTCCATTCTGTGCCCAAGGATGGAGTGAATAAGCCAGAGACCGGCGCCCCCTCTTCCCCCTCCCCC
>NC_048230.1:55680988-55716335 GCF_002007445.2 Ailuropoda melanoleuca | reverse complement strand
TCCGCCGCGCCGCCCGCCCCGGCGCTCCCCCGCGCTCGCTGCCCCGGGGCCGCGCGCCTCGTCACGTGCGTTCCCCTCGCCGCTCCGGCGCCCCGCGGGCCCTCCACCCCTGACGCCACGGCCCACGGGTCTACACGTGCCATGTGAAGTCCCCACGCTCCGCAGCCCCCGGGCCGCACGCTCTTCAACCTTGCGGGGGCCACGTGCCGCCTGTCGTGTGCTGTTCCCGCGAGGTCTGAGCGCACCGTGCCCTCGGGCCCCTAGCGCCACTGCCGGCCGGGGACATCACGCGCCGGGCGGCGTCAACTTCTTAGGGACGGCACCTGCCGCGCCAGGCGCCCTTCCCTCCGGGTCCACGTAGCCCGGCCGCCCGCACGCTCGGCCGACAGGGGGCACTGACACCGGGGCCTGGGGTCCGGGGGTCCTGGGGTCCGGGGGTCCGGCGCCCTGTGGTGCACAGGCAGCCGGTGGGGCGCGACGCTGCGCTTCAAAATTGGTAGGAGTTGCGCTTTTGCGGGGGGGTTGGGTTGGACGGCTCTGGCGCCACCACAGAGTTGGCCCCTTAGGGTCGCTTGCCTCCCACCCTCCTTTCCTCTTTTCCTTCCAGTCTTTACCGCCCTTTCTCCCGCCATCAGGGAACATAGAAGGGCCTGGGAGAAACCCCACTGTGGGCGGGGCCTGAGACCTTCTCCTTAAGGGTGAATGCCCACGTGAGTGAATGCCTGTGCTTTCTGGGACTTGATGAAGAGAAATAGGGTTCGAGTGTCCATTCGGCGAACAGCGGCTTCCTGGTGCCGCGGGGTGACCACAGCAGACAAGGACTTGTCTCCAAGAACTCACCTTCTGCTCGGGAGAGGCTGAACCAGGAAAACCGCTGACAGGCACGACTGCAGTATGTGAGGGGGGCAAGGGAGAAGCCAGAGCAGGGTGGGGGGTACAGAGTGAGGGGAGAGACCACTTTCGGTAGACCTCTGAAGAGGGGACATTTACATAGCCGTGAACAAGGAAGATCTGGTAAGAGAGCTTTCTAGGTGAATGGAACAGCAAAGGCAGCAGGAAGGAGAGGGAGGCATGTCTGAGGGATGGCAGGGACGTCAGAGAGAGGTGCTTGGAGGGTGTGTGGGAGAGGAGGTCTTCCTAGCTTTGTGTGCTTTGGCGGTCAGGTGGTCCCCGGAGCACACTTTGAGAAACAAGGCCCTATGCCATGGATAGGTCCTTGTTTTCCTCTCCCGTCTGAAAATGGGCATTTGTATCCTTATTTTCCTTGCTTATTGTCCATCTCCCCACTGGACATCAAGCTCCATCAGGGCTGGGACTATATGCTGTCCCTCCAGCATCTTTCACACTGCCAGGCACAGACAGACCACGCTTCTGAAATAAGTGACAGAGGGACACTCAAGACAATCCTTTAGGAGTAGATTTGATCATCCCAGGGAGACATAGGACTTGCTGAAGAGCACAGGATGAAGATACAGAACAGAAGTGCTCCCCCTTCCCTGGATTTCTGTCTCAGTGGTTTGGAGTGGGGCCCTTCTACTAAGTTCTCTGGTCATTCTGATGCTCCTGGTCTGGGACTTTGAGAACCATTGATGCTGAAGACTTGAAGCTCATCCCAGCTGGGTCTGACTTCAAAGCGCACATGATCAATGAGATCCACTGGGGTGTAGGGTCAGCTGGGCGTTATGAGAACCTCTGGGTGAGGGGTACTGTCCCCGGAGGTTGGGCCTATCAGAACACTATGTGCCTGAGTCAGATGTTGGGGTGACCTGTGGACAGAGACCCCGAAAGACTGGGTGGAGACCATCAGTAGGGACAGTCCTTTCCTCCCCCTCCCCCCCATCCACCCACATACACAGACTCACTGTGCCCAGGAGTTAAATTACTGCCTGATCTTATCCCTGACTTGTGCTAAACTATGTCCAATAAAATTCTTTTAAGTCCTTTTAAGGAATTCCCTCTTTGCAGTTCCTCCCTCCCTGTAGAGCCTTCCAGATTTTCAGCTCTTCTCTTCATATCTTCATTTCCCTCCTGAGAAGCATTCCTTCCCAAGCTGTTGTGTGGAAAGGCACGTTGAGGATGCCAGCGAAGGTTTTCTGGAAAGATGAACCATCGATGCTTGCTGAGTACCTACTAGGTGCCAGGCAGGTTGCCGGGCGGTTTGTAGGCGTCAGAGGCACAAAATGGGTTCTGGCTCTGGCTCGGAGAACTGTTTTCTTTGGCTGGATTAATTTTTTTTTTAATTGTGAATTAGTTGCCAACCTTTAAAAATTGGGAGATTTCACAAGACATTTTTTCTTTTGAAACACGGAGAGATCTGGCTGATATCCCTTAAGTGAGTGGTGTGCTGCTGCTGGGCTGGGGACACCCCTTCGCCTCAGCCCCTCAGCCCACATCATGTCATTCGCATGCCCACCGGGCCCCAGAAACGTGAGCTGGCGGATGGTCTAGGAACGCACAGTCAATGACGGAGCTGGATCTGAATCCAGGCCCATCAGATCTAAAAGCCCAAGCCTGTCAGGGGCAGAAAGCTGCTATTAGTATGGGGGCAGGAGAAGGATGTGGCCTCACTGGCCCCAAAGAAATACCTTAAAAGGGAGTTACTGTCAGGGGTTTAAGCATATGGTTTCCTTCCCATTCATAACCAAGTAAGTCATAAAGCTCCAGGTTGTTTTTCCATGACAGGAAGGGTTATCCAGAGCTGTCCAAACTTTTTTTTTTAATCCATCCTCCCCCTTGAGATGAGAGGGCTTTGATTTGCAAGACAACTGGCGACAGTAAAGAGAGGAGTCTGGAGAGGGGGTGACGGATGGGATTTTCTCCCTTGGCTGTCCTGGCAGGGGATGTGCCTGGGTGTCTGAGGGGTGCACACCCCATGGGAAGAGTGCTGTTCTGGGAGTGGGGGCAGGGCGGGGATGGAGGGCCTTCCTGGCCACCTCTGCCACCTCCTGTCACTCTGCCCCAGGCACTCTGCTTTTGTGTGCCTTGGACACCCTGAGCAAACTCTGTCCTTGTGCCTGGAGTGACCTGCTCCCAGCTTTCCATGTAACCAGTTCGTCCTGGTCTCAATTGTCCCCTTGGGACCACGGGCCCGGAGAGGGTGAGGTTGAGCAGTGCAAGGGCGAGGCTGTATTCAAGTCTTTATTTTTAAAGTTGGTATTTTGTTCATCAGGAGTTTGTTTTGCGCTACATGTTGATTTTTTAAAAAAATATTATATCAAGATATTATTTGGTTGTTGAGCATTTTTAGCGCCTCCTTAAATTCTGCACCCTAAGTGAGTGCCTCCCAGCTCGGCTCCTAGTCTGGGGTGCTCCGGACTGGCGGGCAGGGGAGCTGGGTTCTGGTTCAGGTTGTGCTGCTAGACGAGGCGTGTGAAAGGACACAGGTCCCCTCTGTGGTGCCCTGAGCCTCTCGGCTGTACCATCTCTCCAGGGAAGAGGTTGTACCTGAGTCTAGTTCCAGAACCATCCAGGACACCCAGTAGAGCTCTGATGGACTGTGCATCATCTGCCTTTCCTGGGAGCTTTGTGGCAGTTTTAGGCCTCACTGACCCCGGTCGTTATGGGTTGCCACTGTCCTTTTTTGGGTACCCCAAGTGAGGCGTTCGTCTGTGCACGCACCAAATCTTCATGGCTGCTGTGAGCAATGAGCATTGATTTTCTTGCTCATGTTCCCTGTCCTGGGGGATATCCTATGTTTTGGAGGTGTGATCATACACCCTATTCTTTGATGTCTTACTTTTTGTTCTTTGGTTTCATTCATTGGATCGTGTGACTCAGCTTCATTAAGAACCTTCCATAAGCCAAGCACTGAGCAAACACTTGGGATATAAAAGACACATTTCCAGCCCTAGAAGAGCTTACATTCTAGTGAGGGAGACCGCACGTAAGCAGAGCCTTGTGCTGCGAGCAGTCTGCAAGAGGTAGAGGCCTTCCCGCCCGGTTAGGGCCACACCGAGAGAACTGGGCACTGTCCTTTCTGCTGGGAGGACCCTGCGTCCTCGGTGCTGTCTCCACATGCCATCAACCCAGAGCAGCGTATGATCGCCTTCCTAACAGAATCTCCTTGAGGCAGTGCTGAAAGCTTACATTATGTCCACACTTGAATGGGCAGAGCTCTGAACAAGAGCTTCCAGTTCCTTCTAACTCCCCTCTTCCTCCATTCCTCCTCTGGACTGTGGTTTGTTCCTTAATTTTTCCTAGTCCTCAGGTTCCTCAAACCCTGTCTCAAAGCCCACCTCCTTCTTTGGCTTTCCTTCACTGCCCCAGCCCTCAGGGGACTCTCCCTCGCTCTTGTCCAAAGCCTTTATCAATGAATAGGTGCTCTGCCTAGAGCTTAATGAACATCTGTCTAGAGTTCCTTGCTGCTTTAGTGCATGCAGGGTGTTCTGGTTTCTGCAGGGAGAGGTCACTTGTCTGGTAGTCAGGAACAGCTGGGAGGGCTGCATCAAACAGATTTACCTTGCTAGGACTTCCATGTTTTTTTTTGTTTTTGTTTTTTTTTTTTGTTTTTGTTTTTTTTTTTTAAAGATTTTATTTATTTATTTGACAGAGACAGAGACAGCCAGCGAGAGGGAACACAAGCAGGGGGAGTGGGAGAGGAAGAAGCAGACTCATAGCAGAGGAGCCTGATTGTGGGGCTCGATCCCATAACGCCGGGATCACGCCCTGAGCCGAAGACAGACGCTTAACCGCTGTGCCACCCAGGCGCCCCTAGGACTTCCATGTTTTAAAAACAATGAATTATGTGCCAATATTTATAAATCAGGAGATCTCACATAAAAATCTGGATTTCTGGCATCCCTTGAAAACGTAGAAGATGTGCCAACTCTGAACCTTATTTTCCTCCCTGGCAAAAATTGGCTAAAGCTGGTAGCAACTTTTCCTTTAGCTGGAGCTTGGGTTCTCTGGTGTGCCACAGTCCCCACTACTCCTTAATGTCTAAAAGGGGGCTCCTTTTACTCATCCAGTTTACCGTCATGGCCCCCATAGGCATTTGAGATTTTAA
Organism: Ailuropoda melanoleuca; assembly: GCF_002007445.2. Lineage (NCBI taxonomy): Eukaryota > Metazoa > Chordata > Mammalia > Carnivora > Ursidae > Ailuropoda > Ailuropoda melanoleuca. Next base: position 55,711,330 of record NC_048230.1, on the reverse strand, counting down.
CCCCTACTTTCAGATTTTTTCTTTAAAAGGAGAGACAGTTCGTCAGAGCACTCTGTCCTGGCCGATGTTTAGCAAGGCTTAGAGGGAGTCTGGCCATGATTGCTGAAGATTTGCTGGGGAGAAGGGGGAGGGGAACGCCAGGAAGCTGCTCGCTATGAATCCTGTCCATAGATTGTTAGGATCGGTGAAGTCACATGGGTGTTTGAACTTGGCTGGTGCTATTTGCCTTATCTGAACATGTAGAGATATATTTAGTGTGCATATAAAACAATGGAGAGCCTACCGTTCTCAGATTTCTACATATATTTCTCACCATCTGCAGGCAGTACAGTTTTCCCCCATCTGAGAGCAAGGGAGCGGAGACCCAGGTCGGGAACTCGCTCAGGATCACGCGGCCAGGAAACGCGAAGCTGGGATCGCAGCATAGCTAGAATGACCTGGGAATCTCGATTGTGGCAGGACTGGAGGTGCTGGTAGATAATGGGTTCGTTATCGTTGTTTTCTCTCGCTGGAGTTGTTGCCTCATTTTCTGGGGATGTAGCCCGTCTCCTTCCTATTCTTTCCTTGGCACAGGGTTGAAGTGAGCTGGCCCGCAGGTCTGTTAGCTCCAAAGACACTCAGGGGGAAGAGGTTTCAGAAGCAAGAGGAGCATGGGGTGGGGGGAGGCAAGGAAGCAGTGGTCTCACACCAGCCATGGCCAGGTGACCTTAGCCCGCGCCTGGATCGCAGAAGCACAGGGCCCACCAGCCAGACCCTGGGCATGAGCTCATTGCCCGTGTCCCCGCATCTGAGGTCAGGGCCCCATTGAGCATCCGTCTTGCTGCAGTGGAAGATTTTAGTACCCTTGTCGTTACTTTGCATTGCTTCTGGGCTGCGTTCCCTCTTATTTCATTTTCATCTGAAATCCTGAGCTCACCCTCCTCGGCAGCTGACGGGACCATTTATCTCCAAGGCTGCAGCCAGTCGGAGGGCTGCTGACAGCTAAACGGAGTGCTCTGGGCTTTTGCCACCTTGTTTTGTTCCTGCAGACATGGATGGGAGACAGGAGAACATCTTCGTTTTGGAGCAGCAAAGCTGTCAGAGCTTTCGAGTCTCAGCTGTATCCCCTCTGCCCCAGAGGGCACTGCCTTGGTGGACTCTGTCCCTCCATCTTCTGCCCTTGGGGACTCAACACCTTAAGAGAGTGTGGCCTGTGCTTTGTAAGTATCCTGTCAAACGCTCCTGGATCATCATAGTTGGAACAGCTTCTAGAGATGGCATTGTTAGACCTTTTCTCAGGGTTCAGATAATCAAACGAGGCTCAGAGAGGGTGAGAGACTGGGGGGTTTGCACAGCAAATGAGTGGCAGAGCACCACTGGCAGCTCCGGCCCTAGCCCTTTTGCCTTATCCCAGCCTGCCCCTTGAGGATCTCAGAAGGCCCAGACTCAAGGGCCCCCCTCCCTAGGCACCAGCCACCTGGCATGCTCTTCTGCCAGCTCTCCGAACGGCTGCTCCTTCTCCCCGACAGTTCTCATCTCAGATGTTTCCTCCTCGGAGAGGCTGCCCCCGACACCCCCCCAACCCCACCCTCTACCGCATTCTCTCACATCCCCCATTTCTTGTCTACTCAGAGCTCTGATCAGCACCTGAAATGATCCCTGATCAGGGGCGAGATTGCATTTTTACTATCTCTCCCATCAGAACACAAGCTCCATGGGGGCAGGACTCCTGGCCGGCTTATTTTTTCTTAAATAGATCTTATTTATTTATTTGAGAGAGAGAGGAAGAGTGTGTGCGAGCACATGAGCAGGGGGAGGAGCAGAGGGAGAGGGAGAAGCAGAATCCCTGCTAAGCAGGGAGCCTGGTGCTGGGCTGGATCCCAGGACCCTGAGATCATGACCTGAGCTGAGGGCAGACGCTTAACTGACTGACCCATCCAGGCACTCAGTGCAGGCTGGCTTACTCCCTGGTCTTTCTCAAGGACCTGGCACATGAGAGGGCTCCATAACCATGTGTGGGGATGCAGGAATAAACCGAGCTAGGGGGATTTTGGGGACTCCGAATGGCCCTTAAACAAGGAAACAGTTTTCAGTAAGCAATGAAGATCGAAACATCCACAGAAACCCCTTCATTTGCTTTAGGTAAGGTCTTCTGTGTGGAAACAAAGTCCACTCCTAAAAATGCTTCAAAGCCAGGGGTTGGTGGCTCTGACACCATTCACTAAGCACTGGGGCCATGGCGTGCGCTGTGCAAGTGCTGGCCACGCACCAACCGGGAGAGCCGGGCTTCACCGGGAGTCTTCTCAAACTGGCTTAAACACAAAGGAGACTCCATCGGGTCACGTGGTTGGAAAGTCTAGGGGTTGGTCTGCTTGAGTCCAAAGCCCACACTCTTCCAAAACTACTTAACAAATTACTGTATACTTCATATACCATGAAACATGCAGATCTTAAGCTTATGGTTTGACCAGTTTTGACAAATGTGTGCACCTGTGTAATAACACACACCTGTCAAGGAATAGAACCTCTCCATTACCCCAGAAAGTTCCTTCAAGTTGCCGGCTTCCAGGCAAGCCCTCCTTCCCAAGCCCTGCCGTCCCAGGGGCAAACACCCTCCCAAGTTCTTTCACCATAGATTAGCTTTGTGTCTTCTGGGATGTCATGGGAATGGCGCCCTACAGAGTGGACCCTCTCGCATCTGCCTGCCTCTGCTCAGGATCGAGTTTGGTGTTCAGCACCCATGTTGTTGCAAGTGTCAGCGGTTCACCCCCTACTACTCCACACCGGGCAGTGTTCCCTTGTACTGACACACCACATGTTGTTTTTCTGTTCCACTGTTGACGGGCACTTGGGTTGTTCCAGGTACCGGCTTCATGAATAAAGCTGCTGTGAACATTCATGGGGGAGACTTTTTATGGACATGTGGATGCATTTTTTAAAAAATTCCTAGGAGAGAACTTTCTGAAGATCTTTCTGAGAAAAATCCCGTGTCCTCAATAGTGATGATAGACCACCTCCCTGTGCTGGGGGCTTCTGTCTGTAGGTCTGACTGAAGCCTGGTTGTGAGCTGGGTGAGGGCCCAGACCGTTGTCATTCGAAGTACTGTATTTAATAGCTGGCCCCTACCCAGCATCGATGAGTGGGTGGAGGGCTGAATCTGTTTTGGTCGGATAGCTGGTTGGAGACAATTCTCCATGGGTGTCTTTCATTTCTGCATATCTCACAAGCAGAGGCACTAACTGCCTTTCTTCCAGACTACAGTTTAGAGGTCGTTTGTGTAGTGAATAGCCTTGGAAGATAGAGATAGTATCTTTCTCCAGAACAGAAGGTAGGCATGTTTACTGTCCGTTATAAAAGATTTGGGTTTCCAAATATTACTCAGACTGAAAAATAGGAGGGAATTCTGACACGGGCTACAACATGCATGAACCTTGAGGGCATGATGCCAAGTGAAACAAGCCAGTCACAAAAAGGACAGAGACTGTAGGATTCCGCTTAGAGGAGGTCTTTAGAGTAGTTGAACTCAGAGAGACAGAAAGTAGTGTGAGAGTTGCCAGAGGCTGGGGGAAGGGCAAATGCGGAGTTGTTTAATGGGTATGGAGCTTCCGTTTTGCAAGAAGGAAAAGCTCTGGCAATGAGTAGTATATTTAATGGTACTGAACTGTACACTTAGAAATGGTTAAGAGAGGGATGCCTGGGTGGGGCAGTTGGTCCAGCATCCGACTCTTGGTTTCAGCTCAGGTCATGAGCTCAGGGTCCTGAGGTTAAGCCTTGTATTGGCCTTTGTGCTCAGCATGGAGTCTACTTGAAACTCTCTCCCCCTCCTGTTCTGCCCCTCCCCCCTGCTCATGCTCTCTCTCTCTAAAATAAATAAATAAATTAAAAAAAGAAATAGCTAAGATAGTAAATTTTACAGTATGTGTATTTAACACACACACACACACACACACACACACACACACACACACACTTTGGGTTTCCTAAGCTCAGAGTTCCTACCCTGTCCTATCCTGTAAAGTGACTCATTGCATGTCTTTGCACTGTTGTGTGGGAACTGGAGCTTGGGGAGCGGGAGCAGGGAAATGCTGATACTCTGGTTACTGCTGTGCTGTCGATAATAAACTGTCCCTCGTCTCTGACCCAGAGGTCTCGTGTCTTCTGCCAGCATCCATAAAGCTACGGCAGGCTAACTGGCTAGCTGCAAGGAGGGTCTATCCCAGACCTTTCCTAGTTCTTGATAATAGCAATCTCTGTTGTTTTTCTTTGCAGTGCTTTTTACAACTATAGTCAAATACGTATCTTTAAGTATCTTTAAGTACTTGTCTGCCTCACTCAACTCTACGCTCGCTTCTTCAGAGCTTTATTCCCAGGGTCTCACACAGTGCCCTTGGCACATAAGAAGTGCTCAATAAATATTTGTAGAACGAATGACTGGATGGCTTGGTAAACGAATGCTTGTCGCCTTGATCCCATTGTCTTTTCTTCAAGAAGAGCACTTCTGGAAGAGACGGCCTGGCTTACTCTCCCAGCTCTTTGGAGGCAGGCTCCTGGGGGAGCCATCTCTGCTTTGTGCCAGGCTGGCTCTCAACTTCTTCCCCACCCCCTACCCCTCCCCCGAGCTCCCACTGCACCAAGACTACCGAGGGCACTGGAAGGGGAGGAAAGTCCCACTGTTCTCGATCTGCCAGCCGTTGGCTTGTGGTGGTCAAGTATCACCCTCTCCACTTTCCTGAAGAGGAAACAGAGGCTCAAGGAGGTAAAGGACTCATGTAACCCTTGTCCTGGGCTTGGCCATTCACTATCCAGGCTCAGATGGGTCCAGATGCTGGGACTTTTGTTCCCATAGACTACCGGCAGACCTCCGGCCATCATGGGGCTGGATAGGGGTGGAGTGTAGAACTATCTTGACTGTTGACAGGAAGGCTGACCCACAGCAGTTCGGGTAGCTCTCCACAGGACCGTTGGGGGCCTCAGAGCAACTGCCAAGGGGGGGCCTTGCCTGGCTCTGCGTAGCTCAGGAGGCTACTTCATTGGCAGGGGGTGGTGTGCGGGGGCAGACTTGTCTTCTCAGGCTCTCTCTCTCTCTTTTTTTTTTTTTTTTAAGATTTTATTTATTTACTTGACAGAGATAGAGACAGCCAGCGAGAGAGGACACAAGCAGGGGGAGTGGGAGAGGAAGAAGCAGGCTTATAGCAGAGGAGCCCGATGTGGGGCTCGATCCCACAACGCCGGGATCACGCCCTGAGCCAAAGGCAGACGCTTAACGACTGCGCCATCCAGGCGCCCCTTTCCCAGGCTCTCTTGATGCTGACTGGAATCCTATTCTTCCTCCCTCTAGGTCCGCTCCCCTCAGACTCCCAGGCTAGTCGAATCTCCTCCAGCCACCCCAGGATGGCAGTCTCTGGTAATTTCTTTGTTCTCTTTTCATAACATTATTATGGCATACACTTTATGCCTTGTTCCCCTTGGGGCCTCCCATTTATTTTCAAGAGCTTCCTTTTGAAGTAAGAAAGGAAGGAAACCAAAGGAAACTTATCAATTTCTCCTTTCTGCGGAAATAGCTTCTATTCTCTTTCACACAATGTGGGTCCCTCTAACTTATGGGGGCAGAGTCTCCATGGGAAGGACGGGCAGAGAAGGCAACAAAAATGTAAATACTCTTATTTAAGATAGGACTCTGTGGCGTTCAGGAATTGTGGGATGGGTTTGGAGCCGAATTAGGGCTTCCAGGTGACATCCCTGGTCAAGTCTGTGTGTACTTATTAAGCACCTACTGTGTGCCAAATGCTTTGTTGATTCATGGACCTCAAGTGCTTAAAAGATATGCTTTCTTCTCAGTGGTAAAGCCGTGGTTGTTGCATTTCCATTCATACGGGCTGGAATGAAAAATCTGGGGGGAAAATTAGCCATCAGCCGTAGGAGTAGTTTGCATGGTCATCGACGTACCCATTCATCTTTAAACAAACATTTATTGAGCAGCTGCTATGTGCCAAGTCTTCGACAGGACCTTGGGGCTATGGCTTTTGCTGTGACAGGTAAGGCCTCTGTTTCATGTACTTTAAATATTAAACAAGTAAACGAATCCATATGGAATGACAGATAATGATAAATGAAAGGCGGAGAAGTAACGTGGGTGAGTGATATGGGCAGCTCTGGGAGAGTGCTGTCCAGGGCCAAGTACGCTCAACCCACTCAGCAATTACTTCTTGAAGGGCTTAGAGCTGAGTTGTGGACGCCGCGCCTGTGTCGCATGTCCTTTGTGTTCTTTTTCTGGTCTCTCAGCTAAGCCACCGTCACCCTCACCCCATTCTTGTTGGCTCCTGTCCTGCCTGCATTCCCAAATCCAGTCCCTCAGGGGGGTCCGTCGATCCCCTCATGCCCCTTGTGCATCTGTTCCAGCTGCCCTTGCTCCGATAAACCAGGCATCTGGAAAGTTCTTCCCTAAGATATCTGCATAGCTCAATCATTCACTTGCATTTAGGTCCTCACTCAAATGTCACATTCTTGGTGAAGTCTTCCCTGGTCTCCCAGTTTCAAATTCCAACAACCCCACCCCCACTCTAGACCTCTCCATTCTCTATCCTGCTTTCCTTTTCTTGTTACCTTTTTGTCATCATTTGATATACCATGTATTTTGATTAGAGGTTATTACTACCCTTAGGTCAGAGTGATTAGAGGAGGGAGAAGTTACTGGAATCCAGAGGGAGACTACTGGGGGGACAGAGAGAAATGTCCTGAGTGGACCAGTGACCCTCCTGTTGAGGACCCAGCCAGGCAGCCTGATGCAATTCCACTCCCCTCCTCCCTCTGATTTTGCTGAGGCTCCCACTTGGCCAGGCCCAATCAGAAGATGGGGCACAGAGAAGCTGGGAGAAAGTGATCTAACAAACTCTTGTTTGGAGCCCCAGGGCTTTGCTAAAGAGATTTGGAGACATCATAGTGGGCAAAGGGGTGACCCAAAGGACGGGACTTTGATTGGCCACCAAACATTTCCACCAGTTTGTGTGTGCTGGAGAGAAGACAGAGAATTTACAAGGCCTGAATTTGAACTTCAGCTCTCCCAGTAAGCAGATCCATGACTCTGGGCAAGTCACGGTGCCCTCTGAGCCCAGACACTCATCTGTTAAATGCAGCTAAAAATCCCTGCTCTGCAACCCTTTCTGGGTGGTTGTGAAGACTCAGTACGATTCAGGATGTGGGAGTGCTTTGCAAATGGCAGAATCTTGGACAGAATTGGTTGTTTTAGTCTCAGCTGCCAGAGCACGCTCCCATTGTTGACTCAGAAATTCCAAGTCTAGATGCAAAATGTGTTACTGGTCACCATGAGGACCTGGGAGTGACAGATGTTTTCAGCCCAACCGGTCCACTGAAATTGGTTTCTGATGAAAAAAATCCACAAAATTCTCAAGATCCCAGGTGTGGGTAGCCATCTGTTACCCATCAGTATGCAAGATACCCAGCTTTTTCTGAGGGCCTAGGACAAGATCTTGCTTCCAGCTTGATAAATGCTTCAAGCAGTGACCGGTTCTCATCCTTTGTTCCTCTCTCACTCAAGCCAAAGGGAGCACCTCTCGGGGGGTGAGGGAGGATGGCAGGGTGGTGGGCAGGGCTGCGTGCTCCCTCCAAAGCTGCGGGAAAAACGAGGGGGAAAGCTTCCATCTGCCCTTCTTTGTTTGGGGGCCCACGGGCCATTCAGTAGCTGGTAGGAGGCACCCCGCGGCCAGAGCCCCGTGGTCCCAGCTCCAGGGATAGCAAGAATGTTGCCTGTGGTTGCCAAGGTGTCTAACTGCAGAGGGCATGTCTCCTTAGCAGTCTGGGCCACTAGCCCAGCGTGAAGCCGGCTAGTGGGCACGATGCAGCTAATTGCTGTGATTTGGCATTCAGTGCCGAGCACAGCACACTGTGCCAAGTGCTAGGGTTAGAGGTGGTTCTCAGCCAGCCCCTGCTGCCTGCTGCCAGGCTCTGGCTTTGATAACAAGTCAGAGCTATGTCTGTTATGGGGGGTTAAGAGGCCCTCATTTTCTCTGCACGGCAGCTTTGAGTACGTTCTCATTTCCCTACCGCGGGGTCCTGTGGCCCAGAGGTTCTGCTCCACCACCTCCTTATTCCATAGCTTTGGACAAGCCGCTTCCTTTCCTGGCCTCAGTGTGCCTCATAGTCAAATGAGGAAACTTGTACTTGATATGAGATGTCCCTTCCAATTCGAAAATGTTGTGTTTCTAAGCAAGTTTTCTCAACCTGGCGACATTGACATTTGGGGCAGGATCATTCTTAGTTGTGAGGGGCTCCTGTACCCTGTAGGGGGGTTTAGCAGCACCCCTTGTCTCTATCCACTGGATGCCAGCGGCCCCCATCCCTAAATTGTGACAAACAAAAACTACTCAAAAATAATGACGAAAATGCCTCAGAGAGCAAAATTGTGCCAGGTGGAGAACAACTGATTTTGGGAGCAAGCTGAAGGTTTTGTGGGTTGTGGGAAGTATTTGCCCTGGGTATTACTCTGGAGGGTAACTTGTTATCATTATTAGTTACTGTATGCATATCTATCTATTGATCGATTGATCAATCAATCATCTACTATCTGCCAGACGTTGGGAATATACAATTGAATAAGACAGGCCCGTCCCTGCCCACACAAAGCCCATATTCTAGAGAGGGCTTGGGGAGAGAGAGAGACAATGTTCATGTAACCACATGAGTGATTATGCAATTTCAGATATCACCTTGATGAAACAGTGGGGCCGATAGAATCATAGGGGTCCTTCGAAGAGGGAAGCAAGAGTGTCAGAGTCAGAGAGGAAATGAGATAAGATGCACACAGCTCAGAGAGGAGAGAGGGTGCTTGCGACATTGCTGGCCTTGATGATGGAGTTGGGGCTGCCAGCCAAGGGATGCAAGCAGCCTCCGGAGGCTGGCCATCTAGGAGCCTGTCTCCCCTGTGCCTCCAGAAGGGACACAGCCCTGCTAGTCCCTTGACTTTAGTCCAGTGACACCCATTTTGGGACTTTTGACCTCCGGAACTGTAAGAGAATAAATTTGTCTTGTTTTAAGCCCCAACGCTCATAGTAATTTGTTACAGCCACTGTGCGAAACTCATGCGGTTCCCCAGCCTGGGTCCGTCATTTATTCCTGCCACCTCGCTCTAGTCTATCCTTCCATTATAACCTTCAAAGTCTGTTTGTGGCTTATCCTTTTGTCTTTTCAAAATATGATCAAATAGGGGTGCCTGGGTGGCCCAGTTGGTTAAGCATCTGCCTTGGGCTCAGGTCATGATCTCTGGGTCCTGGGATCGAGCCCCACGACAGGCTCCCTGCTCAGCAGGGAGTCTGCTTTTCCCTCTCCCTCTACCCCTCCCCACCCCCGGCTTGTGCATGAGCGCTCTCTCTCTCTCAATAAATAAATAAAATCTTAAAAAAATAAGATCAAATGTATGTATTATCAACCATAAACATATAACCAAATGCATATATATTTGTGTCCTTTTCTTAGGTTAATAGCATTTTATACATGGTCTTTCTCTTGCTGCTTTCACTTAACCATAGATTCTAGAGATCGCTGTGCAGTGGCATGGACATACTCCTCATTCTCTTTTATTGCTGTGTAGAATTCCGTTGTGTTGCGGTACCACAATTTATTTAGCGTTCTCCTTTTGGTGAACATTGGGGTGCTTCTAGTTTTTTGTTCCTGCAAGTAGGGCTGCAATGTGTATGTCTTCTCCTACTTTTGCTACTGTATGTTTAGGATAGGTTCTGAAATCAAAGCGTAAGTGATAACAAAATTTTATAGATATCGTCAATGTCCCTCATAGGGTTATCACATTTCGGATCATCACCTACAATGTTTAAGAGAGCTGCTTTCCCCCAAACTTAGTTAAAACCGCACGTTTTCAAATCTTTGGACAGTAATTTACTCTGCATTCAGCATTCATATTTACTTGGCTTTTGCAAGTTCTAGACTTCCTGTAAAATCAATGTTACTGAGCCAGCCTGTTTATGTCCAGAGTTATAAACTGTCTTCTCTTTCTTGTCCTGGAAAACTCCTAATGCCACAGCTCCCTGCAAAATTCAGCACAAGATTCCGACACCTTTCAAGTGGTTGACAAAAAGGAAGAACGCCCTTCTCATCTCGCACCCAACACACACGGAACATTAATAAATTACATCATTATAAATATAACCCTGTAGTGTAACGTTCCCAGTCGAGACTTGTCCTCACATAGGCCCGTGTCCGGTTGTCCTGCTTACACCTGAGTTCATAATTTGGGAGTCTGGTCCATGTCACCTGAACGAGAAGAGCTGCTTGGGCCAGGCTCCCAGGCAGGCGGAACAACCAGGCACTGATGTGACCGGCCTTACAAACAGGGGACCTGTGATGGGTGGTCAGAGGGACGTTGAGTCATTAGCATGGGATGTTGGGGGGTGCCCCCAACTGGCCCAGGGAATTCGGCATATGTCTCGCCTTGACTTCTCAGGGGTCTCTTTGCAGTAGGTATAAATCTCAGCCCGTAAAAATTGGGCATGCACTTCAGGCTGGTGGTAAATTCAGTGCCAGTCATTAATGGCATTCTCTATCTCCCCCACAATCGCCAAGGCAGCGAGAACACCCTTGTTTCTGCCCATGTTTGGGGCACAGGTATCTTCACCAAGGGTGGGCATCCCAGTGCACCATCCTAGGACACTCGTCCTCCGCTGGGGGCCATGCCACGCATGCTGCTAACCATCACCACGTCACAGGACAGCCCCCTGCAAAACAAAGGGTTATCCTTCCCCAAACGTCAGTTGTGCTTGGATTGAGAAACACGGCCTTTAGAGATTCACAAAACTCTTTCTTCCCAGCCTTCGGAGCTCTGACCACTTCATAGGCTGGGGACCACTTTTCCTTCCCTTCACATTGTTTTGAATGTAGCTCTCCTCTCTATTCTTGTTAATGTCTAGGGTACCTCACCCTTTGAAGAGCTTAGTCTTTAACAGACATGAACTCTGACTCATGATGCCCACGACCCAGGGCTAGATACTGGCCTCTTCCCAGCTTCCCTTATAGCTAGGGGCTACCATGTGACACACTTCTGGCTAGTGAGATCCACAGGGAAATGTGCTAGGGGCTTCTGGAAAAGAGATTGCTCCTTGAGTGAGGTGCTCTGGAGAGGAGAGCTGGCTGGTGCAAATCCCCATAGCCTCCTTCCTGGAGCACTCATGTAAGGATGTGATGAGTGGGCCTGTGGCAGCCATATTGCAACCATGAGGTAAGTCAGGAGAATCATATAGATGCCTGACCTCTGTGAGCCGTTGAAGGAACCTGGAACCATCCACCTACAGGCGTCTTGTTAAATAAGCCACAAATGTCCTTTTTTTTTTTTTTTAAAGATTTTATTTTTTATTTATTCGACAGAGATAGAGACAGCCAGAGAGAGAGGGAACACAAGCAGGGGAGTGGGAGAGGAAGAAGCAGGCTCATAGCAGAAGAGCCTGATGTGGGGCTCGATCCCATAACGCCGGGATCACGCCCTGAGCCGAAGGCAGACGCTTAACCGCTGTGCCACCCAGGTGCCCCCACAAATGTCCTTAAGATTCAGACCACACTTGATACACTTGGGCAAGAGACTTCTGTCTTACTCTTGTGTAAGAAGGGGAGAATAAATACTTACTGAATAAATTCGTTGTGGAGATTTAATGAGATGACGTATGTAAAAATTTGTCTAAGTGCTTGGCATATAATAAATATTTAATGTATTGTAAATGTTTTTGTTACTGCCCCATGAATGGAATTAATCAGGAATGACATTGACGGTCTTCCAGGAAGTTTCTTCTACTGATGGATTGCTCACTCAATTACCCAACAAATATGCATGGAAACCTGCCATGCTAAGGTACTGCCGTGGTGGGAAATAATTTTAAAAGAACGCAATTAGGGGGAGACAACACCCAAGAAGTTGTCTTAGATCCCATCAAAATTCCCTTTCATTTAAGAGCAATATTTTGCAAAGTTTAGTTTTCTGCCTTCTTTTTGTTTGTCGTATCTATTTACCACATCCCTTCTGTAGTACAATACCTGTGCTGTTATTGACTTAAAGCTTTTCTTTAAACCAACTTACTCTTTTTGGTTAAATAGATTTCTTTTACACAGAAACTTTGTATCACTGTGGCAAATGGAAAGCCAAAATCACTTGGCATAAACAAAAAACATAGCCAAAATATAAATGCAATGCAAGATTCTCTAATATTACTAAATTAAAATAAAATAATTTTTTTGTGGGCTACATAAAATCACCTTGCATACCACAGCCATAGCTATGCTGCACTTGAGGAAACACCGAAGAGAATAATCATACTTGGTGGAAAAAAACTTACCTAAGATTCATAAATGTTGCAGTGGGTTTTGACATAGGAGTTAGACATAAATAATACGATTATTATACCTAATTATTCCTCAGCAGTTTTTCGTACTTAGAGGAACATTACTATGAAATACAGTGTGACTTTCTGGTTAACAACAGTTTCCCCCTTTTTATGAATTTTTATTAACATCTCTTTATCCTAATCCCCAAGATATTTCACAGTGAATATGGGGATCCAATAATACCTTTCAACACTAATTTACTCAGCGGCCAGCCTTCACCTTTAGTTAGCTTTTGCAAGTTATGGACTTTCGGAAAAATCAATGCTACTGAATCAGTCTGTTTATGTCCAGAGTTATAAATAGTTTTTTCTTTCTGGTTCTGGAAAACTCTTAATGTTGCATTTTCTTAATGCTGCAGTTTGTGCAAAACTTAGCATAAAATCCCGACACTTTATAAAATTGTTGACAAAAAGTTCACTCCCCTACCACCGAACTCACACATACAATTTCAAGAATATATGTATAATAAACTGCCCTGGAATAAATCCGAACCTGAATCATTCCGCCTATGGTAAGTATCTTGACTTTGGATTATTTTGTGATTGTCAGTCAAAGTCATGGTAGGTAGGAGTAAGATCTTTTGAAGGGAATAGACACTCTCATTGTCAGTTGTCCTGGGAGAAGAGCTGAGAATGAGGTCGGGAGCTGGGTTTAGGATGGAGCTGTTCAGAAAGAGCAACTTTGGAAATAGGTATGATTTTTTTTAAAGATTATGTATTTATTTATTTGAGAGAAAGAAAGCACGAGCAGGGGGCCGAGGGCAGAGGAAGAAGCAGACTCCCTGCTGAGCAGGGAGCCCAACGTGGGACTCCATCCCAGGACCCTGGGATCGTGACCTGAGCTGAAGGTAGACGCTCAACCGACTGAGCCCCTCAGGTGTCCCTGGAAATAGGCATGATTTAAGGATCAATATAAACAACTTGGGGATGGTGGTCCTTAAGGATGTGGTGGGGTCAGGCAACCTATGGAATGACAGAAAATATAAAGCGTTAATATCTATGTAAAGAACTCCTACAACTCAACAACAAAAGGACAGCCTAATTTAAAAATGAGCAAAGAACTTTCTCCAAAGAAGATATACAAATGGCCAACAAGCATATGAAAAGATTCTCAACATCACTCATCACAAGGGAAATGCAAATCCAAATCACAATGAGATATCACCTCACACCCATTAGGATCGTTACTACCAAAAAACAGAAAATGTCAAGTGTTGGCAAGTACGTGGAGCGATTAGAACCCTTGTGCACCGTTCGTGGGAATATAAAATGGTGCAGCCACTATGGAAAACAGTATGATGGATCCTCAAAAAAATTAAACAAAGAATTATCATATGATCCAGCAACTGTACTTCTGGGTATATGCCCAAAGAACTTGAAAGCAAGGTCTGGAAAAGATATTAGAACACCCATATTTATAGCAGCCTTATTCATAATAGCTGCAAGATGGAAGGGACCCAAATGTCCATCAAACACATTCCAAGTGTCCACTGATGAATGCATAGACAGAATGTAGTATATCCATGCAATGGATATTATTCAGCCTTAAAAAGGAAGGGAATGACAGAAGCTACAATATGGATGAACCCTGAGGACATTATGCTAAGGGAAACAAACCAGTCACAAAAAGACAAATACTGTAGATCCCAGTTAGATCAGGTCCCCAGAGCAGTCAAATTCATAGAGACAGAAAGCAGAGTGGTGGTTACCAGGGAATGTGGGGAGTTGTTATTTAATGGATACAGAGTTTCAGAGCTCCAAGGTAAAAAGACGTCTGGAGATTGGTTGCACAACAATGTGAATGTTAACACCATACGCTTACAAATGGCTAAGACAGTAAATTTTATGTTGTGTGTATTTTACCACAATTACAAACGAAAAGAATGTGGAGGGGTCCCTCGGGAAATTACTGCTCTTCCTGCCAGTATGGGCAATTGATGACTGAGGTTCAGTGAACCTTGAGTATCAGAGAAAATATGACTCTGCTTTACGGTTACAGACTAGAAGCATGTCAGTTACTATGTGGAAAGCATCTTCCCTCTGCCCAGCTGGGGCCTGAGGAAGGTTTGATAGAAAGGTTCGTGTCTGGAACTGGGTAGGCGAGAGCTGTCTTCTGCACGCTTGTGCAGGTATGATCACCATCACACCTGCCAACAGGCCAGCTGTTTTCTTCAATGCTTGGGGTAGCTAGAAAATTGGATTTCAGGGTGCTTTAAAGTTAGAAAGCTCATTCCCTTGAGGAGTCAGGGCTAGGAGGCAATGTCTCCTTCGGCCAGTAAGGAAGACATCCCCATTCATGTGTGGCTGATTTTGGTACACTGGGTTTTGAAGACTTCCCTAGGATTTGGGGGCTTACCTCTCTGTAACTCTAGCTCCCTAAACTTTTGGGCCCATGAACTTGTTACTGGATTATTGCAATTGCTTCCCTGATTCCCTCCCACCTGGAATCAAATGCATTCCTCACAATGAGGTCCCATCCCTCTCCCCAAATTGCAGCTGTATTTCCCTCTGAAGACAGTCTGAACACAGTTTAGCATTTATGGTTCTCCACGTGGTTCTAAGCCACCCCCCCCAACCTTGGCCCCCTCATATCTTTTGCATGTGGCTGCTGACTGAACAAGAACTGTTCTCTGCACTCGGCCCCATGTTCTTGTTTCTGGCCTTTGTCCTTGTCACTCCTTCATCCGGGACTCTCCCCTCTCAATCTTGTCCATCCTTACAGGTCCACCTGAATAAGTCCCCTCCTGCAAGGAGACCCCTGGACTCCTGGTCTGTTTGCTCCTTTTGATCAATCTGGTCACCTGCTATACTGTACGGTTACCATCTGTGTACTTCTGAGAGTTTCTCCGGCTGGTTTCCAGGCTTCTCGGGTACACGAGGCACCTGTGACTCATTTCTGCATATCTTGCTGTGATTAGGGGAGTGGTGAATCCACGTGACCACAGGGAAAGACAGGTACTGTGAGTGGGGAAGGGTCGGGCTGAGATACGATAGGGAGCTATGGATAGCTGGAGAGGGCATGTCCATCTTGGGGGAAAATTGTTGCTGCGGGAGAATCCAGCCCCGGGCCGCCAGAGCCTCTGTTTTTGTAAGAGAAGCCTGAAATCAGAGTGTTTTTGTGAAACCTCATGGAATGGTCTACATTTGGCATGCGGCCTCTGGTTTGATGCTGTTGATATCCTGGCATGACACCTACCCGCAAAGTACATTAGTGAGTGAACAGCTGTACACGGAATAGCTCAGAAAGGAAAACCAGCTCACCCCACAAGCTACTGTGTCTGTCGTGTGAACCACTGGTTTGCTGGTATTGAAATTAGCAGGAACGATAGCTGTCTTAGTTATGGGGTGCCTGCCCCGGGCGGTGGCTGGTTGTAGGTCCTTCAGGGGAATGACAGCTCTGGGAGGCAGGCACTACTATCATGCCTGGAAGGGCGAAGACCCCAGTAAGGTGACAGACATGGCTTGCATGGCACCAAGCCAGGGTGTGAAGCTGGGGTCTGAGACCAGAGCCACGTCGCTTTGCCACCACACCTGCAGGACAGCCTCTGAGACCGCACGATGCTTTTACGGCTCTTTTCAACGCTTTCACCGACTTCCCTCGTCATACGGTAAGCAGGGCTGGTGACACGTTCCCGTGTTGGAGATAAGACTGAGCCAGAAGGAATGGAGAGTCATACCCCAGGTGACACTGCTGGCTGGGAACAGAGCCCACAAGCGAAGCCGTCTTCATTCCACCTGCATCCTAATTATGTTGGTTAACTCCATTTTGGGCTCTCTTTCTGGGTCCAGGGCTTCGGAGAGCGACTGAGTTCATCTGGATTCATCAGCTTTGTTGAAATAGTCAGGGAGGCAGGGGGCCGGGCAGATAAGGGGCTGAGGAAAGGCAAGGTAAACACAATTAAGCACCATTAGTGAGTGGGTCTTGAAGAGAGAACAAGTGACAGCAATGTGAGAATAAATAATTAGGTTGGAGAGAAAGACCACAAACGCAGGATCTGGGATCTCTGCTGTTGCACCGGGATATGGGCTGGGGAGGCGATCGCAGTGTAGCGCCGTCCTCGGCTTCCTGTCTCGGAGGAACAACCTCCTTGGGGCTGCTGGTGATATCCTGGCATGACACCAGGCAAGCCTGGCATTTGGGGACCTACACTACCTGCCCCTCTTCCAAGCAAACCCCGTCTCCTGAAACAGCTTTCTTATTCTTCCTGCTATTCAGCACTCAGGCTAATAATAATAATATTAATAAGCTAATTTGTATTAAGGAATTATGGACCTGGCACTATTTTAAGGGCTTTATAGGTTTTAATTTATTTAACAATCCTAGCAACTCACAGATGGGTCTATTGCTATTTCCTTTTTACAGACGAAGAAACAAGGGGCACAGAGAGGTGAAGGTCACTTAGAGGACTTTGGATGTAGACAGTGTGGCTTGAAAGCCTGAGCGCTTGGCTCAGCAGGCCCCGTGCCCATCAGATTAGTCCCTTTCCCCAAGATAATGCCTGTTGTTAGATAACGGCATTTGTTTCCAGGCCCTCTAGCTCTGTGTGTGTGTGTGTGTGTGTGTGTGTGTGTGTGTGTGTGTTATAACAGTAGTATCATACACTATACCTATTTTTTCTGCCTTCCCTTTTTTTTTTTTTACTATTATGTTATGTTAGTCACCATACAGAACATCATTAGTTTTTGATGTAGTGTTCCATGATTCATTGTTTGCATATAACACCCAGTGCTCCGTGCCTTCCTTTTTAAAATACATTTACATATTAATGCACACAGATCCAGCACATTCTTTTTTGTGTTGTGGTGGTAAAATATATATAAAATAAAATTTACCGCTTCAACCACTTTTATTTTTTAAATTATTTTTATTTGTCTTCATAGTAAGTCGCATTTTTAATTATACAGTTCAGTGACATTATATTCACATTGTTCCATAACCATTACCACCATCCATCTCCAGAACTTTCTTATTTCCCTAAACTGAAACTTTATGCCCAATAAACAATAATTCCCAACCTCCCCTCCTCTCAGCCCCTGGCCACCACCATTCAACTGTCTGTCTCCATGAATTTGACTTCTGTAGGTACCTTATATAAATGGAGTCATATGCTACTTGTTCCTTTGTGTCTGACTTATTTCCCTTAGCATAATGTCCTCAGCGTTCATTTATATTGTGGCATGTGTCTGAATTTCATTCTCTTTTAGCTGAATAATATTCCATTATATATATATATAGACACACACACACACACATACACACAGAGTGTGTATATGTACTATGCACACACACATATGGTATATATATGTATTATATACACACACATAGTGTATATATGTGTGTGTGTGTATAATACATATATATATATATATGCACTATGAGCACACGCACACACACAGACACACACACAGCGGAATATTGTATATTCCAGTTGAGAATGGGTTGAGTTGCTTCTACCTGGCCTTTGTGTCTAATGCTATGATGAACATGAGTGTACAAATCTCTCTTCAAGTTCCTGCTTTCACCCCTTAGGGGTATATATTTAGAAGTGCAATTGTTGGATCATAGGGTAGTTCTGTGTTTAATTTGCTGGGGAGTCTCCATACTGTTTTTCTTTCCTCATCCTTTTATACTGTTGTATAATACTCCTTTCCATTTGGTTTCACCTATAATCAAGGCTGCAGTGACTATCTCTGGACATGTCTCCATGTGCACACAGAACTGTTTACCTAAGGTGAGCACTGATCAAGTCAATGTTCTGGGTTGAGGATAGTCTTGATTAATAGGCTTAATTTCACTGGACTAGGGGTGGTCACCTGTGGGATCACCCATGATCTTATCTTCTGTCGCTTTAGCTGTGCACAGTGACTCCCCACAGAACATGGCAGACCCAACTCCCGCTCTCACCCACCGAGAGACAGAAATGCAGTCCCTGTGACTGGGCTTCAGCTTTCTTTGCCCGTTCCAGGGCTGTTTTGCAAGAGTAACGCTCAAGCTCCATCATTCATGTCTCTTGTGAAGTCCCCTCTTGTCATGGATGCCAGCAACCCAATGGTTATTCCTCCTTTCAGTTTGTGCAGTTTCTTCTACCAGAGTTATGTCCTCAGTGGTTTCTGCTTAATTGATCCTGTCCATCAGTTATTCCTGCTTTGGTTCCACCTCTTCCAAGAAGCCTCTCTGCTTACCCCTACCCATTCTTACCTCTCCCTTTTCTGAACTTAATAATGATGATAAGAATAAATGATAATTACTGTTTATTGATTCCTGTATCAGGTGTCATATATTCTTACAAAATTCTTACATAAGTGGGGCACCTGAGTGGCTCAGTCAGTTAAGCCTCCAACTCTTGGCTTTGGCTCATGATCTCATGGGTTGTGAGATTGAGCCACGCATGGAGCTCTCTGCTCAGTGGGGAGTCTGCTTGGGGATTCTCTCCCTATGTCCCCCACCCCCACATTCTCTCTCTCTCAAATAAATAAATAAATCATTGAAAAAAATTCTTACAAAAACGCTGTGAGGCATGCAGTACAGTTATTACATTTTATAGGGAAAGGAACAGGCACAGAGAGGTGAAGCAGCTTACCCCAAGGCACCATGCTGTCCAATGGCAGGGCTGGCTCCCAGCTCAAGCAGTTGGACTGGGGGGTCTTGAAACTCACACCATCACACTTTCTGCTCTTGCCACATTGCTGTCTGAACTCTTCACTTTGTCACGTCATCATAAACCACCTGGCACTGTCTCTAATGTCAACAAGGTTGATGCCCTTTTCAAGAGTACTATGTCTTTTCCTTTCCTAATGTTTTAGGCACACAGCAGGTGCTTGGAGAATGTTTCTTGTCTTTGTCTCATTAAACTCTATCAGTAAATCTGCAGGCTGTATTCCAGGAAAGAGGGTAAGTAATTTCCTGCCATCGATGGAAGCAAGCTGGTGGAAAAAGACTTATAAAGACAACAGCCAACTCATGAAGCAGAATGAGTCATTGACCCTCACTTTCAAAAGGGACTGATGATTAACATTAAATTATTGAAAATGTATTGATGCCTATAGGTGTCAGACTCTAAAGATAGGCAGACAAGGACACAGTCCCTGACCTCAAGGGCTCACAGTGGGGGAGACTGGGAGGTAAAAACACAGGGACAAGAAAGTGTGGTAAATTCTAAGGTCAAGTCATTACAGAGAAGGGATTCCTCTTACTCATGGTATGTGAGTACTCATGTGTGAGAGTGTATGTGAGTGTGTGTGGATGTGGGAAAGTGTGAGTAGGCATTCATGGTTATGAGGAAATGTGAGTAGGCATGGATGTGTGACCGTGTGTCTGTGAGAAAGTGTGGGTGGGTACACGGGCATTCATGGGGACAAGAGAGTATATGTGTGAGAAAGTGGGAGTAGGAACACCTGTGCGGGTTTGCATGTGTGAGTATGTGTGTTTAAATGAATGTGTGCTTGCCTGTGTGTGTTTGTGGCTAAAGGGTAGTGTCAGCAAAGTCTTCCTAAGGGAGGAGCAGATTGTATTAATTATGTGTTGCTGGGTAACAAATGATGAGATGTAGTGGCTTCAAATAGCAAATGTTTCTTATCTCACGGATTCTATGGGTCAGAAATCAGGGCTTAGCTGGGTGCCCCCGCCTCATCTTGGACAAGGCTACTGTCAAGCCTGGAGATCTCATCTGAATGCCCGACTGGGGAAGAATCTGCCTCCACGCTCACTCACATGGTTATGAGCGGGACTTAGTCCTTGTGGGTTATAGGACTGAGCCCACCTTCAATTCCTTGTCATGTGAGCCTCTCCATGGGACATCTCTCACCATGGCAGCTGGCTTCCAGTGGAGCAAGTGAGCTAGCAAGGGCAAGGCAGAATGAGCAAGATGGAAGCCAGTCTTTTTGTAAAACTTAATTTTGAAAGTAACATCCCATCACCTTTGCTGTATTCTGTTTGTTAGAAGTGAGGCAGTGGGTCTAGCCTCCACTCAAGGGAAGGAAATTACAGAAGGATGTGAATATCAGAAAGTGGGATCTCTGAAGGCCATCCTAGAGGCTGCCTATCCCATGGATACTTCCACTGAACCTTTACAGGTGACCAGGAGTTAATCAGGTTAATAAGAGGCACCAAGGTGTAGTTCTTAGGTGGAGAAGCAGGTGAGCAGAAGCACAGGTATAGAAGAACACGTGCTGCATTGGGGGAAAGCAGTGTCCTATGTGGCCGGTGCATAGATTGTGTGTGTGTTTGTGCACATGTGTGCTTGTACACACACACGTGCACACATCTGTGGTTATAGGGAGACAGGAGAACAGAGAGATAAATCTAGAGCATGCATTTGTCATATGGGTGATATTACCAACAGGGAGAAAAATTAGTTCTGGTGGTTAGTGAAAAATCTTAGATTTTACAGTGATTTATGGTCCTCCAGAACTCAACCGTATATAGTCTATCTGTCATGTTTAATTTTCATGAAGAGAGTCTCAGCTGATTAGGAAGAAACAGCCCAGCAGTATCCTTGGGCTGGGGGACAATGAAAAGAAGTCAAGAAATATTGGTCTAAAGAAGTCAGAAACCTATATTGAATACTTATAACCTATCAGGCTGCCAGTGTTACATGCTAAAGTGTTAAGCATTTTGTATATATCCTATCATTCAATCTTTTTTTTTCTGTAGATATGCACCTTTATTTTTTTTTATTTTATTATATTATGTTAATCACCATACAGTACATCCCCAGATTCCGATGTAAAGTTTGATGCTTCATTAGTTGCGTATAACACCCAGTGCACCATGCAATACGTGCCCTCCTTACTACCCATCACCAGTCTATCCCCTTCCCCCACCCCCCTCCCCTCTGAAGTCTTCATTTTGTTTCTCATAGTCCATAGTCTCTCATGTTTCATTCCCCCTTCATTACCCCCCTTTTCTTTATCCCTTTCTTCCCCTACCGATCATCCTAGTTCTTATGTTCCATAGATGAGAGAAATCATATGATAATTGTCTTTCTCTGCTTGACTTATTTCACTTAGCATTATCTCCTCCAGTGCCGTCCATGTTGCAGCAAATGTTGAGAATTCGTTCTTTCTGATAGCTGAGTAATATTCCATTGTATATATGGACCACAGCTTCTTAATCCAGTCATCTGTTGAAGGGCATCTCGGCTCCTTCCATGATTTGGCTATTGTGGACAATGCAGCTATGAACATTGGGGTGCATATGGCCCTTCTCTTTACTACGTCTGTATCTTTGGGGTAAACACCCAGTAGTGCAATGGCTGGGTCATAGGGTAGTTCAATTTTTAACTTTTTAAGGGACCTCCACACTGTTTTCCAGAGTGGCTGTACCAACTTGCATTCCCACCAACAATGTAGGAGGGATCCCCTTTCTCCACATCCTCTCCAACAATTGTTGTTTCTTGCCTTGTCTATCTTTGCCATTCTAACTGGCGTAAGGTGGTATCTCAGTGTGGTTTTGATTTGAATTTCCCTGATGGCTAATGATTTTGAACATTTTTTCATGTGTCTGTTAGCCATTTGTATGTCTTCATTGGAAAAGTGTCTGTTCATATCTTCTGCCCATTTTATGATTTGTTTATTTGTTTCTCGTGTATTGAGTTTGAGAAGTTCTTTGTAGATCTTGGATACCAGTCCTTTATCTGTGGTGTCCTTTGCAAATATATTCTCCCATTCCGTGGGCTGTCTCTTAGTTTTTTTGACTGTTTCCTTGGCTGTGCAGAAGCTCTTTATCCTGATAAAGTCCCATAAGTTCATTTTATCTTTTATTTCTCTTGCCTTTGGAGATGTGTCGTGAAAAAGGTTGCTCTGGCCGATGTCATAGAAGTTGTTGCCTATGTTCTCCTCTAGAATTTTGATGGATTCCTGTCTCACATTGAGGTCTTTCATCCATTTGGAGTTTATTTTTGTGTATGGTGTGAGAGAGTGGTCAAGTTTCATTCTTTTGCATGTAGCTGTCCAATTTTCCCAGCACCATTTATTGAAGAGACTGTCTTTTTTCCACCGGATGTTTTTTCCTGCTTTATCAAAGATTAGTTGCCCAAAGAGCCGAGGGTCCATTTCTGGGTTCTCTATTCTGTTCCATTGGTCGATGTGTCTGTTTTTGTGCCAGTACCATGCTGTCTTTGTGATCACAGCTTTGTAGTACAGCTCGAAATCCGGCATTGTGATGCCCCCAGCTTTGTTTTTCCTTTTCAACAGTTCCTTGGAGATTCGGGGCCTTTTCTGGTTCCATACAAATTTAAGGACTATTTGTTCCAGTTCTTTGAAAAATGTCCTCGGTATTTTTGATCGGGATAGCATTGAAAGTGTAGATTGCTCTGGGTAGCATGGACATTTTAACTATGTTAATTCTTCCAATCCACCTATCATTCAATCTTGTAACAACCCTGTATCCTCTGCATTTTAGAGAGAAGGAAAGTGGGGTAGGCAGTTTCTGACATGGCCCCCAATGATCCCCATCCTCTGGTGTTTATGCCTCTTCCCTTGAATGTGGGCTGGACCTTGTGACCTCCTTCTAATAAATGGAATGTGGCAGAAGGTAAGAGATATCACTTCTGTGACTAGGTTATAAAGATGGATTTTGTTTATAACCTAATCATGTAAATGGCACACTCTTCTGGCACTTTCTCTCTGGCTCTTCTCATGGGGTTGTTCTGATGAAGGAAGAAGGAGAGACCCATGTGGCAAGGAACTGAGGAGACCTCCTGCTAGCTGTCAACTGCTAGCTGTCAGTCCAATGGCTTGGAGGAACTGGATGCTGCCCTGACCACAAGAGCGAGCTTTGACATGGATGCCTCCCCAGCTGAACCTTCAGGTAAGACCACAGCCCAGGCTGACACCTGGACGCAACCTGTGACAGATCCTGAGCAGAGGAGCCAGGGAAGCCACACCTGGATCCCTGCCCCACCAAAAGTGCAAGATAACAAATGTGTTGTTTTCAGCATCTAACTTTTGGGGTAATTTTGAAATGCAGCATTAGATAACTACTACAGGAACAGAGCAGCTCATGAAGAGACTTGCTGAAGGCCACACAGCTAAGATTCTAAACCTGGTGTATGAACCCTCAGCTCTACTCTCTTTATGGCCACCTCTGTGCCTCTGGAGTCTAGAGCACAGCCGCTTAAAATGCTGGCCTCAGGAGTGTGGCCCTTTTCAAGAAAGCATTGGCAAGCCACTGAAAGTTTCTGGGGGTGATGTGGGGTAAGGGAAAGCCCACATCCTCCTGAGTCGAATGTCTAGACTCCTGCCCACAATGGCTAGCCTGGGGGCTCAGGACATCCGGGTCACGCTGGCAAGACCTTGGAATAGTCTCAGGAGCTGAGCTGAGGGTCAGAGGTTGAAAAAATCAATCCCCCCATTGGTTTCCTTCTATCATGTTTTCTGAAGGGGTGTGAGGTCCCAAGGGAAGGTAAGGAGAAGTACAAAGCTTGCTCAAGGTGCTGGCACTGTGTTCTGTGATAGTAACAGGCAGGAGAGTAATACAATCTGAGCTTGGGTAGTCACTGGAGCAGGCTTGATCACAACACACAGCCCACTCTCCCACACAGGCAGCATATCTGTGACCACCTGTGTCCCCAAACGAGCCACTTGGGAGGCTGACGCCTTTCATTTCCTTGTGACAATAGTGGAAGAAAATAAGTTTCTGGTCTCAGCCCCAAACTGATAATTAAAGGAACACTATATCGCCAGCAAGGGCAGAAGCATCCACCAATGACCTTCCAGAAAAAGGGAAAAAAATAATAAATATACCCTGCTCCCTTCCGTCTCTTTCTCTTTGTATGGAAATAGCAGACAGGTTTGCGAACAGCCTCGGCTCTGTTTATTCCCTTCTCTATATTTCTACCACAGGATTGCAAAGAGACATAATTCTCAGGCTGAGAGTTTTGGTTGGGTTTCACATTTCTGCATGGACACAATGGTGCCATCTGCTCTCTCCATCTCTCTTGCTTCCTGGGGCCATTTTGTTAGAACATGCCTTGAGGTCAGCTGCAAAGGGATTGTGCAGACCTAAGCAAGACCAGGCATCGGAATTAGGATATGGTGCTGGAATCTTCTAGATGGGTGAACCTGGGCAGTTGCTTGATTTTTCTGAGCTTTGGTTTTCTGACCTGTCAAAGAGTAGTATCCACCACACAGGTGTTCATAAGGATGAAAAAGGATGATGCAGGGAAAGCACTTGGTGTAGTTCCTGGCATCCACTAAGCAATCTGTTGTTTTCAGCAAAATATTGATGCTAGTGGGAATTGGGGTAGGGGACAATTGGGGATGCTGGAATAGGGGAAGCCTGTAATCCCCTGAGATCACACTTATGGCTCTCGCTCCACTTACCTGAAAGGTGGGATGTCCTCCCAAGAATGCCAACGCTTGGGCTTCCCTAAAAATCAGAGCATTGCTGTCCTGCTCTCCATGAGGGGCAATATTAATTGATGGTTATTAAAATGTGTGACATGCCCCAGGATCCAGGTTTGTAGAATCTATGTTTGGGGATTAAGGAGACTATGGACTAGTCTGTATTTGTCTTGGGTTGTTTGAAAGATCCAATCTGATGTGTGTGTGTGTGTGTGTGTGTGTGTGTGTGTGTGTGTGTGTGTTTTGTGCCTTAAGATACAATTCTGACTGAAAAGTGTGATGTGATGAAAAGAGCACTGTAGTGGACATCTGAATATCTGGTCTGAGGCTGTCAAACATTCTGTCCTATTCTTTCAGTTTCTCTATATGTGAAATGAGTAGCCGGGGTCTCTAGCCCCTTCCCAGTTCTAAGAGTTGGGCTGGCTCTACCACCATGGGCAGTATGGTTTTGGGCAAGTGGGTTCACCTCCCTCACCTTTGTCTCCTCATCTGTAAAATGGAGTCAGTAATTGTCCCCACAGCACAGGATTCTTGTGATAATGTTCTTAAACTTTTGCAGGGTGTCAGGTGCATAGTGGGAACTCAAAAGATAGTAATGATTCTGGCAGTGAGAGGAAAATGCTGTCCCTTAGTGGGGCCGTCTGAAGACAGAGCCTGCAGGGCATTGAAGCACCTATGGTGTACTGAGGGCATGTTCTCATGATAAAGGGAGTGAGAGAGGCAGGATGAAACAGGGGAAGAGCTGAATAAGGCTACGGTCTCTGCTGGAGTTGAGCTTCTGCGTGATTCCATTGGCGGGTAGGTGGGTGGGGCTCTGGAGTGTGAATTGCACCTGTGAATTGCGTAGAGGTAGTCCCACCTTGAGGCAAGGGACTAGCCTTTGTAACCCTGTCAGCCTCTTGTTGTTCCTGGGCTGCCTCCTGGGGTAGAAGTTGGGGGTCTCTTGTGGAAGAAGGCAACTTGCTGGAGAAGGGGACAGGTAGGAGCCAATAGAAGCCAATCCCTACATACCCACAGGAGGTGGGGATGGGCACATGCCTAGTAAATGGGATCTGGGTGGGCAAGAGCAGGACCCTCAACACTGCTTCTTCATTCCTAAAAGATTGAGGCATGGTGGCCCTTGCTGTTTCTACGCAAACTCTTGTAAGTTCATGGCCCCTGATGGAGGTAGTAGCGGGTTTATTGATCAGTTCAGCCCTCCGAGTGGTATTGTCCACTTGGAGTTGATTTTTCTTCGTTTCCACAACCCTGCCAGTGTCAGGAAGCAGAAATGAGGTGTCTCTGCCCTTTGCACAGTCCTTCTTGCCCTCTGCTAGAAATGAAAGCAGCCAGAAATATTGCCCATGCAGAGGCCAGAGAGATGAGATCCTGGGGGCTGTTTGATGTGAGAGAAATTGCTGTAAAAAGCACATTACCACAAAGACAGAGAACAGGATGTCACCAAGCAGTCCCTAGGGAAGCATGGGGCCTTGGCAACTCATCAGAAGGCTTCCCAGGGGTGTGAATAGAATTCTTCCCTGTGCTAGAGGTTGAGTAATTCCTGTCCACAAGATTTGCTGCAATTCTGTTCTGTCCTTGCTGATAAAGTGGATGGGTGTTAGAATTTGACAGATGAAGTCCTTTTAGCTAGGGATGTAACAGCAGAGGGCAAGAAGAAATGTCTCAGGGCTGTAGGGGGCTGGGCGGGGGGAGCCCCTGGAATCAGGGGAGATGCAGAGCTGAGAGAAGTTGTGTCTGGTAAGCTAAAGACCCCAAAAGGGCATAGAACCAGCAATCCTCAAATCAGAGATTAACCTGGGAAGAGCCCATCATTGCAACTGTGGTGTGGAAAAGGGGAAGCAGCATGGAGCAAATATTTGGAACAGGAGTTATGCATAAACTCATCTTTCTGTCTACCTACCTAACCAACCATCCATCTATACATCCACCCACCCACCCATCCATCCATCCATCATCCATCATCTAACCATCCATCCATCCATCCATTATTCATCCATCCATCCATATCCATCCATTCTCCCATCCCTTCCTTATCATTAATAAAAAAAAATTTTGGAGTAGTTAAAACACTCACATGGAAAAAATTAAAATAGAACAAAAGGATAAAACATAAGCCCAAGACTTAAGCAACTTGGTTTCCCTCCCTAGAAAAAGGTTACTAGTTTCTTCTAGCTCTTTCTTGGTAATTGGTTGTGCATACACCACGTATCTGTATATACAAACGTCAGCAAACTATGCTCTCTGTTCTGTGCCTTGGTCTTTTAGCGTGTCTTAAAGACACAGATGACAGCTGTGCCATCTTTCACAAGCTTCGGATGTGCCATCTATGCTTCAGGAACCAGGGTGGTTACAGATAATCACAGACACAGGCTTCGAAAAGTTCTGCCAAGTGGCTTCCCAGAAATCAAACAGCCATAAGATCTAGTGTTTTACTTTCTGTCTGAGTAGGGACCGCTGGAGTTTTATTCATCTGCATAACTTGGTCAAACATTGTTTTCCTTCCTGCTTCTCCAATCCTCCAAATAAACTAACAGGCATTTTCCGCTGACGCTGCTGAGTAAACAGTTTTTCACAACTGAGCCATTAACAATTTACCTGTTGTTATTGTAAACGTGTCACACCTATTGATAAAAGAGAGCTCCCTTTATCCACAAACATAATGGGGTTTTCAGGCCCAATTCATCATTTTCCCCAACTTTAATTTTGATACGTTCCAAATCTATAGGAAAGGCAAAAGAACAGTATAATAGCCCTCTTTATACCTTTCATTTAGATTCACCAATTGTTGGCAATTTGACATTTTTGCCATGTTTTTCATTTTTTCCCAAACTATTTGAAAGTAGATTGCAGACATTATGGCCCCTCACCTCCAAATACTGCAGTCAGTATCCCCTAAGAACAAGGGCGTTCTCCTATATAACCACAATACCATTATCACGCTCAACAATTTCATAATGGATGTTACAATTTTCTCTAGAGTTTATATTCAGATTTTCTCAATTATCTCATTACTGTCCTTTGAAGCTGTGTTGTTTTTTTTTTTCATTTTCTTTTTTGATCAGGTATCCAGTCAAGGATCCCAGATTGCATTTAGTTGTCGTGTCTCTTAGGGTTTTTTTAATCTAGAATGTTCCCCACATCCTCCTCCCCTAGCCGTTGTTCTTTCTGTCTCCCATGACATTGGCATTTTTGAAGAACCAGCCAGTTGTCTTTTAAAACGTCCAATGACTTGGATTTGTCTGATTATTTCTTTATAGTTAGATTTAAGATAAGCCTTTCTGGCCAGGGAATGGGTTTTACTTCCCGCTGTGTCACACCGGGAGGCGCAGAATGTCAGTCACGATCCATTATTGGTAATGCTGCATTTGAGCACTGAGGTCCTGTCTGCTCCCTGCAAAGGTACTTTTTTCCTTTTCTAATTAACAGTTGAGGCCATATGACTATTCTGTTCCCAAAGGCCTTTCCTCAGTGGTTTTAGCGTCTACTCAAGATCCTGGCCTGAATCAATTCTAACATTGGTAGTTACAGTCTTCTAAGTTTGTCATTCAGTTAACATTTATTAGCTGATTTTCCTGTGTGAAGAAATGAAGGAATTGGGGGGTCAAATTAGGAATTGGGATTGGTGGGTCAAAGAGTAAATGCATATGTAATTTTGTTAGATATTGTCCAAGTTCCTTCCTTAGGGATTGTACCATTATGGATGCCTACTAGTGATATACGAAGTACCTATTTGCCCATGGACTTGCCAGCAGAATTTGGTGTTAAGCTTTTGAAACAATAGGGGATTAGATAGGGGAGCGTGGAGTGCAGTTTGGGTGTTTTGTTTTTGCCTTTTTTAAAGATTTTATTTATTCATTTGAGAGGCAGAGGAGGGAGGCATTTGATAGAGAGGGGGGAGAGGTAGAGAGGGAGGGAGAGGGGAAGCTGAGTGGGGAGCCTGATGTGGAGCTCGATCCTAGGATTCCGAGATCCTGATCTGAGCCAAGGTCAGATGTTTAAACGACTGAGCCAGCCAGGCTCCCCCAAGGAAGTGTAGTTTTAATTTGTATTTCCCTTATTATAAATAAAGTTGAGCATTTCTTAAATGTAGTCATAGTTCCTCGTTTTAATTCATGGTTTTCATAGTCTCACAACTTTAGGGTCAGTTTTGAGATTTCTCTTTCTTTTGCATGTTTTTATTCAATGAATTACCAAACCTTAATGTTTCCTTTTTCCTAATATTTCTTGAATCTGGTATTTCTTTTCAATAGATGCATGGATAACATCTTAGGCATTGTGCCCACATGGCTTTGAGGTCCATGCTCTGGGCTCCAGGTTTTTTGACCCTTTGCTGCCTGAATGATCTTAGACCTCTTTACATTGTTCTGAAAGTTTTGGAGGTTCTGTTGATCTTTATTTTTTTTTAGAAGTCATTTTTTTCTCTGTTCTTCAGATTGGATCATTTCTCTCTTTTTTTTTTAAAGATTTTATTTATTTATTTATTCGACAGAGATAGAGACAGCCAGCGAGAGAGGGAACACAAGCAGGGGGTGGGAGAGGAAGAAGCAGGCTCATAGCAGAGGAGCCTGATGTGGGGCTCGATCCCATGATGCCGGGATCACGCCCTGAGCTGAAGGCAGACACTTAACCGCTGTGCCACCCAGGCGCCCCTGGATCATTTCTCTTGACCCATCTTCAAAGTAAACTGTTATTTCCCTTCTGCTGTTAAACTTGTCCATTGAATTTTTTATTTCATATACTGTATTTTTTAGTTCTATAATTTCTTTTTTTTTGCATTTTTTCTTTTCCTGCTGAGATTTCTTTTTTAGATTTTATTTTATTATTTTTTAATTTAATTTTTTTATTATGTTATGTTAGTCACCATACAGTACATCTCTAGTTTTTGATGTAAAATTCCATGATTCATTACTTGCGTATAACAGCCAGTGCACCATGCAATACGTGCACTCCTTTCTACCCATCACCAGCCTATCCCATTCCCCAACCCCCACTCCTCTGAAGCCTTCAGTTTGTTTCCCAGAGTCCATAGTCTCTCATGGTTCATTCCCCCTTCTGTTTACCCCCCACTTTCTTCTTCCCTTTCTTCTCCCACCGATCTTCCTACTTCTGTTCCATAAATGAGTGAAACCATATGATAATTGTCCTTCTCTGCTTGACTTATTTTGCTGAGCATTATCTCCTCCAGTCCCGTCCATTTTGCAGCAGATGTTGAGAAATCATTCTTTTTGATGGCTGAGTAATATTGCATTGTATATATGGACCACAGCTTCTTAATCCAGTCATCTGTTGAAGGGCATCTCGGCTCCTTCCACAATTTAGCTATTGTGGACAATGCTGCTCTGAACACTGGGGTGCATAAGGCCCTTCTCTTCACTACGTCTGTATCTTTGGGGTAAACACCCAGTAGTGCAATGNACCCAGTAGTGCAATGGCTGGATCATAAGGTAGCTCAATTTTTAACTTTTTAAGGGACCTCCACACTGTTTTCCAGAGTGGCTGTACCAATTTGCATTCCCACCAACAATGTAAGAGGGATCCCCATTCTCCACATCCTCTCCAACAATTGCTGTTTCCTGCCTTGTCAATTTTTGCCATTCTAACTGGCATAAGGTGGTATCTCAGT
>NC_048230.1:55567027-55680689 GCF_002007445.2 Ailuropoda melanoleuca | reverse complement strand
CAAATTTAAGGGCTGTTTGTTCCAGTTCTTTGAAAAATGTAATTGGTATTTTGATCGGGATGGCATTGAAAGTGTAGATTGCTCTGGGTCCTGCTGAGATTTCTTATCTTTTTATTGTCATGAGCATATTTTCCTTTACATCTTCAAACAATTACAGTAGTTCTTGAGAATACATTTTCCTATTTCCTCGTATGATGAGTAATTTTGGTTTATATCATGGACATTGTGAATATTATATCATGGAGTTTAGACTCTTCTACTTTTCCAAAGAATGTTGATTTTTTAAAAAAGATTTTATTTACTTATTTGAGAGAGAGGGAGAGAGAGAGAGAGAACACGAGCAGTGGGCAGAGGCAGAGGGAGAAGCAGACTCTCCATTGAGCAGGGAGCCTGATGAGGGGCTCGATCCCGGGACCTTGAGATCATGACCTGAGCTGAAGGCAGATGCTTCACCAACTGAGCCACCCAGGTGCCCAGAAAGTTGATATTTTTTTAAAGCAGGCCATTAACTTGGTTGAACTAGAACTGCAAATCTGTCTCCTGAGTGGCAGCTAATATCTCAGTTCAGGTTTTTTGTTTGGTTTGTCTTATTGTTGTTGTTTTTAACAGTATCTGGGCTTCTTGACATTTTCCCCATATAATTCAGTGGTTAGATGGAGATTTGTGCAAAGGTTATGTCCAGAATTTGGCGCCTTCCCTCTGCATCTCTTCCTTTCTGAATTTCCTTCTACCCTTCACTTTCCAGTGGCTATGGTTGTTCTGAACTCTGTCTTCTGGTTGTTCAGGCCAGAAAGATTGTGGGGTTTTAACCTGAGTGTTAGTTATCTGTGCAGCTCTGACTGTGGCCTGATCTCAGGCTGAGAGACATAAAATGCCAGGAACTGACCTGTTTCCCTTCCTTTCTTCCACATGTCGCCTCCTCCCTAGAATCTGCCTGCTTTGCTTGAATTTCCAGTGCCTTCCTGTAGCTACAGATAACCTCTGCCCCCTGAGTTTGTAGTTGTTATTTGTGGGGGGACCAGTCCAATAGCTCCAATAGGAGCTTACTCAACCACGAGCAGAACTCCAGGGGTGCCTGGATGGCTCAGTCGGTGAAGCGTCTGCCTTCAGCTCAGGTCATGATCTCAGGATCCTGAGATCGAGTCCCGCATTGGGCTCTTTGCTCAGTGGGGAGCCTGCTTCTCCCTCTCCCTCTGTCTGCCACTCTCCCTGTTTGTGCTCTCTCTCTCTCTCTCAAATAAAAAAATCTTTTAAAAACCCAATAGGCAGAACCCCAATGATCAGTCTTTAAAAACATTTTCAGCTTTTCCCTCTTTGTCAAGAGCTGGCTCCTCTCTTACTTGTCCTATGTTATTGGTCAGGATGCCCACAGCTAGCTCTTCAAAAGTGCAGGGCAGGTTGCTCTTCCTTGATCTGTGGGGCCTTTACTGTGGGGATAGACCCAACCACAGAGTTTTTATTTAACCATGGAAAGTGAAAACATCAGTGTGGTGTTTGAAAATAAGGATGGTGTTTAAAAGAATAACAAGCATGTGGAGCACCCCGTGGTTCAGTCATTTGAGTGGCCGACTCCTGGTTTCGGCTCAGGTCATGATCTCAGGGTCTTGGGATCCAGCCCCGAGTTGGGCTCCCCACTTAGTGAGGAGTCTGCTTGAAGTTCTCCCTCTCCTTCTGCCCCTCTCCCTGCTCATGTGCCTGCTCTCTCTCTCAAATAAATAAATGAATATTTAAAAAAATAACAGTCACACCTAATTATTTCTAATGATTCATATTTGCATACTTACTCAGTGAACGATGGAATTAAGAACGTGTTCTAAAGAAATACAAAGCCCTAAGACAATTGAGTATCATCTTATCATCTTGCATTCTTTATTACCTGTGGTTGCTAAAATTAATTCTGGTTTTTCTTATTTTGCTTGTAGAAGCACCCTTTTACCTACCTGTACCCTAGCTTTAGGCTTGTTCACAGGTTTCCTAGCAACTGGGCTAATGATTGCAGTAAAAAAAAAATTTTTTTTGTATTCCAGTATACTACGCTATTTTTAAGTACCAAAATACCGCTTTTTAAAAATGTAATACTGTTATTGTGGTATTTTAAGAAGTCTGAAAGCTGAATCATTTACATCTTGAGACATTCCAAGAGAATTTTTTGCTGCATTATAAATTCTAATTGAACAAAAGATCATTTAGAAAGCATCTTTCTCATCTCCGTTATCCTCAAGAGAAAGAATGGAATTATATTTGACAAGGCAAAGCTTGTGTTGCAAAGATAATACTAATAAAAATTCTCCATGGAAGTGGGATGTGCATATGACAGTCTTGAAACTAATGCAGGTAACACGGCCACAGGTGACGTGTGTGATTCTGTGACCGTATTGACAAAATGAAAGAACATGAATTGGTGGCAATTTCCTTGACAAAAACCCCAGGCTCCTATCAATAAAAATTTCACTCTCTGGGAAGAAATAACTTATTCCAAGAGATCTTAAAGTTATTTGCATATAAGGCTGTCAAAGGAGAATATTTGGGTTCGCTAACACTCTTCTCTCCATTCCTCTGACTTGTATGTGGGCACAAACATTTTTTTTTTAAATTTCTTTTTCCAAGTTTTTTTTTTTTAAGAGAGTGAGAAGGTGGGGGTGGGCAGAGGGAGAGGGAGAGAGAGAGAGAATCTCAAGCAGGCTCCACGCCCACTGCAGAGCCTGATGCGGGCTCGATCTCACAACCCTGAGATCATGATCTGAGCTGAAATCAAGAGTCAGACACTTAGCCGACTGAGCCACCCAAGCGCCCCACAAGCATTTTTTAGTAGCTGGAAAAATGTTCACAATAAAATGCTTGGGGTTCATTGTGACATCATTATACACACTGTAATTTTTAATGATTGCACTTTGAGAATCAAATAATTTTTATTTAAAAATTTCCCAGTTATTTAAAATTCTTTTTATTTTTTATTTTTATTTTTTTTAAAGATTTTATTTATTTATTCCATGGAGATAGAGACAGCCAGCGAGAGAGGGAACACAAGCAGGGGGAGTGGGAGAGGAAGAAGCAGGCTCATAGCGGAGGAGACTGATGTGGGGCTCGATCCCATAACGCCGGGATCACGCCCTGAGCCAAAGGCAGACAGACGCTTAACCGCTGTGCCACCCAGGCACCCCTAAAATTCTTTTTATTTTTATTCAATGTTGAATTTGTTATGTTGGTCATGACTTATTAAATTTTACCTGCTAGTAATTTGTATTACGTATGTAATGTGTACCACTTATATTTTATACGCTCCTTGTAGGGCTTAACATTTTGTAGTGATTATAAATATATGTATTCAAAATATATTGGATGATTCATTGCAGTGATTTAAAATAGTTTTATTAATTTTTTTTAAGATTTTTTATTTATTTATGTGACAGAGAGACAGCCAGCGAGAGAGGGAACACAAGCAGGGGAGTGGGAGAGGAAGAAGCAGGCTCCAAGCGGAGAAGCCCGATGTGGGACTCGATCCCAGAACGCCGGGATCACGCCCTGAGCCGAAGGCAGATGCTTAACGACTGCGCTACCCAGGCGCCCCTAAAATAGTTTTATTAATTTCATACGCTTTCTGATAAAATAGTGGTATTCAATACAAAATGCTAATATGATCATTTTCCTCTGGTGCCTGGACTTGTTTATTTGGCCACTAGTAGTGTTACACCTGCCAGGTCAGTGTTAGATTCCCAGTTAAGATTCTTATCTGTGTTCTGTTAATCCCAGAAGGACATGCTGAGGGCAAAGTGCTCAGCTCATGGTCATGGCGAATGAGAAAGAGAATGAGTTCAGGTGTTAGACAGAATGCAAACCCAGGCTTATAACCCAGGTAAAAAATTCTCTTCTCAGAGCCTCAATTTCTGTGTCTATGAAGGAGGAATGATTCTGTCTCCGTCTCGGTTTATTAGGGTTATTAAATGAGGATGTCTGCCAGTGGGACCTCCTGGTAGATACTCATGCACTTTAGTTCCCTTCTCTCCCTCCATCCTTGGAAGAGGCTTTCTCTCTTCTAGAAGGTACCTGTCAACAGGAATAGAATTAGGGGGGCTGTGGCTAGAGTGGGGTGTAGTACGTCTGATGACGCATGGCTCCATCCGGGGCTAGCGAGTGTCCTTGACAGCCCAGAACGGAGCTCACCACAGTGGGATGTGAAACCCACAGAGGAAAAGCGAGTGAGGGATCCCAGCTGGAAAGCGGGCTGCTGGGACTCCCATTGAACCTAATGCCTTTCTTGTTTGAATGCATGTCAACGGGAAGAGTAAATCGAAGCCATGGGAACTGTGATGTGGAAGCCTCCCTTGTTTGTGGAAGCACCTTGAGGACACGTAGAAGGAGCCGGTGGGGCCTGGGAGTAGCTGTTTGTGTTAAGGAATGTCTGGGAAGAGCGGTCGGGGCAGAGAAGCGGCATTTCTGCTCTTCCTTTGAAACGGAGTTAGACCTTGCCATTGGCCTCAGAAAACCTCCAGCTAACTGTTTCCCAGGGACTCCAAGACACATCGTACCAACTCTTCCCTTGTTAAATAATTCAGAGGTCCGAAAGCTCGGCATGCCAAGGAGACACGTGTGTGGGGGTCATTGTTTGTAGTGACTCCAAGTTTATCAGAGTGTAAACTTTGGTCTGTTTATCGGATTCCACGACATAAATCTAATTGGTTTGAAAATTTGGGTCGAGAAATCCATCTTGTTCAGATGCCGCCCAGGCTGTGATGAGCCATCCCTATGACGTGCCACGCATGACGTTGCTAAGTCAGTTTTAAAAATACTGGTGACATTGTTTATTTAACTCAAGCTTTGTGCCTGGGCTGGCTCAACAGAGTCATCCACAGGATGGAGATGTGTATGACAGAGCTTTCACCCTTCTACTGTCCGTGTCTGTCTGCTCCACGCTGTTGTGAGTAAGACCTTGGACCTCCTCACCTTTCTCCCCTGACCATGATTTAACCGCAAATTAATGAAAACCTGGCCAGAGGAGGGTAGAATGGCTATGTCACAGAAGCCATGGGACTCTCTAACCCCGAAGATGCCTGAGGAGGGCAGGGCAGGCCTGTGTAGAGGGAGGCAGTGGCTAAGGAGCATGGAGCCCACCCCAGAGTCTACGCTGTGGGGTCTTTACCTTCTCTCTCTGTTTTTCCCACGTCAAGATCTCATTGTTTCCCGTTAATGCCCAGCTGTCTTTGAATTAATGATATTGACCACCACCTCCTTCCAGTGACTCTACTCTTTTGGAGTAAGGCACGCTCCTTCCTCACCTTTGGACCTCTGCCCTTCTGTGCCTCCCCTTGACTCTGTGGCTTAGCTGCCCCAAGGGGCTTGCGGATGTCACTGACTAAGCAGGCCACGTAGCATGGTGATTCAGTGCACAGGGTTTGGAGTGAACAGCCTGGGTTTGAATCCCAGCTCTTCCGCTGGATGCCTTTGGGTGTGTCACCTGTCCTCTTTGAGTCTCAGTTTGCCTCTCTGTGGAATGAAGGTAACAACAGAATCTACCGCCTAGTATCATCATGAGGGTTCAAAGAGATGGCTCGTGTAAACAGTTAGCATATTCCTGGCGCATGACCAGCATTCAGTAAGTGGCAGTGCTGTTTGTTGTAGGGCTTCCATGAGCGGATGAGCTCATGGTGTTGGTTTTCCAAATGCATGTGGCTGGAGACTGGTGATCAGGCATGGATCCAGATTCACCCATTCATTCAATGCTTACTGAGTGCCTCCTGTGTACCAGGCACTGTCCTAGCACGAGGCACACAATAGACAAAAAAAAAAAAAATCCCTTCTCAAGGATCTGGTATTCTAGTCTGTGAAATGATGGATCAATGGTTATACAGGTGGAAAAGGAGATCCATGAATATAGACGGATAAATGGAGACTTGGATGTATGGCTTTCAGCTCAAAGTGGGAGAAAGCCCAACCAACAGTAGCTGAAATCATAAACCAGCCATTATTTCCTAGGATAGATAGTCCTCAGTGANGTGGTTTGCAACTCAGTGATGCCACCAAGGATCCGGTGTGCTTCTATACTTCAGCTCTACCTCTCTCGGTGGGGTGGATTTTCATCCTTAGGCTTATTGTTTCATGGTCACAGAATGGCTGCTACAGCTCCAGGCATCACATCTGCCTGTGATTATGATCCAAGGAAGAAAGGTAAGAAGGGCAACCAAAGCCTTTCTCCTCCTGTGACTCTCCCTTTTATCAGGGGAGCAGTGTCTTCCAGAAACCTCTTATAGACCTCCCTTTACAGCTCATTGGCTAGAAGCAGCATGGCCCATTCACTGGCGAAGTGGAAAAGGGCTACTGTGATGGGCTTACACTGGTATCGCATCTCCCTTGGTGTTGGGCGCATTGCTACCTGAACAAAACCAACCTTCATTCACCAAGGAGGAAGGAGAAATGGCTGTTGGTGGGTGACCAATGGCTCTGCTTCCCAGCTGGCCCGAGAGTCTCTTTGGTAGAGAGAAGTTAGAGGTACCAGCTGAAGGGTCTGTTTTGGGATACTTAGGGTTCAAGACTGCCCCCTGAAGCTTCAGTGGCTTGTTCAATAGTGAGTTGAGGAGGAGGCTTTCTCCCTTTCTGCTGCATGAGGCACAGAGGTGGCCATCTGGCATAACTGTGGAGTGGCAGGGGACAGGAAGCAGCAGCTGTCCTGGAAAGGAAAACAGGCAAGTCAAAGCAGCACTGAGACCCCTCTCTTTCTGGCTGGTGAGCATCCTGGTAAGTGCCAGAAAAATATATGCGAAGACTCCTCTATCCGGGGGTCTGCTGGACTCCGCCTGGGACACCCACAGACAGAAAGTCCAAACCCAGGACCCAGCAGCCTCCTCCCAGGCTTTCCCAGGGCCCTGCATGTCTCCATCATCACCACGCACCCTGATGACTTTTTGGTATACCTGTCTTTTCTGTTAGACTCCTCCAGCAACTAGATCGTGCCTTTGTGGCACAGGGGCTGGTCTTTTTTGTTCTCTGACTTCAGGGTCTAACTCGGTGGCTGGCACACGGCAGGGGCTCAATAAATATATAGAGAAAGAATGAATGAAGATTCACAAAGCATAATGGAAATGCAGAGGGAGTAGCTAACCCTGGGGAGGGGTAGGAGAGTCACACGAGGAGATGATGTCAGTTAGGTATTAAGGGATGAGTGGGAATTTTCCAGATGGAGAAGGAGGGTGGGTTTGCAGGAAGGGCGAGGAGCAGGTGCACGTGCCTGAGGCATGGAAGAGCACAGCGTGCTTGCAGAGCGATTTGTGCAGCAGGTCTGGGGAGCGATATTAGGACAGGGAGTGCTGTCAATGACTCCGAGGGGGTCGGCAGAGATCATGCGAAGGACCTTGTGAGCTGTGCTTGGTTGTGGGCTTTACTCTGAAGGTCACTGGGAGCTACTGGGTGTTTGTGAGCGGATGGATGAGATGGTGAAACTTGTGTTGTAGAAAGATGACTTTGGCAATGGTGGCCTGGAGGGGTAGGAGTCGAGAGAGGAGGCTGGGCTGGGAGGCTATTAATACTCACTGTGATATGTCTGGAGGCTGATTCCTGGCCTTACCTCCAACTCCTGGTGCAGGAAGTGGGATGGGGATGGCCACCGTTACAGTAGCCCTGTCTCCACTGTGAGGGGCAGTCTGAGGAAGGGGAGCCAATGTCAGCATGGATGGTGAGGGAACTTTCCCATCACCTTGGCTGTCATCCAGGGGGCCGGCTGGGGTCTCTGGGGGATATCTCCCCCTCCTCCCACTAGATGTGGGGGGCTCATCCTGACTGAGGCTCTGCTCCCCTCTCTGTCTTCTATGACAAGTTGAACCAGTTTGGGAGAAGTCTGGGGTGGAACCAGAAAGGGCGATCAATGGAGTTATTTAAAAAAAATTCAAGGTAGTTTGGGCTCATCGGGGAATCACCTGCTGAAACCCCCGGTCAGCAGCTGCCTGCCCAGTGGTGTCTGGAGGGCAGGCTTTCAGGAGAGCCAAACTCGAAGGTAGACTGAGTCATGGAGCCACCATTTCCTGAGCATCTGTGCCAGGGACTGTTGTGTTTAATCCTCAGGCAACCCTCCCAGGGTAGTATTATTACTTTAATTTTCAAAAGAAGAAACTAAGGCAAAGAGAGATGAAGGAGGTTAAGGACCTTGCCTAAGGTCACCTAGCGGAGTCCCAGTGCAGCAGGGAAAGGCCCAGCTGGTTCTCCTGGATCAGCTGCAAACTTTGCTGATTTTGTCCCAGATACATCGTTGCTGCTCAGCCTATGTCCCTGTGCCCGCAAAGTAGCCAGTGTTTATTAAACACCCTCACAGCGCCGTTATGTCATTTCCAATCCTTGCAACAACCCATTCGAAGTGAAGGACTTTATGCCCATTTCACAGATGAAGCGTTGAGGCTCCAAGAGCTGGAAGGACCTGTTGGAGGACACATAACTGGTAAGCCGTGAAAGCAGATCTGAATCCAGTCTGAGCTCAGCACGGGAGCTCATCTTGCTTCCTCTTTCTCCCTCCGCTGCTTTCCCCGAGGACAGCACTTCTTCCCTGCCCAGCTTTTCCCCAGACCTTTCTTCCTTCCCCCTCCTGCCAGGTGGAACCTGCACCCCGGCACTTCTGCTCAGACCTGTCTGTTAATGAGCAAAGAAAGTAAGCGTGTGTGCGTGTGTTAAAATGAGTCAGCAGGTTGTCCAAGCAGAAGTCTCTAGACGGCAGTGTGCAATGCCGTTGACAGAGTCAATTACTGTAGCTCCAGGGAAGGGCTGTTTAGCATCTTGAAAGAATTAACCAACCAGTGCATAATTATTGCAAATGAACCACCTCTTAATTATATCCGTGTTTCCATTATACACCCTGGTGCGCTCCAGTTCCTGCAATGCCTGGCCCTGGGTTACTCCGTCCCCTTTGCCACAGCCAACTTCTCCGAGAGAACCGCAACGCAGCTACTCTTCTTGAACTATTAACGTCAAGGTCGTGTTTTAGCTTGTGGACATTTCTGCCCGAAATACAGGAAAAGAGCAAAGCAGTTTTGACAGGCTCCAGCCTTGCCATGCTCCCACGGAGCTGTCTTCCGCCAGATCTGATTGAGTTCAATGATAATAGCTCCCTTTGCCTTCGTACCTCCTGCTGGCCAGATGCTTTGGGTGATTCTCGCCTGCATAGTACGTATTGTCATTCTCCGTTTTACAGATGAGAAGACTGAGGCCTGAAGGTGATAGGGACTCGCCCAAGGCCATCTATGTAGTAAATTACAGAAACAGTATTTAACCCGGGGTCTACCTGGAGTCTGGGTCTGTGCTCTGTGCTGGGAGGGCAGGCCACTCTCTTCCCTCTGCCAACCCCACACGTGTCCGGGGGAGCTGCTCTGCCCCAGTCCTGTTCCAGGGTGCGGGCATGTGGCAAAGCTGAGCGCTTGTCTATGGTGTCTCTGGCCTCAGATGCAGTGAACCCATCTCTTAAGGTCTAGTTAGAGTTTGTCTCAAACCTCATTTTATGCCAGGGGCCAGCTTCGCCCAAGGTTTCTGAGAAGTCCCTGGAGGCCCTCTATTCTTGGGTTGGGCTGGTTCTGGCTCTCCTGGCTGACTATCCTGCTGTTCCCGTTCCACATGGTTTATTCAGTGTCAAACGGGATGGAGCAGACGGTCTTTGCGTGCACCACCCACTGGATAGCTCCTGCTCACACCAGACGTCGGTACGTACAGAGTTTTGGGGAAGGTGAGGAGGTGGGTTATGTGACTGAAGGTCCAACAATTTTCAACTGAGTTCTTAGGCATTCTGTTGTTGTGTGTAAGCGTTTTATTCAAGTACCTACAGAAAGTAAGTCATGAATGTACAGCTTAATGAATTTTCCACAAAGTAAACACAACCCTAACCAGTGCCTGGACTGGGAGTAGAGCATTCTAGCATCTGACAGGCCCCTCCCCCCCCACTCAGAAGCCCTTCCCAATTCTTCCCCTGTCCATGCACTGTGCATACAGCATGCGGCTAATACTGAGAGAACATTTACTGGGTGCTAAATGCCTTATGTATATCATCTCACTTCATCCCCCCATATACTCTAAGAGAAAGGTACTGTTACTGTCCCCATTTTACAGATGCGGATATCAAGGCTTGGGTTAATTTGCCCAGATTGTTTCTGCAGATGGTGGAGGCAGGATTTGAACCTGGGGCCACTTCATTCCCACGTCCTGACTCTTATCCTCTAGTCTGGGAAAGTATCGTGTACTTGACTCCTCTGTATATTCCAAGCCCTCACTGAACGCGAATTCTACTTTCCAAAAGTGGAATCTCGTAGTGGTCTTTGGTGTCTGATATGCTGCAGTGCATCCAGAAGGCACCTAATAAATGCTGAATGGATGAATGACTAAGCCAAATGCCATTGTGTGAGGCATAAATTGTCTACTCAGATCCTGGCTTGGAGAGAAAAAGTTACATGAAGGGCAATAGTTTGTAGGTATTTTCAAGAAACCGACCATTTGCACGCCTGCGGGTTGCAAGGCATAAGCCATCCTTAGGTCTTTACTTCCTCAACATTTCCTCATGTTAATTTGCGGTAACAGGACATGAAAAGAAAGAAAAAAAGCAATGAGGTGGGGAAAGACTTCTCGGCTCCCGTTGGGGGAGGCATGCAAGATAGATGGAGTGCTCTGCTATCCTCTCAAAGTTCACGCTGTTTTTACTCCAGAGTTGTTTCCCCAAGTGATTTATTGTGCTATCTAGAAAATCAATTTTTTTTCTCGAGCCCACAGAAGAGTCTCCGTGTTTGAAAACACATTTGTGTCCTTAAAACTAACATAGTCAGTCTTATTGCCTCTGGTATCTGTAAGCAGATCCATTCCATGCTATTTTTAGGGTCATTTCCAGAAAAATAATTTACTTTTCACTGTGGAGTCTGTCAAGCTAAGTGGAGTTATTTTCTTTCCCGAGTTGGACGAGTAAATCCTGTCCCTAAAAGATAGGAATTTAAAACTGCTCCTGCAGGCATGGGGCTCATGGTTGGGTTAATCTTGTGGATTAAAATAACAAGGAGCTACCAGAAGGTCTTCGTGTCCTATATGCTTTGTTACCATCTATCAGATCTATTTTCTTAAGTAGTCAGAGCTGTTTGTACTACTAATAATAATAGCTCTACCAAGAATTGCCTTTGGGTGCTGAAAATAGCTCCTTTCCTAGGGTCTAGGACTTTCCAAAGTCTAAGCTAAGAACATAGACTTTGGAGTTGCATGTACCAGGATTCAAATCCGGACAAGCCACTCAACCTCCATGGCTAGGTTTCCTGATCTGAAAAACAGGAAAGATAATGTTACTTGCCCCGTCAAGTTCTATCAGGGGCAAAGCAAGGGAAGGCATGATTACCAGGGTGGATGTCTCCAATAGGCAAAGAAAGCACAAAGTCTAGGACCCATGATTTTTTTAGGGACCCACAAAAATGTTTCCATTTTAATTTTTTAAAATCAGAAGAAAAATATGAATGTAACAATGACTACATAGTAATAAATCTAGCCCAGATTATATTTGTCCTTATAGCAACACAATCATAAAACATAATTTTCAATATTTTTTAATGAAGGAAGGACCCCATGAAGGCAAATGTGTCCAGGGATCCATGAAGGTCATAAGGCTGCCCTGCTGTGTATCAGCCAGGATTAGATTACCCAATAACAATAGTTTCAACAAATGGAAGTATATTTTTCTCTTGGGTAAAAGAAGTCCAGAAGTTGAAAAACTGAGGTTGGTTTGGCAACTCATTGGTCTTCGAGGCCTTGGACTTTTACTTTTCTGCAGCACCTCCCTCAAATTTACCTCATGGCCCAAAATAGCTGCTGGAGCATTAGGCATCATGTCTGCATTCCAGGCATCAGGAAGAAAGAAGGGGCAAAAAGCAAAAGGAATCCACTTCTCAGCTAGGGCAGCTCCTTTTACGGAATTTTCTAAGAATTTCT
The DNA here is from genome assembly GCF_002007445.2 of Ailuropoda melanoleuca. Taxonomy (NCBI): domain Eukaryota; kingdom Metazoa; phylum Chordata; class Mammalia; order Carnivora; family Ursidae; genus Ailuropoda; species Ailuropoda melanoleuca. The sequence goes on along the minus strand of NC_048230.1, from coordinate 55,668,770 downwards.
GCACAACACCAAACTTGTGGTCCCAAGGCTATAGCTTAGCTGTGGGGTGGGGGGCAGGAAATGTCATGTTTTGGTTGGATGCACTGCCTTTCTGATAAAAGTTGAGTTTAAACCAAAGAAAGGGAAGAATAGGGCAGGGCATGTGACTCAGAAGGAAGGAGACAGTAGCTTTCTCTATGGGGAACACCTTGACCAAGAGGGAGACAGGAGAGAGCTGGGTGGACAGAGTCCTTCTGCCAGGTCCCTCACCTGTGGTGTGGAGCTTCATCTGGGTCTGAAGGGGGTGGGGCATCCCTGCACATATGGGGCTCTGATCATGTGAGAGGGTCAAGAAGGAAGGGATGGAGGGAATCCGGCAGATTCATGCACTCTGTGCCCCATACACCTGGTCCCCTCCTTCTATAAGCTCCCTCTATACAAATACCCCTTCTTTGGAAAAGCCATCCCTGACCCGGATCTAAGCACCCAGCCTCTGCCCCACTCTTACTCACCTTGGGCTATTTTTCCCCTCAAACACGTGTCACTGTCGGTTTCCTCACTATTGTCTGTCTCCTCTGCTAGCGCGTCAGCTGCACAGGAGGGAGGATCTTTCCTGTCCTGCCCCTCCCAGCTTCCCACCCCCAGCACCTGCAGCATTTCATGCCTGGCAGGTGGTGGGCGCTCCTGCATGTCAAACGAATAGTGTGATATATGAATATCGGCCACCGGGAGAATGGATTAGCATGGGCTCTGGTAACTTCTCCCTGCTCTCACACTCTCCTCCATGCATCTCAGCCATCTGGCTTCATTAACTGTCATTCNCAGCCGTCTGGCTTCATTAACTGTCATTCCATAGACAGTCATTGAGAACCTACTCTGTGCTAGGTTGCTGTTCTGGGCACTAGGAATCCAGCAGGAAGCAAAATAGACAAAAATCCCTACCTTTCATGGAGTTTATCTTCTAATGGGGGAGGGAGACAAGTAAATATGTCAGCTGATGACCCATGGCATGGAGCCAACCAAAACAGGGAGGGAGCTAAGTTCTGGGAGTGGAGTGTTGTCATTTATATAGAGTGGCCAAGGAAAGGCTTCACTGCGAAGTGGTAAGAGTGGAGCAAAAACCTGAAGGAGCTGGGGGCCAGCCCTGTGGACATCTAGAATAAAGATGTTCTAGGCAGAGGGAGCAGTAGGTGCAAAGGCCCTGAGGCAGGAGCACGCCTGGTGTGTCAGAAGAACAGCAAGAGGGCCAGTGTGGTTAGTGGAGAGAGTGGGAGATGAGGTGGGGGTGCCAGGGTTAGGGAAGATCACTTAGGGCCTGTAGGTCACTGTCAGATCTTCAGTTGGTGTTCTGAAGGCGATGGAGAGCCACTGGAGTGTTTGGCGCAGGGGGAGGGGCATGACTTGACTTGTTGTAAAAGGACTCCTCTGTCCGTGTGTTGCGGATTGGCCACGTCAAGGGGGAATACAAGCAGGGAGACCGGCGAGGGGCTGCTGCCTTGTGAAGGCCCAGTCTACGTGTCGACTCGGCTGGGCTTGTAAGGGATGCCCAGAGGGCTGGTGAAACATTATTTCTGAGTGTGTCTCTGAAGGAGATAAGTCTTTGAATTGGTAGATTGAGAAAAAAGACCGGCCTCCGCAGTGCAGGTGGGCATCATCAATCCACTGAGGGCCTGAATAGAACAAAAAGGCGGAGGAAGAGTGAATCTGCTCTTACTGAAGCTGGTGCATCCGCCTTCTCCTGCCTTTGCACAACGATGCTCCCTTTGGCTCTTTGGACTTGGACCAGGACTCACGCTGTCAGCCCCCTGTTCTTGGGCCTTCAGGTTTGGATCAGAACTCTACCACCAGCTTCGCTGGGCCTATGCATGGCAGACTTCTATCCCTAACACCGTGAACCAATCCCTCAGTATCCCTTTCTATGTATCTCTAGATATCCTATTGGTTCCCTTTCTCTGGAGAACCCTGCCTCACACATGCCGCTTCCCAGTGAGAGATGACCGTGGCTTGGACCAGGGGAGAGGAAGAGGGGGAGGTGAGAAGTTGCAGTTTGGCTTGACATGATAGACTTTTCGCTTCTCATCCTGAAAGCTTTCTTCGTGGTGCCGTGTATGCCCTGCCCCGGTGATCAAGTTTCCACGGGAGAGGCTCCACTCTGTTGGAGGTCTAGCTATATTAATCCCACTTGTGGACAAGGCTCAGCCCCCAAGTTCTCAGCAGATGGAGATGTGGGGGTTTCAGTGGCAGGGTCCAAGGTGAAACTAGCCTATGGACAAGGTGTTAAAAATATTTGAACTTCCTTTATAGGAGCTTGCTGCCGTCAGTTTTTGCTACAGACCCCACTGCTCTCTATCGCCTTTCACACACTGCCAGTTCCACCTGTTGACATTATCTTGTTTCTGAAGGAGACACACAAGGCTAGCGTGAAGTGGTGTTGCTAATTCTACTTTGTAGCAGCTGGAATCTGTGTTATACAGATCTTGTTAACCCCATTTTACAGATGCGAAAAAATAAGCCGGCCCAGAGCGATGAAATGACTAACACAAGGCCACATGGTTTTAGCTGTTGATTATGACTCTCTAGCTTCAAATCTCTCTCCAATCTACTGGCTTTTGTAATTAGTGAGACTTGAGAGAGAATTCTGCCTTCAGCAGACAGATGTCATACTCTCCTTGTAAGTAGATGATTCCAGAAACAGAGTAACAGAGAGTTATGTTCGGATCCCCTTCCCACTCTCCAGTAAAGGAAAGAAAACACTCACTCCTGTGTAGGTCACACACACTGCAAGGCCTGGGTAGCACGCCGCATGGGCTCGCTGTGTACAACAAAGCTTGCAGAAAAATGTGTGCACTTGTATTTCTCCAAACGAAGGATTTCTCTCCAAAAGACAATATCTGTAGCACCTGTATGGCCAACAGCACTTATTATGACACTTCCACCTCCATAGCCCTGTACCTTCTTATTCTGTACCCCCTGGTCTTTGAAAATAATCTTTAGAGGGTGGTTCTTCGTAAAACTGGCCATCTTCTAAATTAAATCTCAATGACTTGATGAACCCCTTGCCAGGGAATGAGAATGCAGCGGAAGTAGAATTCTACTCCCAAGTGTCCCCAGAGCCTGCTCCAAGGACCAAGGGATTCAGAAGTCAAAGGGCATTTGTCCTCTGTGGGATTCCGGGAGGGTGGGGCCGGGAAAGACATTGAACAGTCATGTACTTTTTTCTCCATTTTTCCAATTTCTGGACTGTTCCTATAGCAACCTTAATAGAGAATGGGTTGCTAGAAAAGCATTCGTTTCTATAGAAACAATTCGTTCTATAAGAGAAAAAGTTTACTTGGTAGCACATGAAATCTAATATTAGGGTTTTGGTTTTGTTGGTGGATTTTTTTTTTTTTTTTTTTTTTTNTTTTTTTTGTCAGCCAGAAGAATATTTCCCAGGCCACCTACAGACGTATGTTTCATCTCTAGGCTCAAATTGTCATCTCATAGTCTGTTGTCATAGGGGTTCTAGGTGGAGGTTACAGAGCTTCATTCCTTTGGGATCTTTACTGAGAATATATATAATTTACAAAATTTTAGTCTGCTTGTATGCTCAGATATAAGGGGCTGGACTAGACGATCTCTCGAGATTTTCAGTGTAGGAATCTATGGTTTCTCTTGACTTTCTGTGAAAACCATGAGGGGTTTTTACTAGACCCAGATAGATGGTTTTGGTTATAAGTGACAGAAATCTAACTTAAAACTGGTTAAGAAAAAAAAAAGAGGGGTGGGATATATTAGTTCTCTGATTTTAGAAGTCTGGAAGTTTCAGGTCTGGCTGGATCCAGGGCTCATTAAGGCGTCGCCTTCCACCGTCTTAGCTTCATTCCACTGTTCTTCATTCTCTGTATTGACTCTTCTCGCGAAGTTAAGTCTCCAGCCCTATCCTCTGCGGGAGGATGCTTCCAGCTACGCATCTTCCGTGGAAAGAAAGTACCCTTTTTCTAATAGTTCTAGGAAACTTCCTGGGGATGACTCTAATGGGACTGACTTAGGCCACATGCTCACTGCTGAACCAATCACTGGGAACCTCGCGGAATGAAATGAGTGGATGGGCCAGGCCTGGGTCAGAGGTGAGGTCAGCAGCGCCCAGCCTCCACAGACTGAGAGAGAAGGAACAGTTTCTATAGAGGAAAATCAGGAGGCAGCGTTAGAAAAAAAGGCGGAGGGGCGCCTGGGTGGCACAGCGGTTAAGCGTCTGCCTTCGGCTCAAGGCGTGATCCCGGCGTTATGGGATCGAGTCCNCATAGAGGAAAATCAGGAGGCAGCGTTAGAAAAAAAGGCGGAGAGATACGATCTCAGCACCAGCCAGTCACGCCAGCGACCCAGCTGACCACATTCTAGAATTAGAGTCTTGACCCTTGAAATCTGCTTCCTCCCAGGTTAGGCAGAGAGAGAGCTCAGTTTTCCTTTCCCATTTCATTTTTCTAATTAATCTGCTACCAGCTTCACCTCGAGAACATCTTTCAAACAAGAATTTTNCCTTAAAAAAAAAAAAGGCGGAGAGATACGATCTCAGCACCAGCCAGTCACACCAGCGACCCAGCTGACCACATTCTAGAATTAGAGTCTTGACCCTTGTAATCCTGCTTCCTCCCAGGTTAGGCAGAGAGAGAGCTCAGTTTTCCTTTCCCATTTCATTTTTCTAATTAATCTGCTACCAGCTTCACCTCGAGAACATCTTTCAAACAAGAATTTTTTTTTCTTCTGAAAGGAGTTGAAAAAAAATCAGAATACATTTGCATGTTACCTAAAGCATTTTAAACCCGTGTCTTATCTTTGTCACTGCACAGTCTTTTCTTTTCAGTGCTGTATTTCTATAATTACAGTCACCTTCAGCCTCACCAGTTCCTTCTCAAAAAGGTTATTTTGAACAGGGGACCAAAAAAAAAAAAAATCGTTTGGAAACACGGCCAAGGCCCATTTTTCAATTGTCTTTTCATCCCAAAGTTCAGAGATTTCTAGAAAATCACGTGTCAGTAGATGCAGCACATAAACAACCACATATAGGAGTTTTTTTTTGGGAAAAAAAACATTCCCTGAGATGATTGAAGGTGTGAATTACTTCAGGGAGGGTGCTGGTGTGTGGCCAGTAATTTAAATTAACTGGGTTTCTGGGGCTTATTAAGAGCTTAAAATCAGATTGTTAAAATTCAGAGAGCGTTTTAGTTCATATTTAATTTCTGCTATAGGCACTCGTTCGCTTTAAAAATGCTTTGTTTTCATTGTTGTTAGCTTGCAAAGATATTTGAAAGTTTAAAATATCCTTAGGAGTTTTCTTCCTTGTTAATAAACTGGGTTACTGATTTCCATGGAGATTACTGCCAGCAAAGCTCTTATGTTTTAGGCAAGGAGCTATCGTGTTGGGATCAAAAGAGAATCATTTGAAACCTTTCATCTTGTGGCAAGACCAAGTGTTTCTCATGAATGAATACTGGGGTCTCCATGGGGCGCTTGAGAAGCCCTTCAAGATACCCAGGCTTGCGCTTCAGAAGAGAAAATCTTTCAAATCGGGTCTTAAATGAGGGACTTTGACAAGCCTGGTTGTAGGAAGTGAGCCCCTGTGCGCTGTGTTGAAGGAATTTGTCTGCATTCTGTTGCTGAATGGGGGTGTCCTTCCTACTACCAAGAGTGAACATTGATGTCCGGCTTTAAACCCCGCCCGGTGCGGCCACCCCAGAGGCACTGGCCTCAGGAGAGGCTCGGATGCACGTGGGGAATTGGGGACCAGTGTCACACGGCTTCCAAACCTGAATGTGCAATGTCACCAAGCATCTCGTTCAAATGCGAGTTCTGAGGCAGTAATTCGGGGGTGGGGCCTGGAATCCTGCCTTTATAGCAAACTCCCAGAGGGTCCCCGTGCTGCTGGCCGGTGGGCCATGCTTGGAGCAGGGAGAGTGTAGACCGCTTCTTCCATTCACCTCCACCGGGAAAGAGCCTGAAAATCATATCTTGGATTCCGCTGGTCTTCAGCAGTGCTGGCTCTGGCAAAGCGTGGGACTTGACTTCACACCTGGAAAAGAAATCCCGTGCGAAGGGTGAGGCCCAAACGCTGTCTAAACCAGAGGCGCTAGATGAGGGCCTGATCCTGGCAGAGAATCAGGCTGCAAGGAGAGAGAGAGAGAGAGAGAGAAAGAGGACAAATCAGCGATGATTCAGGCAACAGTCATCTTTCAAAGCAGGAATGGAAATGAAGTCTGTTGTTCCTTCAGAATTTCCTTAAGAATCTTCCTTAACTGTGGAGACTGTGTTCCCCAAGGGAGTGGTGATATTCAGTAATATCTCTGTTCATTTAGCTAAAGGCAGATTTCTCTGTGCTCCTCACTGGGGGATGATCTTGCACCTGACTCGTTAGATAAGAAGAAGCCACGCTGAAGAATTTCATCAGAATTCTCAGTGAGGTGGCGGAATCGGAGGAGAGAAGGGAGCTGGCCTCTCTGAGCTTTTTGGAGCATCGCAAAGTGGGCAGGCTGTATCAGGTAGCTAGTGCTGCGTAAGAAACCACCCCAAAACTTGGCTCTACACAATAACCTTTTATGATTTCTCACGTGTTTAAGGATAAGCTGCCCAGGTGTGCCCATCTCAGCTGCTTCCATTCACAGGTCTGTGGTCAACAGGTGGCCGTGGCTGGGCGGTCTAACGTGGCCATGGCTGGGATGGCTCAGCTTTCCTCCACATATTTTCACATGCCTCACAGTCAGGGCATGGTCTCATGGGGGTGGCAGCTGTCCACGAGAGAGCCGGCCACGGAAGAGGACAAGCTGGTGGCAGCTATCCATGAGACTGCCAGTCACGTAAGAGGACAAGCAGGAATGCACACCTGCTTCTCAAGCATTGCTTGTGTCACATTCGCTGATATATTCCATGGGCCACATCAAGTCGTCCGCCCAAGCCCTGCAGAGGGAGGGACCGCAAAGTCAGGACAAAAGGGTCTGGATGCAGGGAGGCCTGTCACTGGGGCCCTGGTAAAATCAATCGACTGCACAGACCCTGACTTAAAGCTTGAGGCTGAGTCTGTAAGTCTCTGAGGATAGGTAGGACTTGCACATTCATTCACTCACTCACTCACTCATTCATTCATGAAACATTAATTGTCTTTCTTTTATGCAAAGCACCAGGCTCTGTCAGACTTTACTTGGACGTTTCACTTGCTGCAAGATTCACACCCACTTAAATTCCACCTCCAGACAGTCTCCATGTGGAAACTGTGAACAGCTTTTGCTCACTCTTCTGGGGGAGCTAGAGGGCCTGTGGAGTCATAATCTGTGGCCTGGGGAGGAGGGTCCTCTCCCCAAAGCCCATGGGGCAGCCCCTGCCTGTTGCCACGGAGATGCCGGGTAACTTTAAGGCGACCCCACCCGCCACCCACTTCAGGGGCCGCCGCCTTTCAAGACCAAAGGGCCTGGCTCGCGCTCGGAAGGTCTGTGGCCCACTCTGTCCTCGGGGTTCCTTTGGAGCCTATTTTCATTGTCATCGGTGCAAATAGCAATTCATCTTTCACAGTTTTGTTCGATTTTGGTGGATTTAAAAGCATAGTGTAAACCCTGAAGTGCCATGAAAATGTCGGGGTTTCTTATGGTTACGGGGAGGAAGGAGGACCCGAGGGACCCTCCTTGTCTGGTAGTTAATGATGGCTCTGGGCCGGGCAGTGTGAGGTTGGGAGGAAGGGAGAAAGAGCCCAGCTTTGGGACAGTTGCAGATTCTTTGATGCAAATCCTCACATCACACCGATTTCTACCATGGTTGCCCCCGGTGATTTCATAACCTGCTTGTAAAATTCTCACCTTGATAACAGCATTCCTGGCTTTCTCAAGCACTTCAGAGCCAGCCCCAGCTCAGCCTGGCCCAGCTCAGGTGTCAGATGGCCTGGATTGCCACCAGCTCCGCCTCCGGCTATGTCCGTGATTTTGTGCCAGTGGCTAAGGTCTGTTTCCTCCTCTGTAAAAGGGGGATAAACTAGTACCTGAAACAAAGATCAGGCGTGTGAGGTGTTTCCCACATAGTTAGCGCTCAGTAAAGGCCACCCGCTGTTGTTACCCCTGCTACCGCGCTTGCTCAGCTGATGGTGCAAGGGTCTGGGTAGACACACTCACACCCCAGGGTTACCCAGTCCTGTCTGAAAGTTGTTGGCTCACCCCGTTTCCTGCCCAGGCCCCTCGAGAGCACCCAGCCTCTTACACATCATTTCTTCATCTCGTCCTGCAGAGCTCGGGGCACTTGCCTTGGGTCAGGCTCCTCACAAAGAGCATCTCGCTGAGTCCTCTCAGCAGCCCTGTGAGGGAAGTACACTTTTAATACTCCCATTTTACAGATGGGACAACTGAGATCCAGGGAGACTGAATAAGTCTCACAGTTACCAGTAAGGAGAGGCAGGATTTGAACCCTTGGATCTAAACCTCCCCCCACCCCATTGCTTTTTTACAGGAAAAAGCCCATTTATCTAACTTCCTGGTTTTCTTTATTCCTTTTTTATAGCAGCTTTATTGAAATTTAATTTGCATACACAAAATTCCTTTTAAAGTGTGCTACTGGATTTTTAATATATTCTCAGAGCTGTGCAAACATCACCATTGTCTAATTTTAGAACCTTTCCATCACCCTCAAAAGAAAACCTAGATGCCCCCTTTTCTTCCCAAAGAAACTCGGAGACACGGGACATCTCTCCCAGCTTCCACCCAAACCAGCCCCGGCTCAGCCAGCTGGCCGCACAGGGACGTGGGGGGACTGTCAAGCAGGAGCGTTTTGCCCACATTCATGGAACACCTTGTCCAAGCCCAGAAGCCATCACCTAATTATATTGAGTCATTTATTCTGCCCCCACCCCAATGTGAAGGGGGACAATGTAATTATTTCCAGGGCCACAGACTGTTCCCATTTTATTGCCTGGCTTCCTCTCCCCACACAACTTTCTTGGTTTTAGGAGAAAGAAGGCAAGTGGGGAGCACTGGTACCCTCTTTGTCTCTGATTAGAAGCTCCCCTTGTCAAAGCTTTTGCTCTCCTATTCCCCCACCTTCTTTCAGCTGCCCCTTCCCACTGCCATCAAATATCATCTGATTTCAGGAGCTGGAGTGAAGGAGCCGTGATTGGGACCTCCTGGCGTGCCAATCAAATATAGAAATTCATGAGTGGCTTTTCCAGACAAACCTGGAGGCTGCTGTTTGGTGCTTAAAAATCAGGCTGTGTTTAATCACTGCGGGGGGGGGGGAAGTGTGTGTGGAATATGTATCAATTGCCGAATGATCATAGTATTGTCTAAACAGCCCTTTGAATTTGTAAATGACACATGGCAGGGGTATTTTTAGCTCCTGTGCTTCAGAAGGTGAGCAGTCCCCCCACCCCTCACCCCCAGGATGCTTCTCACATGATAGTCTCTCTCGAGTTCTGTTCTTTCACCTTCTTTGGGGCTGTTAAATATGCAAATCGCGTTCATCTCCCTCACCTTCCAGACTTTTTCTTTGTTCAGTGGTGGTGGGTGTGAAGCAAGAAAAAGGTAGTTGAGCAAAATAATTTATCTTTGGTTGTGTTTAAGCCCGAGAGTCTTCGATTTGTAAGCTGTGCCTTGGGGGTGTATTTGCATTTCTTGGACGCCTTTTCTTTTTTCTTTTCTTTCTTTCCTTTTTTTTTTTTTTTTTGCAGTGAATTCTGTTGGCATTTGGAAAGAAAGAATTTTAGCAACATTCCAATGGATCCCATGGTGAGAAAAAGACCCCATCCTAGGCCCATCATAAGACCCATAAAACACCTTCAGGGACCCTTATCCCCAGTGCCCTTGGGGATTATTTCCTGGGTGGTACATTTCGGCTTAAACACCAGAGCTTGACCTTGTCCACAGACCAGGACATTTCTCTTCTCTGTGGACTGCAGGGCCTTTCCCATGGAGGGAAGTCAGTGAGTACTTGTTAAATGAGTAAACTTCAGGACGAGGCGCGAGGGCGCTCACGGTGCTTTTTTTTCTTATTATAAATAACCCCGACCCCCCAATTGCAATAATGTATGAACAACATCATTCGCCAAAATAATAATAGCTCACTACATGGCAGGCACTGTTCCAAGTACTTTTACATGAACCATTTTTATCTTCATAGGATGACAGGGTTTCTCGATTTTGCATTGTTGATATTTGGGGCAGACAACTCTTTGTTGCAGGGTGCTGTCCTGATGCTAACAGTGTCCCCGGCCCGACTATACTCACTGCCCCCCGTATGGCAACTGTAAAGGTCTGCAGACATCACCAAATGTCCCCTGGGGGTGGGGGTCACCCACAGGTGAGAACCAGTGGGGCATTTGAGGAGGCAAAAAAGAAGTGGAGGAAAACCAGTAGGGAAAGGTGAAATAGGAAAATAGGAGAGAAACCCACACAGAGGAAAGGCGAGGTGTGAGCACAGAGGGAGACAGGTCAGGGCAGAGAAGGGCTCAGGAGACCTGGCCTTGGGGCTCCACCCCAAGACTAAATTGGCTCTGGGCACCCTGGGTAAGTCTTCACTTTCCTTGTGCCTTGGTTTTCTCCTCTGTAAAATGGGCAGCTGGCACACACAGTTTGTTGTCTAGAGCACATAAATAAATTGCCTGTCGGGAAGGTGCACTGCGGATCCACATAATTCTTTTTTTTTTTTTTAAAGATTTAGTTATTTTAGAGAGAGAGGGAGAGAGCATGAGCGGGGGAGAGGGAGAGGGAGAGAATCTCATGCAGACGAGGAGCACAACCTTGAGATCACGACCTGAGCCAAAGCGAGTCAGACACTTAACCGGCTGAGCCCCCCAGATCCACGTGATTCTTGCTGTCCGCGTGTTAACCACATGCACGTGGACTTGGATCGGTTCTCTTTCTCCAAGCCCGGTGGGCTAGCAAAGAGGCTACTCCTGAGGTTGCTGTGCACCTGTGAGGACTGGGAGTACGTCACGGCATTCTTGTTTACGACCAGGAGATAATCTGATTAAAAGCACATTTGGATAAGAAGCGAGGCAGAGCATTGATGGGCCAGCCAGAGGTGAGCTTTGTGGAAGGGAAAATAGGTTTGGGATTTCCAGGTGTAGATGCCTCTGGATCACCTGTCCTCCCTCCCTTCTCTTCCCTACAGAATTCAACCATAGGGACTTCTCAAGTAGTTTGGAAAATGCAGCACGAGAGCTGTACTCGGCAAGTATGGATCTTTGTCTAGGCACTGAGGTGGACCAGAAATAGAACATTCCTTTATTTTCTTAACTCTACTTCAGGCCTGCGTCCTTGTTCTTGGGACTCCCTGTACCACCATCTCCCCAGGGTGAAGAAGGTTTTGGGGCACTAGCCTTGAAGCCCCGGTAGGGTCTTGTGGTCATCTGTCCACATTGGTCACTTTGGAGAAACACATTTACCCAGACGCTCCCACGTCTGTTGCTTCTGTTGGTCAGACTGAGACCCGGTGACCATGCCTCTCCAAGGGCACGATACTGCTCCACACACCTGTAGCATGGCCCAGAACCAGGGTCCTGGACCCCTACTCAAAGGCCCACAGTCTCAAGACTCCCCTGCGCTCCTCCCTCCCTCTCCCCTTTGGCATTCCGTAGGGGTGCTGGGGTCTTCTCTTGGTTTTCCAGGACATGTGGCTGAATCCCATCCAAGAGTTATTTGTCCTTTACAAACAAAGCTAGTGGTAAGATCGTCTTCCAGATCATTCCAGCTTCTATCCTCCTGCAAACTCTCCCTCTTCCTTTCTCCCCGCTGCCCAGACAAGCAAGCACAGAACTGACCTTGCTAGGATGGGGGACGGGAAAGTGAATACAGAGGAGAGAAACCCAGGCATTAAAACTGCAAAAAAAAAAAAAAAAAAAAAAAAAGGTCCTATATGCTATTGGTCATGCCCAGAATTCTTGGCCCACCTGGACCAGGGTTGCAAAGCATGGAGGTCCACGCAAGACCAGAGCCAGGACATACGGACCGTGCTGGCGCGTAGTTGGTGCTCAACAAACATTTGGTGAGAGAGCGGATGGTGCTTTTTTGTGAAGTCAGACTCCATGCCCTGAAAAGGAAACTCACTCAGTGAGTGAGCAACGAAAGCGAGATTGGGTTCTGACATTCCCCTGGTCGCTTTCTTCCTGTAACGAAGAGTCATTTTCGTTCCGTGCTCTGCGGCTCGGTACAAGTTGGGGATTTGCTCAGCCATGCCAAAGGGGCTTTTTCTTCTTTAATATAGCATTGTTGCTCTGACATTTCCCCAACTCTCCGTCCTCCTCCATCTTCCTGGTTGTCAAGGAAACAGTTTCTAGGACAACCTGTTGACTTATCTGGCTGCCTAGTTTGTATTATCCAGTGTGGGGAGCTGTAGTGGAGGGTTTTTTTAAAAAACGTCACCAAGGTAACCGCCAGCAGCCACTTAATTATAGTTTTAGGTAAAGATGAATTCTCTTTTGCAAATGTTAGTGTATTTTGGGGCTGGGGTGGGGGGTGGAGAACCACCCAGAGATTAACATTCTCTAATTATATGCTTTGATTGTGGACAATTCAGTTTCATTTGCAACTAAACTTGGTTTCATTCAGAATTGATTTTTTTTTCCTCTCAAAAGACAAGGAAAACAAATGAAATGATGAAAACAAGGAGGAAGAGGGGGATCAGAGTGGCAGGAGGAGGCTTTGAGTGTGGGGGGCACGGCTGGAATGCAGACATTGCTGACTGATGTCCCCGCTAGCTGTTCCCCAAAACGTACATTTATTGGTGGCACTGAGAGGTGGTGTATACAGTGGTTACACGCCTGGGCTCTGCAGCCAGACTGCCTGGGTTCGAATCCCATCTTGCAGCCTGCTAGCCGTTTGACCTCAGGCAAGTGACTTAACCTGTCTGTGCGTTAGTTCCCACAGCTGCAAAATGGGGAGATGGGAAGGAGTTAAGCTTCACTGTGGGTGTGCTGTGACGGTTAAGATGTATTTTTTTGGCCCTTAGAAGAATTAGTCTTTACTTCCATTTCTTGTTCCCAATGACCCTGTGAGGTAGGTATTATTATGACTTCCTTTTGGCCAGTGAGGAAACGAGGAGGGAGAAAGTAAGCTTGTTTGGTTTTTATTCAAAGATCGAACTTTTCAGGAACCCTTTGAGCTGTGAGTCTCTTTGGTTTACGTTTCCTCCTTGGCTACACAGTATTGCTCAAACCAAGAACGGAAATGGAGCCTTTGGAGTTCACCCACGTGCGGGGAGTGTCACCCGCAGAGGAGCCCCTGGGGTTTGGTCGGGGAGGCTCTTAGGGAGACAGCAGATAATTGCAGAGTCCTTGGGCCCTGAGCAGTTGCCGTGATGCTCAGAAAGTCCCGGGTCCTCTTCAGCTTCCTGGTCTGGGGGCAGTCAGGCTGCAGAACGGCAGGTTCAGGAGCAGGTTGCTTCGGAGCTGGGGACCCCCACCCCCAAGAGCCCCCCACCCTGCCAGGTGAGCCAGAGACGGTGATGGGACCCATTCAATCCCGAGCAGGACATCAAAGGTCTAGCTGTGTGAGCTGAGGCAGGAGATTCCCTTAGGCTCCCAGAGGTCTGTACTTAGGAAATCAAAGAGTTTATCACGATTTTAAATGCCGTGACTCCAAAGCAGAATTGAGAGTTGCAGATCTGGCACGGGCATCCGGGGCGGTCTGACTCCGGAGACTGTCCTAAGTCCTGCTGTTCTGAGCAGTACAGAACGTGTGGCCTCTGAAGTCAGTGTCCTTGGGTTAGAATCTGCCATTTTCTCCTGGGCAAGTAACGCATCTGTCCGTGCCTCAGTTTCCTCATTGGCCAAATGGAGACAACCACTGGGTTGTGGGAACAGGGAACGAAGTCAAGACTCCTGCAGTGCTCGTAACCAAGTAACCCTCCAATAAATGTTCGGTAAGGGTATAATCACTGGATTCCACTGTAACACAATAACCATCCGTATTAGCTGGCGGGAGGCAGAGCGGTGGCTGAAAGAGTTAACACGCAGCCCCAGCCGGGCGTGCGCCAAGTGTGGGGTGCACATTCTCACTTAATCCTCACCGTTATTATGTTGCCTCTCGTGTAGTTCCTACACAGATTTCTGTGTCGTTAATCTTGTTGTTTTATAACCTACATTGTGTAGGCAGGTTTTTCTCTCTTCTTTTTTAATAAATCTCCCATTGGGGCCCTTTAAAAAAAAACACCTCCTCCAATTGAGATTCAGCTCCACAGGCCAGCCCCCCTCAGATCTGCCATGCTAAGCCCACTGGGGAATATTTGTTTTGTGTGCTTTTTCCCTCTTCCTGTGGATTATGTATACTTTCATCATGTTAGAACGAAGACCTGAATAGCAATAAACATGTTGGTCAAGAGCAGCTGGAACAGTTGGGTTTTGGCATCAGATGTCCCAGACCCACGGGGATGGATTAATGAAGGTACCCGAGGCTGCTTCTCAGGCTGGGGGCTTCAAGGACGGTGCAGAGCAAGCAGCCACCCAGCCCAGTCCGCCTCCTCCCCACCCCACCCCCTGCCTCGTATTTTTTATTCATGACGATCTTTCATGAGGAACAGCAATCAGGAACACAAGCATGACATCCCTCTCTGCCCACTCTCACCTCCAGGGATCACGGAAGATTCTTTCTGGACATTGAAGATATGTCTCACCCGTTCCCCACCCCATTTTTGAAAAAGCCTCAGTGTTAGATCGAAAAGCACACATTCCAACAGGATGATTGAGGGAAGGTAATTATGTATTATTAAATGCAAAAAAAGAGAGAGAGAGAGAGAAATTGCTCTTTGCAACACCCCTATGGCTTGGCAGAAATGAAAATAGCAAAATGTTTAAGTGGTTTTCCTGCCGGTGGGATGAATGGATGCCTGTGCTCTTGAGCTGAGGTCATTGGCTGTGGGGACTGAGCTCAGCACCAGGGAGACCCTGAGGGCTGGGGACAGATGGCTTTCTCGTGGGGGCCTTTGTGGGGACTTGAGCTGCAGAAGGGGATGGAGGATGGAAGCACAGAAAAGATGCTTTCTCGTGTTTCCCTTGGCTCATGTGGGTGGTCTCTGCATCTTTGGATAAGACTTTTTTTTTCATAAATATTTTATTTTTTTATTTGAGAGAGAGAGAGCATGAGCAAGGTGGGTTAGAGGCAGAGGGAGAGGGAGAAGCAGGGTCCCTGCTAAGCAGGGAGCCCGAAGATGTGGGGCTCAATCCCAGGAACCTGAGATCATGACCTGAGCAGAAGGCAGACGCTTCACCAACTGCACCACCCAGGCGCCCTTGGATAAGACCTTTCTGTGCAAGATGGGGATAATAATACTTGCACGTCAATATCATACCCCATGTGGCCCTGTGCTTTAAAGGTTGCAAAGTGACATGGTGCGGACTAGAAATAAGCTCGGGCCAAAGTGCCTGGGTTGGAATCTCAACTCTGCTGCTTGTGACCTTGGGCAAGATACTCAATCTCTGTGAGGCCCCATTTTCCCATCTGAAAAAACGAGGGTGATAATGTTATATACTGGCCTCACAGTTGCTGCAGAATGAGTTAATACATGGAAAGCAATCAGAGCAATGCCTCCTAGACACTCTCTTGTGTTCACTATTATGATCACATTTTTCTTCTCATCACCGATATCCAAATAAACCAAGTCAGCAAGACTGGCTCAGTTTCATCACAGAACTGCCAACTGGAAAAAAACAGGGATTTAAACTCAGGACTTGGGGCTCCGAATCCTGTCGAATTTTCTCTATGCCCTGTGGCTGCATTGTGAAGGGTGTTCTTTATTTGCAAAAACTCCGACACTTGTTTCTGGCATTAACCAGACCTTAATACAAAGTCCTCCACAGTTAGAGGACTCCAAAACTTTTCGACCCTACCTTTCTGGTCCTCTGCGTTTCTCTCTTGCTGTAAAATCAACTTTGTGATCACAACCAGGACATGACATTGCTCAGGGCAGACGTCAGCTCAAAACAAACCCCAAATGACAATCTGCAGGGAGGTCAGAATCAACCAGCCCACTGTCTCCTGGAAGGTCAGCTGGGTTTCCATAGGAAAATTGTGAATCTTCTAAAAAAAGCAGCTGGGAGTGGAAGTTCAGTTCCCAGAGCTTCCAGGTTCTCTGGTTTTCCCTCCTTTGATCCTGAAAAAGAGGGTCAACTCGGACTCCCTTTGCAAGAAGGTGCTTCTCTTCTCAGCTAAGTTCACACCCAAAGTACAACTGCTGGGTCTGTCTCCTTTGTACGACTCAAAAGAAGGCAGCAGCCTCGATGAGGGGCCCTGCGTTGCCTTTTAGGAATCTTAGGCTGGGGTTAAGGNGAGAGGGAGAAGCAGGGTCCCTGCTAAGCAGGGAGCCCGAAGATGTGGGGCTCAATCCCAGGACCCTGAGATCATGACCTGAGCAGAAGGCAGACGCTTCACCAACTGCACCACCCAGGCGCCCTTGGATAAGACCTTTCTGTGCAAGATGGGGATAATAATACTTGCACGTCAATATCATACCCCATGTGGCCTTGCGCTTTAAAGGTTGCAAAGTGACATGGTGCGGACTAGAAATAAGCTCGGGCCAAAGTGCCTGGGTTGGAATCTCAACTCTGCTGCTTGTGACCTTGGGCAAGATACTCAATCTCTGTGAGGCCCCATTTTCCCATCTGAAAAAACGAGGGTGATAATGTTATATACTGGCCTCACAGTTGCTGCAGAATGAGTTAATACATGGAAAGCAATCAGAGCAATGCCTCCTAGACACTCTCTTGTGTTCACTATTATGATCACATTTTTCTTCTCATCACCGATATCCAAATAAACCAAGTCAGCAAGACTGGCTCAGTTTCATCACAGAACTGCCAACTGGAAAAAAACAGGGATTTAAACTCAGGACTTGGGGCTCCGAATCCTGTCGAATTTTCTCTATGCCCTGTGGCTGCATTGTGAAGGGTGTTCTTTATTTGCAAAAACTCCGACACTTGTTTCTGGCATTAACCAGACCTTAATACAAAGTCCTCCACAGTTAGAGGACTCCAAAACTTTTCGACCCTACCTTTCTGGTCCTCTGCGTTTCTCTCTTGCTGTAAAATCAACTTTGTGATCACAACCAGGACATGACATTGCTCAGGGCAGACGTCAGCTCAAAACAAACCCCAAATGACAATCTGCAGGGAGGTCAGAATCAACCAGCCCACTGTCTCCTGGAAGGTCAGCTGGGTTTCCATAGGAAAATTGTGAATCTTCTAAAAAAAGCAGCTGGGAGTGGAAGTTCAGTTCCCAGAGCTTCCAGGTTCTCTGGTTTTCCCTCCTTTGATCCTGAAAAAGAGGGTCAACTCGGACTCCCTTTGCAAGAAGGTGCTTCTCTTCTCAGCTAAGTTCACACCCAAAGTACAACTGCTGGGTCTGTCTCCTTTGTACGACTCAAAAGAAGGCAGCAGCCTCGATGAGGGGCCCTGCGTTGCCTTTTAGGAATCTTAGGCTGGGGTTAAGGACAAGGTCAACAGATGAAACTCTGAGCAATAAAGAAGGGGAGGCAGCCGGTCGGTCGTTTATTCTGGGACTCACCTCTAACTGCTCAGTCCCAGGAAGCCTAGGGATTGAGGAGTGTAAACACTCTCCTTGAGCTGTAGGAGGCGGTGCCCCCTCCCCCCTCCCCTCCCAGGCCCTGGATGCTCTGCACAACCCAGGAGACCAGCTGCAGTCGGGCACAGGAACCCTGTGCCCCTGGCAAGCTGCCGCCAGCCCCGTTCTGCGTGGGGGTGTGTGGCTTACGGATGACAGGAGCGTGGCATGGAAGCTGCATCTTGTCCTCTCATTACATATTCATGAGATGCTGATGAGAAAACTGCTACCCTGGCTGAGAGTTCACTTTGTGTTAAGTGCCATATTTATATAACAGTTTGAGTGTTGCTACAATGTTGCTATTTGCTTCCCAGTGACCATCCTTTCCTTGCCTGTTAAATATACCCGATCTCCTGCTATGTGGCAACATGCCCAGCTCTGGGGGAATCATGATTGTTTTAAGGCTTAAACTTTAAGCCCATCCTCACAGTCCTGTTTCTCATTTTTTTTCCGGCTTCCTAGGAAGCTGTGAAGGGCTGTGAGGCCCATTGTAGACCAATGAAACATATGCGGAGGTCTGTGCTGGTGGGTGTTGAGAAAGCCTCATTTTTCTTAGATAAAAGAAGCAGATATGGCTGGCATAGCCCTCTGTCATGCCCCTTTGTCGCTTGCTTGCAAATGTGAAGGCTGGAGCTGGAGCAGCCACTTTGTAGCCCCAAGGAAAGGGTAAGCATCTCATCATTCAAAGTGTGGTCTGAGGGCCAGATTGTTACAAACACTGAATCTTAGACTCCACTTCAGATCTACTGAATCAAAACTGCCATTTTAATAGGATCTCCAGGTGACCTGTGTGCACATTAGAGTTTGAGAACGCCTGCCTAGAGAGCCAGCCACACAAAAAGCTCTGTCTTGATGTTGTTGCTGAATCACTGCCAGTAAGAACCAACTTCTGAGCTTTTTTGTTTTCTGTTTTGTTTTAAGAGAGGAGCAGAGGGAGAGAGAGAATCTTAAGCAGGCTTCACACCTAGCACAGAGGCCGACACTGGGCTCGATGTCACAACCCTGAGATCATGACCTGAGCTGAAATCAAGAGTTGCTTAACTGACTGAGCCACCCAGGCACCCCTGGGTTTTTTGACATAGGTTTTCCGTTACTTGCAGCCAAAAGCATTTTAAGCTGATATAAGCACTTATAAGCTAAACGGCCTTATGTAAAACACCCCCTTCATCTCCCCAAAGGCTCAATGAAGAAAGGACTATTATTATCCCCGTTTTACAGATAAGGAAACAATCCCCACACTATTTGCCAGGGTAAGACACTGGTGAACTTGGTGAACCCCAGGTCCAGCTGGCCCCTGGACCTGGGCTCTGGGGCACGATGCTGTGCTTCCTTTCACTAGAGCTCTCATTGTGGGGTATCCTCTCTGCCAGCTGCAAGGCCCCTCGAAAGGGCCTCTCCACCTCCCTCTTGCCCTGAGCACAGCTCCCTGCTCTGCTGTTCCCCATCTGTCTTGCTTCGTAGCACTGGCCTCTCTTTCTTTTCACCAGTAATCCTGCCCTTCAGCTGCCCCATTAGTTTCAGAGNTGTGAAGGCTGGAGCTGGAGCAGCCACTTTGTAGCCCCAAGGAAAGGGTAAGCATCTCATCATTCAAAGTGTGGTCTGAGGGCCAGATTGTTACAAACACTGAATCTTAGACTCCACTTCAGATCTACTGAATCAAAACTGCCATTTTAATAGGATCTCCAGGTGACCTGTGTGCACATTAGAGTTTGAGAACGCCTGCCTAGAGAGCCAGCCACACAAAAAGCTCTGTCTTGATGTTGTTGCTGAATCACTGCCAGTAAGAACCAACTTCTGAGCTTTTTTGTTTTCTGTTTTGTTTTAAGAGAGGAGCAGAGGGAGAGAGAGAATCTTAAGCAGGCTTCACACCTAGCACAGAGGCCGACACTGGGCTCGATGTCACAACCCTGAGATCATGACCTGAGCTGAAATCAAGAGTTGCTTAACTGACTGAGCCACCCAGGCACCCCTGGGTTTTTTGACATAGGTTTTCCGTTACTTGCAGCCAAAAGCATTTTAAGCTGATATAAGCACTTATAAGCTAAACGGCCTTATGTAAAACACCCCCTTCATCTCCCCAAAGGCTCAATGAAGAAAGGACTATTATTATCCCCGTTTTACAGATAAGGAAACAATCCCCACACTATTTGCCAGGGTAAGACACTGGTGAACTTGGTGAACCCCAGGTCCAGCTGGCCCCTGGACCTGGGCTCTGGGGCACGATGCTGTGCTTCCTTTCACTAGAGCTCTCATTGTGGGGTATCCTCTCTGCCAGCTGCAAGGCCCCTCGAAAGGGCCTCTCCACCTCCCTCTTGCCCTGAGCACAGCTCCCTGCTCTGCTGTTCCCCATCTGTCTTGCTTCGTAGCACTGGCCTCTCTTTCTTTTCACCAGTAATCCTGCCCTTCAGCTGCCCCATTAGTTTCAGAGCTCGGAGGGGAGCACCCTCTGACCCCCCCCCCACAGGTGTGTAAGCCTTTCTCATCCGTTACCCTTAGGCCTTAAAGCGGGAGACTCCCCCTTTAAATAGTGTGCATGGGAATTGCCTGAGGACCCGGGAGATGCATTTAAACGCCAGATTCCAGGGTCTGAATGCCTGGGGTGTCTGACTCAGCAGGGCTGACATCAGTCTTCCGCAGGGGTGACTCCCGGGTACCTCCCAGGGTCACATCTGGAACACACTCATCCCAGCTGGGCAAGTTTGGCAGGGAGAAGAGGAAGGCAGATGAGATGTGAAAGACACGTTTTGTTTTTCCACAGTCACCTGATAAATGTTTTCTCTGGGTAGTTGCACTCTGCTTGGTGTTGGTCGCATAAAAACCCATCGAAATTCTCTGTGAATACAGTTTTCCTGTGGAGGAAGCAATGAAACTCCTCTGTATGGATCTCAGCTCAGGAGCTGGAGTTGGTGGGCGCCTTCCAGCTCCGGGCAAACTTTTGGAGTTGGGACAGCTGGGACTCCTCGGGGTTGGATGCAGACTAAGAGGCCCACTCTGATGTGCGGAGTCAGAGGATCAAGGAGGGAGGTCAAGAACTTTTGCAATGAGGAGGAAAGGCTCTTGGGTCTGTGTTAGGCAGAATGGCCCTGCAAACACACCCACATCCTAATCCCTGGAACCTGTCAATATGTGACGCTGCTTGGCCAAAGGGACTTTGCAGATGTTGCTAAGGTTATAGATCTTAAAATAGGGAGAGTAGCCTAGATTATGCAGGTGGGCCCAGTCTAATCACGGGAGTCCTTAAAAGCAGAGAAATGTCTCCAGCTGGAGTCAGAGAGTCTGCAGAAAGTGCATTCAGGAGGAGTTGCAGTGTGAGGGGGCTTGAGATGCTGTTGCTGGAAAGCCCACGTGGAGACCATGAAAAGGATATTAGGGGTATGGACCAGCCCCGGGTGCTGGCCAGCAGGGAATGGGGACCTCAGTCCTACACCCACAAGGAACTTAATTCATTCAGCAACCTGAATGAACTTGGAAGTGGATTCTTATCCAGAGCTTTTGGGAAGGATCGGAGCCCTGCTCACACCCTGACTTTGGCCTTTGAGACCCTAAGGGGAGGACCCAGTCCAGCTCACCTGGACTTCTGGCCAATACAAACTATGGGATAACAAATCTGTGTTGTTTCAAGCTGCTATNAGGATCAAGGAGGGAGGTCAAGAACTTTTGCAATGAGGAGGAAAGGCTCTTGGGTCTGTGTTAGGCAGAATGGCCCTGCAAACACACCCACATCCTAATCCCTGGAACCTGTCAATATGTGACGCTGCTTGGCCAAAGGGACTTTGCAGATGTTGCTAAGGTTATAGATCTTAAAATAGGGAGAGTAGCCTAGATTATGCAGGTGGGCCCAGTCTAATCACGGGAGTCCTTAAAAGCAGAGAAATGTCTCCAGCTGGAGTCAGAGAGTCTGCAGAAAGTGCATTCAGGAGGAGTTGCAGTGTGAGGGGGCTTGAGATGCCGTTGCTGGAAAGCCCACGTGGAGACCATGAAAAGGATATTAGGGGTATGGACCAGCCCCAGGTGCTGGCCAGCAGGGAATGGGGACCTCAGTCCTACACCCACAAGGAACTGAATTTATTCAGCAACCTGAATGAACTTAGAAGTGGATTCTTATCCAGAGCTTTTGGGAAGGATCGGAGCCCTGCTCACACCCTGACTTTGGCCTTTGAGACCCTAAGGGGAGGACCCAGTCCAGCTCACCTGGACTTCTGGCCAATACAAACTATGGGATAACAAATCTGTGTTGTTTCAAGCTGCTATGTTGGTGGCATTTGTGACAGCAGCCACAGAAAACTAACATGGGGTCCCATTCCAGAATCCAGGAAAGGACCTTCGCCATGATATCTGCTCATTCTCTCCTTCTGGCCTCACCTTTTCAGATGGGTTCTTAAGGTATAAAGTCCTAACACAAAGCAAGTCCCCCATGCCCCTCACATGTTCCCTTGGGTTGTTACAGTCATTGTCCCTGACCGTATTCCCCACCCCCTAGTTACTACTGTAGTGTATTTCCTTTCTGTTATTTTTCTATGCATTTTATTCACACAGTTGAGATGTGCAAAATGTACAAATCTGTATCCTGCTTTGCTCCTTACAGGAAGAATTCTTACACGCCCAAGTCTGCAAACCTCACTTTTGACGCCTGCCTGATAGTTCATCCGATGGAAGTACTGTACTTGACTCATCCATTCTCCCATTCCTGGACTTCAGTTTATGTCCTTCCTTCTCTTCCGCAATTATGAATAATTTAATTTTTTACATAAATATCTCCCCAGAATTTTAGGTTATATAATTATCACAGATTCCCACAAGAAGAATCAGTACTCCACAGGCACCAACTTTTTGAGTCTCTTGATACAAATGCTGAATTACCCCCCAGTGTCTGGGCACTGTTTAAACAGCTTAATTTTGCTCCCTAAGGGTGGTCGGGGCAACCTCTTCTCTTTCTGTCTCCTCCAAGGAGCGCTGCAGAGCTGGGCACCCTTTGGGTGTTCTGTTAGCTCCACCAGCGTCCTCTTGTTCTTCCCTAGCCTCATGGACTCATCATGACAAGTGCTGTGTAGACAGAAAGGGAAGAGGTCTGGGAAGCCATTATCATGCATCCACCTAGGAAATTCACTCTGCCATTAGCCCTTGTCGGAGACCTGAATCCCAGCCTGCAGTCTTGAGATGCGCCCCCCAATACTGCATTTCGTGGTTGTTATTGCTGTATCTTCAACCCACTCAGACCTTCTCTGAGCTGCTGTCCTATTGGGCCAGTGGGCATCGCCTGGTGCTGTACAGAGTCTTGGGAGGGCGTCTCAGCAACAAGCCATAAGTATGAGGATGAACATTCCCAATTATTCCTCCTTTTGGCTGGAAGCTCTGCTCTCCCTGGGAAATGGAATTCTTTGCCAAGGTCCTACTTACTCTCTGGGGTCCTGTCATCTACTTGGAGGGGGAGGGGACTGTTGCTATGTGGGGCACTGGAACCCCAGAACATCGTCAGCCCCTAGTTTTGCAGATCCTTGCGTCTCTCTCCTTGCTTTCTGTTTAGTCCGCTCGGGCTGCTATAACAGAATGCCGCAGACCAGGGAGCTTAAACAACCAACTTATTTCCTATGGTTCTGGAGGCCGGGAAGTCCAAGGTCAGTGCACCAACAGATTCAGTGTCTGGTGAGGGCCGGTTTCCTGGTTCATTGACTGCTGTCTTCTTCCTGTGTCCTCCACAGAGGACAGGGGCAAGAGGGCTCTTTAGGGTCTTTTTTCTAAGAGCACTAATTCCATTCACGAGGGCTCCACCCTCATGACCTGATCGCCTTCCAAAGGCCCCCACCTCCTAAATTCATCACAATGGGGGTTAGAATTTCAGCATATGAATTTAGGGAGGACACATTCAGTCCACAGCACCTTTGAAGCCCATCGCCCTTTCTCTGCTGCTAGAGACTTCTTGCATTCCCATGCTTTTTCACCTGACTCACTAAAGGCAGAAAGAGACTTTGGTTAGAGGCTGCATCTCTTCCCACCCTGTAATAACCCCCCAGGAACAGGAAGCACAAATGGGTCTCCAAGCCTTCTAGGAACAGGATCAGGGAAAAGGTAGGAAGGAAAAAANCTGTTGCTGGAAAGCCCACGTGGAGACCATGAAAAGGATATTAGGGGTATGGACCAGCCCCGGGTGCTGGCCAGCAGGGAATGGGGACCTCAGTCCTACACCCACAAGGAACTTAATTCATTCAGCAACCTGAATGAACTTGGAAGTGGATTCTTATCCAGAGCTTTTGGGAAGGATCGGAGCCCTGCTCACACCCTGACTTTGGCCTTTGAGACCCTAAGGGGAGGACCCAGTCCAGCTCACCTGGACTTCTGGCCAATACAAACTATGGGATAACAAATCTGTGTTGTTTCAAGCTGCTATGTTGGTGGCATTTGTGACAGCAGCCACAGAAAACTAACATGGGGTCCCATTCCAGAATCCAGGAAAGGACCTTCGCCATGATATCTGCTCATTCTCTCCTTCTGGCCTCACCTTTTCAGGTGGGTTCTTAAGGTATAAAGTCCTAACACAAAGCAAGTCCCCCATGCCCCTCACATGTTCCCTTGGGTTGTTACAGTCATTGTCCCTGACCGTATTCCCCACCCCCTAGTTACTACTGTAGTGTATTTCCTTTCTGTTATTTTTCTATGCATTTTATTCACACAGTTGAGATGTGCAAAATGTACAAATCTGTATCCTGCTTTGCTCCTTACAGCAAAGAATTCTTACACGCCCAAGTCTGCAAACCTCACTTTTGACGCCTGCCTGATAGTTCATCCGATGGAAGTACTGTACTTGACTCATCCATTCTCCCATTCCTGGACTTCAGTTTATGTCCTTCCTTCTCTTCCGCAATTATGAATAATTTAATTTTTTACATAAATATCTCCCCAGAATTTTAGGTTATATAATTATCACAGATTCCCACAAGAAGAATCAGTACTCCACAGGCACCAACTTTTTGAGTCTCTTGATACAAATGCTGAATTACCCCCCAGTGTCTGGGCACTGTTTAAACAGCTTAATTTTGCTCCCTAAGGGTGGTCGGGGCAACCTCTTCTCTTTCTGTCTCCTCTAAGGCGCGCTGCAGAGCTGGGCACCCTTTGGGTGTTCTGTTAGCTCCACCAGCGTCCTCTTGTTCTTCCCTAGCCTCATGGACTCATCATGACAAGTGCTGTGTAGACAGAAAGGGAAGAGGTCTGGGAAGCCATTATCATGCATCCACCTAGGAAATTCACTCTGCCATTAGCCCTTGTCGGAGACCTGAATCCCAGCCTGCAGTCTTGAGATGCGCCCCCCAATACTGCATTTCATGGTTGTTATTGCTGTATCTTCAACCCACTCAGACCTTCTCTGAGCCGCTGTCCTATTGGGCCAGTGGGCATCGCCTGGTGCTGTACAGAGTCTTGGGAGGGCGTCTCAGCAACAAGCCATAAGTATGAGGATGAACATTCCCAATTATTCCTCCTTTTGGCTGGAAGCTCTGCTCTCCCTGGGAAATGGAATTCTTTGCCAAGGTCCTACTTACTCTCTGGGGTCCTGTCATCTACTTGGAGGGGGAGGGGACTGTTGCTATGTGGGGCACTGGAACCCCAGAACATCGTCAGCCCCTAGTTTTGCAGATCCTTGCGTCTCTCTCCTTGCTTTCTGTTTAGTCCGCTCGGGCTGCTATAACAGAATGCCGCAGACCAGGGAGCTTAAACAACCAACTTATTTCCTATGGTTCTGGAGGCCGGGAAGTCCAAGGTCAGTGCACCAACAGATTCAGTGTCTGGTGAGGGCCGGTTTCCTGGTTCATTGACTGCTGTCTTCTTCCTGTGTCCTCCACAGAGGACAGGGGCAAGAGGGCTCTTTAGGGTCTTTTTTCTAAGAGCACTAATTCCATTCACGAGGGCTCCACCCTCATGACCTGATCGCCTTCCAAAGGCCCCCACCTCCTAAATTCATCACAATGGGGGTTAGAATTTCAGCATATGAATTTAGGGAGGACACATTCAGTCCACAGCACCTTTGAAGCCCATCGCCCTTTCTCTGCTGCTAGAGACTTCTTGCATTCCCATGCTTTTTCACCTGACTCACTAAAGGCAGAAAGAGACTTTGGTTAGAGGCTGCATCTCTTCCCACCCTGTAATAACCCCCCAGGAACAGGAAGCACAAATGGGTCTCCAAGCCTTCTAGGAACAGGATCAGGGAAAAGGTAGGAAGGAAAAAACCCACATTTTAATTTTTAAAGAAAAATAATTCTTTTATTCTCAATAAAGGCTCTGAGAAGTCCTGCAATAAACTTGCCTCCCTTCCTTTAGCCCAGGTTTTCCAAGGTCATTTTATGACCTATGAAGCCTTTCCTTTTGCTTAATGTCTCCTAATTAACACCCTTTACATGAGCCAGGACTTAAATGTATGTCATCTGAGAGCCTTTCCTAGAAAGGGCAAAGTAAATCAATCTCCTTTTCAGGCGAACCATATTTTTGTTCTGTGAAGGGTTCACTGAAGGAGTCCCATTTCAAATTTGTTTTTAATAAAGCAATGACTCCACCTCCCCCTCCAGTTGATCATTTGTGTGTCTGGATTTCATATTTCGGCTTTTGCAGCAGCCCGGGCTCAGAAGGGTCTCAGAGGACTTGAGAACCATCTCAGAATCGGGGATCTGACATTGCCAAGCCTCAAAGCCGAGTTTCTGTCTCTGAAAACTGAAGAGCAGCCTAGCCTTCCTTGCCCAGTGGTTGTCAGTCTGCTGGGTTTGGAAGCTGCTCTTAAGATGTGAATGGTTGATAATGTTCAGGTAGACAGAATGTGACAGATAAAGAAATATCCTGTCTGATATTTACTCTGAAAGTAAGGGACAGGGGGGGAGGGAGTGGGAATAGAATGTGTTGAGATTGTTCTCAGCCAGAAAATGGGCTAGGTGTTAATTTTTAAAATTATATTTACTCTTCAGGTAATACATTACCAGGGCACAAAATTCCTACAAAAATGTAAACCTCCCTCCCACGTGTATGTCCAGCTGGTCAGTTACCCTCCCAGGAGGTGACCATCGTTCATTTTCTGTGCCCCTCTACTGACATCCTACACGTATATAACCAAGTATGCAAAGAAGGTGAACATAGAAAATAGCTGACTCTAGATACTATTTTGCGCCTGACTTTTTTGCGTGAAGATTGTTCTGTGTCCTTTCAAATAGGGCTGGCTGATTTTTACCTGCTGAATAAATTTCAGTGGATGGACGTGCCAAGATTTATTTCATAGATTGCCTATGAAGAGACTTTTAAATTGTTTTTAACCTTTTTATACCAGGTGAGTGGTCCTCAACTCGGGGTGATTTCTGTGCCTTGGGCAGAAGACATTTGGCAATATTTGGAGAGACTTTTGGTTGTTACAACACGTGAGGGCCGTGCTATTGGTTTTTAGTAGATAGAGGCCAGGGATGCTGGTGAACACTACGATACACCGGACAGCCGCCCGCAGCAAAGAATGATCTAGCCCAGAATGTCAGCTGTGCCAAGGCTGGGCAGGCTCGTGCTAGGTGATATCTTTAGCATGTAGGCTGGGTGCAGGGAATCAGGGAAGAGTGAGGTGTTATGTCCAAAGGAGCAAATGCTCGTGCCAGGAGAATGCTTCTTTCAGGAAGGAGAGGAAAGATCCCCAGCTTCTAACCCCTCAGGGTGCAACGGAGACCTGTCTGGAAGGGGTCATCACCCTCAGCGGGGAAGGACCCCTGTTGCCCCTCTGTGCCATTTATCTCCTAGATTCTAGCTAGGAACTCCGGAAGAGTGGGTAGCAGACACAGCTATCCTCAACAAACTGACGCAGTCCTTAAATGGAACCTTGGAGCTTTTAATTACCAGGATATTAGCATATGACGAATGAGGAAGCAGTATTTAGTATATAATAGCAAAGGCAGCGGGAAGAAATGCCTATTTTTACCGCTAATTAAGAGAATATTACTGAATAGTTAGAGAATTAATTGTACTTTGGTACATCTTTATAAGGAAGATAATTGGATAAAGATTGTTTCTTTCTTCCCACATCACAATATTTGCTGGCAGATGGCATTGTTCCGGCTGAGAAAGTGTGGTGATATCAACACACACCATCTCCCTCAGAAGTACTTAATACGTTAGCCGGCCTCGTCTGCACGGGATGTCGTTACGATTATTTACATCTGTGCAGTTTTTCACGGTTTCCACACACATCCACGTGCACGGTCATGCGGCGTCCTATGGGCTGGCCAGGATATTATCATCCCCTTTGTACGGGTGATAGAACAGCTCGGAGAGGGGCACCTGGGTGGCTCAGTCGGGTAAGCATCCGACTCTTGATCTCAGCTCAGGTCTTGATCTCAGGGTGGTGAGTTCAAGCCCCGTGTTGGGCTCCATGCTGGCTGTGGAGCCTTCTTGGAAAAAACAAAACAAAACAGAACAGCTCGGAGAGACTTAAGTGAGTTGTTAAATGTCAGCGGGAAACAGGTGCAGCCAGGATCCGACCATCGGCCCCTGCCGTGGAAATGTCTGCTTTGGGACTATGGCTGATTCCTCACTTTCTCTGTAACCTGGATAGTCCGGGGACTCTGCAGTGGATGTGTGCAAAACATTTGACTGGGGAGGGGATAATATAATGAAGCGAGAGCAGAATCTTTGTGGCCAAGAAGACCTGGGTTCAGATCCCGGCTCTGTCACTTCTGGTTGTTTGACTTTGGGAAAGGGAATTAATGTCTTTGAACCTCAGTGTCCTCTTCTGTAAAAGGTCATGATTCTTGTGCAGCTGTTGTCAGGTTGCTCAGCATGGGGCCTGGGGCAAGGTGGGTTATAGTTATTATTACTCCTGCCTGGATTTGCTGGTTCATCAAATGTTTCTGATTGTATCTGGGGCTTCAGGTGTGCACACACATCCATCCCCAATGCTTGTGGCTTCAGAGCCAGTTTTGGTGCCTCTTTTAGGGTGTTGCTTGGCTCTAAGCCCTGCTGGTCCTCCCCATGCTGGGGAGCAGGTCCTTTTTCATCCTGGCCATCAGATTTCCATCCACATGGTAACTGGTTAGCCCAGCAGCTAAGGAGGGGAGGGCTCCTACCTTTGGGGCATGTGCTAGTGGAGGTCACCCCAGTGAGCTGCTGGTGCCCCAACATAGCACTGTGCTTGGGAGATGACTGTCTACCTTACACCCACAGCCGGTTCCTCCTCAGGGTGAGTACACGTGGTCAAAGTCATCTAAGGCGGACCCAGCCAAGGTCTAGCCTTCACATTGCACCTAAAATCACTCCTTCCCTTCGAATTCCAGGCTCAGTTGCTGAGTTAGATTTTGTCCTTGAGAGAAACTCTCGGGAACCTGTCTGGATGACAGTGGTTCTGGTTTACCCAGAATCCCTTCCTCTTTATTTTGGTAACTGACCCTTAGCTTTTCTTTGGGGAGCTACCTGTCCTCCACTCTCAGTCCCTGTTGTTCAAGAAGGGCTCAGTCCAGATCTTTGGTGTCCAAGAGTGGCCATGTGACCAGGCCTTTCCAGTGAGATGGCTTGTTCCCATTAGCCACAGAGACTGATTGAGGGATTGGCTTGTGACAAAGTCAGGCAATTGAGAGCCAATCCCAGGACTTTTGCAAGAATTATTAGAAAAGAGATGATTTCTCTGCAGTGGTTGCCCAGTAGCTAGGATGTACACCGGGACAGCTGAGGCCATTTCGCAAGGACATGGTGGATTCTTTCCAGGAAGGAAGCCAACACAGAGGATGACAGAGACTGGAGATGGCCAGAGACGCATTCCTGATTCTATCGCAAGCACCTGGATCCATCCATTCCTGAAGATTGCGAGTTTGAGTTGAGTGTCCATTTGCGTTCAGAGGAGTCCCTGCTTGTTCAGGGTCCCGTGTCAACCCCTGCTGGCATTTAAGATCCTTTCAACCCCATTCCGCTCTGGCCCACCAAAAATGCAGAAATTTGCCTGAATTCCATTGATAGGCCGACTTCAAGTTCTCTGCACAGGCATCTAAGTAAATAGATACACCTTCAAGAGGGGGATGGAGAGAGAGGGGAAGGAAAAAGTATGTCCTAACTTCCCAAGCTGAGCCTCTCTAGCCCGTCCGAGACACCATCTTACATTTTACTAGGCTGCTTTTCCCCATTTATTTTCCAAGACCATCTTTGAAACTGGTCATTTTCAAGAGGAAATGACATAGATTATTTTTTCATGATGGTTGCCCTTTTGTAACCCAGCAGATGTTTAATTAAAATTTTTATTACCTCCTAAGGTTAGCATAGAAATTCATCTAGTATGGCAGTGTAAGGACCCATCCTTGAAACTCCCCTTTTATACCCCGACTGAGCATCCTATCATTAGCCAAACCCCAGCACCTCTTAGCTTGGCATCTCTGGATGGCGCAGGTGACAGTTTCATAGCCCTGAACTTGAGCTTAGATGCAGCCTCCCTCATGGCATTTCTCTTGAACTGCCACCTTCCCAGCAGCCCCAAGCACATCTCCTTTTTCACTTCATTGTTCCCCTCCCTGAGTCCTCTCAGCACTGTGACAAGCTATGCTATGGCTTGTTCACTTGTCTGTCTTCCTTCCAAAGTTCCTTGAGGCCAGTGGCTCTATCTTCTTCATAGCAGGGTGTATAGGTATTTTGGTCTGGTTTTTAGTCATCGCTATCTTCCCATAGCTTAGAACGGTGCCTGGAAGCTAATAGGTGCTCAATAAATGCTCATTAAATGCATTTCTGCATCCCCCACACCTTCAAAGGGCTCAGCACCTGTAAGAAGGAAGGGATAAAGAAAGTTGTTTCCAGTGCCTCTGATACCATTTTCTCCAAGGCTCAACCACCATGGGTTTTTCTCTGTCTTTCCATCTGTTCAGACATCAGCTGCCTTTCTTTTCATTTATTCATTTCCTGTATCCCCCCTCCACACTTATTGATCCCTAGGCTATGTCAGCCTAAGCTGGGGTAAATGGAGAGCATGTACCAGATATTCTGCACGCATACACTCATTTGATCTTGGACACAGGGCTGTGACAGAGGCATATTGATCCCACTTCACAGATGTAGAATCTAAGATTCCAAGAGGTAAAAGGGTCAGAGATCACCTGGTTTAAGTGGTAGACCTCGGCTGAATCCTCTTTTGCTTTTTCCCAAGTTGTCTTACACATGTAGCTTATCTACCAGTTATTATAGCCATTCTGGAAAAATAGGATTGGTGTCTTATGGTTTTTTTTTTAAGATTTTATTTATTTATTTGACAGAGAGACAGCCAGCGAGAGAGGGAACACAGCAAGGGGAGTGGGAGAGGAAGAAGCAGGCTCACAGCGGAGGAGCCCGATGTGGGGCTTGATCCCGTAATGCTGGGATCACGCCCTGAGCCAAAGGCAGACGCCCAACCGCTGTGCCACCCAGGCACCCCTGGTGTCTTATGTTTTGAGGAAAAGACTTGGTGAGACACCCATAGGCTCCCAAAAAACAGCTCAAATCNGGAGGAGCCCGATGTGGGGCTTGATCCCGTAATGCCGGGATCACGCCCTGAGCCAAAGGCAGACGCCCAACCGCTGTGCCACCCAGGCGCCCCTGGTGTCTTATGTTTTGAGGAAAAGACTTGGTGAGACACCCATAGGCTCCCAAAAAACAGCTCAAATCTGATCGTGTGGGTGGCTCTGCCTTTTTTCCCTGCAAGGGTGACCCAGTCATCTCTGTGTTTCCTGACAGACCTGATTCTGAACATTCTGGGGCCCTGGCAGATACCGTTAGCTATTCCTGACTTCAGGGTGGACAGAGTAGCTGATGCCAGAGAGACAAGGGAGTTTGCAACACTATTTAGAAGGGAGTCACTTACAGCAGCGTTAATGAGGATATAACATGTCAATATTGCACATACATCGCTGTATATGATATTGCTAAATAATTCAGAGAGAAAGCTGGCAGCTCAGTGCCTTTTAATAGTAAATAATTCAAGTAGCCTTTACATTTCCCCTGCCAGTAGATCGGTGTATCTGCCTGCTGTGGCAAGCGAAACAGGAGCCAGAGAATAAAGAATGTAAGGCCATTACGACTAGAACATTGTCCCCCATGTACATTTACACAGTGCAGTGGGCAATACAGTTTGCATCCTCCCTTTGATTTAGGGGCACAACGGTTCAGACTTGGTCATGCTGGCTCTCATTACACATTTTAAAGAGCAAGGGAAACAAAATTATTTCCCCAGACGTCTACTCTGATTAAAGACCAGCAAGTGTGCTGTTGTGTACATATGCATTTGTTAGTGAGGTAAGTAACTCCTTGCCAATTGTTCAAACTGAGTTATAGGCTTGAAAGCCATGGGCATCTTGAGCAGTGCAGCACTCTGGTGTGTAACTCAGGAGTCTGGGCTCTACCTTACTAGCTCTGCAAACCTGGGCAAGGGATGAAAACGTCTTGTGCCTCAGTTTTCTCATCCATATAACGGGGGCAATAATAGTACCTACTGCATGGGATTATCAGGAGGACAAAATGGGAGTATATATATAAATGGTTTAGCTCAGGGCTGGGCGTCTAGAAACTTCTCCATAAATAGGATCCATTGCCAATAGTAAGTCAAACCCCTCCCTCTACCAAGGAGGTTACTGAGGCTCAGAGAGCGATGTGATAAGCCCACACAGCCATAACTAGTAGGACAGGGACAGAGGTCCAGTACTTACCTCACCATCTAAGTGAACTTAAGGCACAAGAAAGTGGCAGTGGGCTAGTATGTGGCCAAGAGACTTTTGTAGCTAAAGAATTCTTTGGAGTATTAAGTATTATCATACAGAGTTTGCATTTCTCTATGTGTTAGTATAAAATAACAGTAATTCCTTTTATTGAACACCTACTTATTTAGCCCCCTGGCATTGGGAATATAGCCATGAATGAGATAGACCAGGTTCCCACCGGCATGGAGACAGTAAGTGAACCAACTGGCAGATCATTTTCTATTATGGCAAGGAAAAAAAGGAAACACTAAAATATGGTAAGGGCTAGAGGGAGATTGGTAACTGCTTCTACTGGAGGCCTGGGGTCAGGGAAGCCTTCTGACCTTCCTTGGGAAGAAGGGAGGTGACATTTGAACAAGAACAGGAATTATGAGAAGGAGCCGGGCATGCAATAAGCTGGGACAGAGAACGACAGTATAAGGGTCAGTATGTGCAAAGGCCCTGGGGTGGGGCAAATTCAATTACTTGACTTCTCAGAATTTGGAATAATTTTCATGGTTGCATTAATTTGGGGGGGGGCTGCTGTAACAAATGACCACCAACCGGGTGGCTTTAAACAACAGAAATGTGTTCTCTTATAGTTCTGAAGGCCAGAGTCTGACATCAAGGTCAACAGGCCATGCTCCCTCTGGAGGTTCTGGGGGAGAATAATTTTTTTTTTAAAGGTTTTATTTATTTATTCGACAGAGATAGAGACAGCCAGGGAGAGAGGGAACACAAGCAGGGGGAGTGGGAGAGGAAGAAGCAGGCTCCTAGCAGAGGAGCCCGATGTGGGGCTCGATGTGGGGCTCCATCCCATAACGCCGGGCTCACTCCCTGAGCCGAAGGTAGACACTTAACCGCTGTGCCACCCAGGCGCCCCCTGGGGGAGAATCTGTTCTTTGCCTCCTCCAGCTCTGCTGGCTGCTGACTGCTGGCAGTCTTTGCTCTTCCTTGGCTTGCAACTGTATTATTCCAATCTCTGTCTCTATCTTCATATCACCTTTTCCTCTCCCATCTGGCAGAAATGCGCCTCTGCCTCGTTCTTACAAGTGGATTTATACGGGTGATTTTGTTATTGGATTTAGGGCCTGCCCAGATAATCCAAGATAAGCTCTTCCTTTCAATAACCTTAGAGTAATCCTATTGCTGTATAAGGAAATATCCCCTTTCTTACTGTATAAGGTAACACTCTCAGATTCCGGGGATGAGGACACAGACCTGTCTTTTGGGGGCCACCCGTTAGCTCAGTCCAATAGTTGAGGACGACAGGCCAGGTTCTAGACACTGAGGGCAACCACAGGGAGGCAAACCTTTGCCTCTGTTTTGCATTGAGCTGAAAACAAGTTTCCAGTTGTGATAGATATTTGACAACCTTAGCCTTTACCTATTCCGAGCGGGATCCCCACAGGCCGTGGGGCCCTGCAGTGCAGGCGGGGACGTGGACGTGGGCCCTCTCTGCTTCCTGTGCTCCTGTGTTTTGCCACTGAAGGCTGGCCACGTGGCGGGCCCTGAGCTAAAGCTGAATGAGCTTCCTCCGGGAGCTGGTTGGGTGCGGGCTCCCTCTTGGCTCCCTTCTTACCAGATTCTCCTTAAGTCCGTCCTGCCCAGGAGGCTGCATTTTAAACAAGCCCAGCAGGTGATTCTGACTCAGAGGCAGGCTCTCTGAGAAGCAGCAGAGCCAGGCCTGGAGCGATGCGGGGTGGGGGGGGGGGACTTCGTGTGTAACTACTAGATGGCGGTGATGGGAAAAATTTCCTGTCTCACACTCCATTTGGCGCGGGATGGAAAAACATACACATTTGCAGGAAGGCTCAGGTGGCTGGGAATGCTTTTCTCCTGGAGAGCGCTCCCCAAGGGAATGGATCCTATGCAGGCTTCTGGGGTTGCAGAGAGCTTTGCAGGGAGGGACCCAAAGCGAGAGCACTGGACTAGGAGCCGGAGTAGACTCTGGCCTCTTGCACGTCCACTGGCACTAAGGTCTTGGCAGGTCACGCCCCTCCTTGCACCTCATCTTCTCAGTCTATGGACAGGGCTGGCTGGACTGCCTGATGCACCTAGCGGATTCGCCTTCTAGAGTCGTTATGGTTTGGGAGTTAAAAATTCCAAGCGCGTCTGGACTTTCCTAGAGTCCGCGGGCTGCTCGGTTAGCCTGAGTCAGTGTGTCTCAAAGGCTGTGACACCGGTGGTGTGTTGGGGGTCTCTGAGACCACCGCCTGGACTGACGATTCACTAGGACTCAGCACATGGTCATCCTTAAGGCTGACTCGTGACAGCAAAAGGCCACAAGGCAATATCAGCAAAGTGAAGGCCTGGGGCATGACATTTGGAGGAAATCAGGCACAAGCTTCCAAGGGTCTGCTCCTGGGCAGTCACCCAGGATGCGGTTAACTCCCCCGACAAAAATTGTGACAACACGGGTGCAATGTTGCCAACCGGGGAAGCTCGTTAGAGACTTGGTGTCCAGGGTTTGCCCTGCGGCTGGTCACACAGGCAGCCTCTGTTGGGCATGTCCCTAAATTTCGGGCTCCCAGAGAGAAAGCAGGTGTCCAGCTCAAACTCCTGTTTGTACAAACACTTTAGGCATACAGGTGATCTCGGGGGACCCCCTATAGAAATCTTAGTCCCCCGGTACCAGCCGAGGGGCAACTTTGCAAGGAGGCCTGTCAAAGGAGACCAGCCGGGCCTGCCACGTGAACTCTCCTCTGCACAGGCGGTGGAGGTCATGGTCATTCCTCGTTCTTTCCTTGACCTTCAGGTGTTCAAAACCCCTTTCCAAGCCTGGCGAATGTCCCATCGCCTGAGACAAAAATCCACCTCTCATGAGAGAGGCTGGAAATCTCCAATACTCGTTTTCTCTGCCACCTTTGCAGCAAGGGGAGAGATCCATGACGTCAGTCCTGCCAATCAGAGGAGCCTGGCCAGATTTTGAATTGGAAGCTGGTGACATGGAGAAGCGGGGGCACACTTGTTCTCCTATTTCAGGGGTGCCAATGGCGGCAGCTCTGCTGTCGGGGGCTGAGTCCAGTCCTGGTGGCAGTGGTGGTATGTTCCAGTGTGTGACCCCCGCAATCTCCCCTGGGCCAATTCTGCAGGATGCTCTGGGCTCCACTCCTGGCGGCGTGGCCTGGCCCGAGTCTCCGGTCCTCCCAGAGTGTCAGTGGGCTCCCCAGAGGCCCCTCAACAGACTCTTTAGTTGACAAGGTTGGGTTTTGTTTCTCGGTAAGGAAACTGATTTTAAGATGATGCTGAACAAGATGGAGTCACAGAGAGAAATGTTCCCTTTTCTGTTCTCTTTCAGCCTTTCCGGCCATTTAGGAGAACGTCTGCTNTTTTTTTTTTTTTTAAAGATTTTATTTATTTATTTGACAGAGATAGAGACAGCCAGCGAGAGAGGGAACACAAGCAGGGGGAGTGAGAGAGGAAGAAGCAGGCTCATAGCAGAGGAGCCTGATGTGGGGCTCGATCCCATAACGCCGGGATCACGCCCTGAGCTGAAGGCAGACGCTTAACCGCTGTGCCACCCAGGTGCCCCGCAAATCTCCTTTTTAAATAAAGACAGAGCTGGCCGGAGGCCGGTTCAGCATCGAGCTAGAATTTAATAATGGGGATATTGCGAAGTGTTTATTTCATGGTTACCTCCCATTTGTTGCAAGTATTATATGGTATCGATATATTGTTTCCTTTTAAAATAAAAGCATTTAAGTAAAAATCATAATGCAATTTATGAAACACTAAATCACGATACAGTAGTATGCTATAAATATAGTTCTTGGATGAAAGACTTTGGGGAACACTGCAACTGGGACTCAAGTTTGACCTTTTGGGGTCCACAGAGGTCAGTGGAGGGACCCTCAGCAAGAGCAGCCAAGCTCCCTGAAAACTGAGGGCTGTGGGTGTGGCCGTCCCTTGGCCAGCTGCCATGCAGGTGAGCCAGGAGCCCGTCAACCCGGCAGGGAAGACTCAGCAGGTGGCCTGTCCTCTTCCAGCATGGTGGCTGTGGCATGGGGACAGAGTGACCCTCCAGGGATGACCAAGCCCCTGAGCTGGCCAGTTCAATGCTCGGCCCGAAAGGCTGTCACAAACCTCGCTATGACTGGAAGAGATGGTGGGTGTCATTCCGTGCACCCCCTCCTTGCAGAGAATGGTGCAGGGGTGAGGTTCTGTACTTTAGACCTGGCCTTAGGACCCTGGCCAAGCTGTCTTCAGCAGCCCGTGCTTTACTTTGGCTGGAGTGATGGGGCCAGGGGGACTGACCTGGGGGCTCCACCTCGCCCTCTAGCTCGGCAAGCTGAGGCCACACAGGTCTCCCCCTGTCCCTCCAAGTCAGCACACATGCCTCTGCTTCAGGGCTCGGGGCCCTGCTCTTCTCTCTCCTGCCTGGAAGGTTCTTCCCACCCACCTCCCTGCTGCCCTGTTGTTAGGGATGGCTTCCCCGGCGGCCACCAGCCAGGGTCACTGGTCACTTGCTGACACACAGCTGAGCTTGCTTTCATCAGAGCACTTCCCGTGGCCTGAGGTTCGGGTCTGTTTAGTGCCAGTCATCCCACTAGAATCTGAGGGAAGGGCCAGGGCAGCTGCCTGTTTGGGGGGCCCAGTGGAAAATGAAAGTCGGGGCCCCTGTGACTAAGAATTGATTGATTAAGAATTTCAAGACAGCCACAACAGAGCCTAGGGCCCTTGAAAGTCTCGGCTCCTGTACTAGTGTGCAGTGAGCAACCCTGGAAACCAGCCCTGGCCACAGACTTTGTCTTGTTCACCACCAACCCCCAGGCCTGGCACAAAGCCCGGCACATAGTAGGCCCTCAACAAGTGTTTGTCGACTGACTGACTGAGCTGTATCTCTCCCGAGTCGATGGCTTTAGCGGCTACTTCATCTGAAAAGCAGAAATAAAATACGCCGCACCATTTATTACTGAGATCAACTTATCTGCTAAGATTTAAAGGCAGGGCTGGACCAGAAGGGCTCTGGAGGCTGGGCAAGGGTGGGAGGCCTATTCTAAGAGCAATTCTAAGAGGCTGTGAGGCAGCAGGGCTGGGACCAGAGGAGATCACACTATAAAATATTGCCCAGGGGGCCATGGGCCGCACAGTGTTAACTTGGGGGGTAAGAACAGAAGTGGGAATTAGAGCAAGCAGCCCTCGGTGGCGGTCCCAATGACCACGCGCTGGGGGGAGATCTGAGGGCCCCTGTTTAGCTGGGGAGGTACCGAGTGGGGTGGGTTCTAACCACGCAGGGTCCAGAGTCTGTCCTGGCTTTGCTGCACACACATTCCCTTCCAAGTCCCAGCCCTTCCCCAAATTCTGTGCGATGGAGGAGACGGTTTACGCTGAGGGCACGCTGCACCCCATAAAAGTTAAGTGGATTTATACATATCAGGCCGGCCTGGAAGGCCCGTGGTGGAGTCATTATGGGAAGAAATGTAGCCCTTGGAAGAAACCTCTTAGAAGCAGTGACATGTAGCCAGGGACTCCATCTGGAGGAAAGGTGTCCCTCAGTGGAACCCAGAAAGTTCCAATTCCAGCTGAATTCCTTCCAGTTTGCTGTGGCTCCAAGGCATGCGGTGAGACAGATTTCGGACAGAGCTGACATTCTGGGGTAAGATGGCAGCGTTTTCGTGTGGGTGGGGGTAATTCATAATCCATAGAACACCTTCCTAGGCAAAGAGAGCAGCTTTTTTGGAGATCACCAAACACAAAAGGAGAAAAAAACAATAAGGAGAAGTCCGTCTTGGGTGTTTTATCTGCTCAGCGCCCTTCCAAGGCATTGATGTATCTTCACTCATTTAATTCTGACCACAACCCTGGAGGCTAATTGTACAGAAAGGCTAATCATTTGCCCAGGGTCATGGGCCAGGAGGCCGCAGAGCCAGGGTTCAAACTCCCGTGTCTGGCTCCAGGCCCAGGCTTTTACCACCGCACAGAGGCCTCCCTGCCTGGCGTTCTGGCGGCCCTGCAAGTGTGGATTTGCCCTGCTGGCCAACGTGCTTGGTGGCCTTTGCAGACCCCAGGGCATTTCTCACTCCTGAGAGCTGGTACCCAGAATCAGCATAGTGGCGGGACAAGGTGGGAATGGTCACATTTGATCCTCATGCCTACCCCTTGTGCCCATTTTACAGATGAAGAAACAGAGGCCCTGAATGCTTATGCATGTTGTCCAAAGCCCTATAGTTACTAGGCAGCCAAACAAGGATGGACTTCAGGGCTGACCATAGCCTTCTGCTTTTCTGTTTGTTTGTTTTTTAAATTTCCCAGCTGTGGGCTTTTATTCCTGTGTTCTTCAAAGCCAGACTATCGTTGTTCTTTTGATAGGCATTGAGACTCAGAGAGTTTAAGCATTCTGCCTACGGTCACACAGCTGGTCAGTGGGGAGATGGGACTCGAATACAAGTTGGTCCAAGTGCAATACTCATACTCTTTTTGCTCTTCCAAGACATTTAGGCTGACTGTAATTTAAAATCATGGAGCATCTCCCTTTTTAAAGTGGATTTTCCCCGGGGGGGGGGTTGTTTTGTGGTGATGGCCTCTGGCCAGACCGAGAACTTAGACTAGGGAGTCAGAGGGATCTGGGTTCCATCCAGATCTGCCTCTCACAGGTCGTGTGACCTCAGCGGGCCTTTGTCCTCTCTGAGCCTCAGGACGACCATAAGAACACCACCTCCAGGCTGGCTTTCAGGATGAAGTGAAATAAGTCGCTAGAAACACTCGGACTCCCAGTGGCAGGGATCTGTGTCTGTGTGCGCCCATGATCCAAGTCAGTACATGCTTGACAAATCTGTCTGGAAGAAGGAGAAGGAAGGAGAGGGGAGGGAGGAGGGGAGGACCCACGAAAATGGCAGCTATTAATATAATCTCATCCATCTCCAGAAGAGCCTTCTGAGGAACAAAGAGGGCAGAAGAATTTCTACCCGAGTTGTTGGCAGGGAACTGAGCACCTGGTCGGGCAGGGGGTGGGCTGGCCAGAGCTAGCCCAGGGCTTCTAGAATAGATTTCTTTGCCTCTTGGTTCTTAGCCATGATCTTTTTTTTTTTTTTTTTTTTTGCACCGCCAAATGTCAGAACTTCAGCCTGACAAAGTGCAGGACGAATACGAGGAGGAGTGGCTTAGGCTCCGTCGCTGCCCCACAGCGTCCTTCGGGCTGGTTTGCCAGGCCCGCCTGCCCAGGAGCTGAGCGTCCACCATCGGCTTGTCCTTGCAAGGAACAGCCTCTCCCCGGGGAGGAATCCGCAGCATTCCTCCACAGATAGCTTCTTCTCCTCCAGAGTCCTGGGCTCAGAGGACACACAGCCCTTGCAGGCCCAGGAGTCGATTCCAACAGACTCCGTGTTTCATCTCCGAAAGGCAAGATCGAGACGTCCCCCTGTACGTTTGCCCCTCAGAGGCCCAGGACTTCTCAAGGGCATTGTCCCTGCCACCCATCCCCACCCTGGCACCTCCATATTACCCAGCAATGAAAGGGTTAACACCTAGCCTAGTGGGAGACCCTGCTCCAAGCTCTGGAGTCATTGTCTGTTCTGACTGGTCTGTCTTCCAGTGGTTCCTGATTGTTAAATACTGTGCATGGTACTCTGGAAGAATGTATACACTAGCAGGACAAGCCACAGAAGAAAATAGTGCAGGGATCCTAAGGCCCAAAGCAACTTGTCATGACCCCTCATCACGTTTGTTTGGAAGATGTCCACCCTCACCCACACTGGGCCAGGCCCCTTCCTGTCTCGCCCGATTCTTTTCTTGGCCTCCAGTTTAGCCTTTACCCTGGCCTCCCTGCCTTCACCCCCAGCTCCCCAGCCAGTGAATCCTCCACTGACAGCCAGCCAGCCAGATCCAGTCACATCTGCTCAGCTTCACACCATCAGATGGTTTCTTGCTGTGCTCAGGGTCAGGTGGAAGCTTGCTTTGGGGCTGTCTCTGCAGTTTGTGGGTCCATATTGGTCTGTTTTGGGTCTCCCCCACAGGATCTCAAGCTCCACCAAGCCTCCCCAGTGTACATACCCAGCATTTAGCAAGCACCTGGACTAGCAGAGGCTTGGTAGGTGTTTGGTTACTAGCAGAAAGAGAGAGGAATGGACGAATGGGCACGCACTGTGAGGTCTGTAAGTGTCTAGAAAGGACCAGGGCTGTTTCCTGGGTGGGTTACCACCAGCAGGCAGAGAAGAGACTGACCTTCAAGGCAGGGGGACAGCCAGGCCAGGGCCAGGAAGTGGGAGGTGGATGCCTTCCTCTTTAATAAGGAGATTGAGAGCCTGGGGCTCTGGAGCTCCAACACCCAGGTTCAAGTCCAGGCTCTGCTATTCCTAACTTGTGGCCTTGAGGAACCTGTCACCTTTCTCTGCCTTGGTTCTCTCATCTCTCAAACAGGGACAATGATAGTATCTACCTTACAGAGCAGTGTCTGGGGACTCTATGAGATAACAGGTGCGGGTAAAAAGTCAGCCAGCATGCTTGATGCTAGGGACAGAAATAACACTTGCCAAGTATTTTCTTTTTCTTTTTTTTTTTTTCTTTTTTTTTTTTTTTTAAAATTTTATTTATTTATTTGACAGAGATAGAGACAGCTAGGGAGAGAGGGAACACAAGCAGGGGGAGTGGGAGAGAAAGAAGCAGGCTCATAGCAGAGGAGCCTGATGTGGGGCTCGAACCCATAACGCGGGATCACGCCCTGAGCCGAAGGCAGACGCTTAACCGCTGTGCCACCCAGGCGCCCCTGTATTTTCTGTGCACCCTCTGAGCTCACCTCGTCCAGGCCTTTCAGCGAGCCTGCAGGCTTCACCCCAGTGTCCCCGTTTGGCAGGTTCATCTGAACATCCCACGCTATGGAGCCCACCATCCCCCGCCCTCAGGTTATTGTGGGTGGCCCAGCGCAGGGATGGTTAGTCTTACTTAGACGTTAGCCTCCGCCGGGGGACTGGTGTAAAATACCCACACTTGGGCCCACCTTGGCCGAATGAATCAGCATTTCTGGGACCGGACCAAATGGTAGCATTTTTTTTGAAACTCCCAGACGATCCTACCGGGCAACTAGGCTGCAAACTGCTGGTCTAAGTTTGGGTTTGAAGACCGTGTGGTTGTCACCACGAGTCCCATGAAAACAGATGGTGTAGGGTGGGGGTGTGGGGTGGGGGGCTGTGAATCACTTCTCACCCTGACTACTGACAGCAAAGCCAGCCGAGTGACTCTACACAGAGGGAGCTGAGAAACCTGCTACCGCCCAGTGTGGGCACGCCCCAAAGCATGGCTTCAGAGTGCCACGTACTCTTGCCTCATGGGGTCTGTGAATCCCAGGCCTCCTTCACTTTTATGGGGTTCTCTGCTCTGGAGCAGCTGGCCTGTATCAGTCAGTGAAGCCTCACTCCCTTCATAGTGGGGTGTAACAAAAGGGGACCCAAGACACATGGTGATTTTCTCTGGGGCTGCCCGGGGCTGACTTTGTTCGAAGAATGTGGGGGTCCGCATCTACTTGCTCTGGAACCCCAGGATTGCTGCATGGGGTTCCAGGTCTCTCCCATGGCAGTTAAGATGCTCAGTTAATGAGACTTTCAGAGACACAATGAATAATTTTTTTTTAGCATAATTAGGTCACACACAACATTATTCGTTCTGTTTCTGAAAGTCTCATTTCCCTGGCTATCCCGTGGTTTATCTGCAACCCTACCTGGGGTTTCACTTTCTGGGCCTACGTCAGGGTTAACAGTATGGACAGAGGCACCAGATATGTCCTCACTGTCCCTTGGTGGTAACTGAGCCACAGATAAGACATCTGAGCCTTCATTTTCCCATAAGTAAATGCAAATAATAATAATAGTCCTTGCCTCTTGTAATTCTTTAAACTCTAAAACAAAACAGTGCATGCAAGGCATACCTTAATCTCTCAATAAACAGTAGCTGTTATGAGGAAATGATATCAAAAACATATTTTCAATGGATAGCCTTTACATTAGAATTCTAAGAGTAATACATGCTCTTGATGGAACATTAGGAATTGCAGACAGGAGACAGGAAAAAACCCCACCATATTTTCACCATTCAAAGATAAGTACTTTTAACATCTTGGCAATTATTCACCCAGGGTTTTTGTGTGTTTTTTGTTATTTATTTTTTATTTTTGGTCTTAAAATTGTTATGTACATAGGGACAGAAAAATCAGTTTTATGCTCTGGGTTCTGCTTTTTTTTTTCCCCCACTTCACATTATATCATAAGCATTTCTCCAATTTGTTAGATATTCTGACAGTCTAATTGTCATACAGTTATGGAGAGATCCGCATTGATTTCACCAATGTCTTATTGTCCGTGTAACTTTTTGCCCCTGTTGTACATAGTGCTGCCAGGAGCTCTTCATCCTTTATTAAAAATTGTGTTTGAGCTTGGTCAGACTTTCCAAGCCCTGTCCCAAAGGGCAGTCTCCCAGCCACGGTTCTGGTTGGTCGAGCTCAGCTGTTGCCAGAATGCCTGTATCCATGCCACAGACAAATGGATTTCGTCCTTGACTGGTGGGCCCAGGCCAGCTCCGCGGCCCAATTTGTCACTCTCTGCCCCTCGGAGAGCAGGTCTCCGTTGAGAGGTACAAACCCATAATCCTTTTCCATCAAAAGGGAATCCTTGGGGCACCTGAGTGGCTCAGTCATTAAGCGTCTGCCTTCGGCTCAGGGCGTGATCCCAGAGTTCTGGAATCAAGTCCCGCATCAGGTTCCTCTGCTGGGAGCCTGCTTCTTGCTCTCCCACTCCCCTGCTGTGTTCCCTGTCTCGCTGGCTGTCTCTCTCTCTCTGTTAAATAAATAAATAAAATCTTAAAAAAAAAAGGGAATCCTTGTCCTGGCGTTCAGCCTCAGTGCATTCTGCTTCTAGCTACGCGGTGTGAGATCTTTGTTTATTGACCTTGGGTTTCTGGTTTCATGGAACTGGGGGAAAAAATCTCCCTGGGTCCTACAGTCTTCAGGCCCTTAACAGGGCGTCTCTGTTGGGACACTGCTCCTTATCTTTTGCTGGGACACAAACCTTAAGTCCCCCCCTGCTGAGCCTGCCCACCAGCCTTGTTTTGTCTTACAATACGCACTGCCAAAGCCTTCTGACTTAGGAGCGACCCGCTAGTGGCTTCATCCGTTCTAAGAATTGTGCCCCGGAAGCCTTGGGGAGAACCACTTCTTGAGATGGTGGTCATATTAATCTACTTTTGGGCTCTCCTTGGTTGGAGGACATTCATGACTTTTGATAATCTTATGGATCTTTGTCTTTGGGGAAGTGTCTAAACCCAAGGGCTGACGAGCACCCAAGGGCTCAGTTGCAGCAGCGGCTGTAGAAAAAAATCTCTGAACACAAACAACGTTACACAGAGAAGAGTGCTCGCAGGCAGAAAGGAGGCATACTGAAGCAAGTCGGCCCTGTTTCATGTGTTTTTGTTGTTTTGACATTTCATGTTCAGAGAACACAGCTTGGTTTTATAAAACCGTTTCGGTCCAAAGGGCAGACCACATAAAAGTGTCCAAACGCGTCCTTATGGTTGGATGGAGGCCAGTACAAATGGCTCTTTACCTGCTTTGCCCTCCATTCTTGCCCCAGAACCTTCTGGAATGTAATTCTCAGAGCAGATTTGAGATGCAGAATTGAGTTAAGTGTGGGGCTCATGTGAGCCCCCAGCATGTCTTCTTGC
The DNA here is from genome assembly GCF_002007445.2 of Ailuropoda melanoleuca. Lineage (NCBI taxonomy): Eukaryota > Metazoa > Chordata > Mammalia > Carnivora > Ursidae > Ailuropoda > Ailuropoda melanoleuca. The sequence continues at coordinate 55,624,903 of NC_048230.1, read as the reverse complement.
ATGCACTGATTTCTTTCCCAAATTGGTTGAGTTTACCAATGTAATAATTATGCCCAAATTTGCACAGCCATTTTCCCCCCGGACAGTCCGATGTACTTTGCGTGTGTTACTTAGCCTCTGGGCAGGCGGGAGCCTTGCAGCTCTTTGCTGTTTTTGCAGAGGTGCCGAATGCCTGGGTGGAGGTGGCTGAGCCCAGGAGGGCAGCCTGGAGGACTCAGGGCTTGTTTCTTCCCAAGTGAATGTACCACCTGAGTGTGGGGCTGGCATCCCAGGGTCAGCACAGGCCAGCTTTGAGACTTCGGTCTCTCTGTGCCTCGCTGTTCTCATCTATAAAATGGGGATAATAATAGTCCCTACCTGGGGCTCCTGGGTGGTGCAGTTGGTTGAGCGTCTGACTCTTGGTTTTGGCTCAGGTCGTGACCTCGCAGTCGTGGGATTGAGCCACGTGTCCAGCTCTGTGCGCTCAGCATGGAGGCTGCTTAAGACTCTTTTTCCCTCTCCCTTTGCCCCTCCCCCTTTTTTTTCCTCTCTCTCTCTCTAAAATAAATAAATAAATCTTAAAAAAATAATAGTCCCTACCTCATGGAATTATTCTTTTTTTTTTTTAAAGATTTTTATTTATTTATTTGACAGAGATAGAGACAGCCAGCGAGAGAGGGAACACAAGCAGGGGGAGTGGGAGAGGAAGAAGCAGGCTCACAGCAGAGGAGCCTGACGTGGGGCTCGATCCCACAACGCTGGGATCACGCCCTGAGCCGAAGGCAGACGCTTAACCGCTGTGCCACCCAGGCGCCCCTCATGGAATTATTCTGACTCATAAATGAATCACAAGGCACCAAGCACTTCAAACGCTGTCTAGGCTGTCGTTAGCGATTATTGTGCTCCAAGTGGTGTTTGCATTCCTTAAGTGAGACTCCCCGGGAGCAGGGCTTCTAAGCTGGAATGTGCACACGAAACACGGTAGGTCTTGTGGAAACCCCGAGTCTTACTTGGCGGGTTGAAAGTGGGGCCAGAGAGTCTATGTCTGGGACAGGGTCCCGCGAGAGCCACACTGCTGTTCAAAGTGCAAGGACCTTGAGAACGTAGATGAAAATTGGAGATTGCCAGGCCCCAGCTCAGGCCCACGGATGTAGGGTTTTTCTTGAGCCTTAAAATCTCACAGGATTTGCCTTGCTCAGTTTTGAATGTGTCACCCTTTCTTTCCCTTTCTTGCCTTTGGGGTGAGAATGTCGAGCCTATGCCTGTCCTAGCCTCATATTTCAGACGCCCATGACTTGTCTGGCGTCACAGGCTCCCAGCTGGAGAGGAGCGGTGCCTCAGGATGAATCGTACGTGCCTCGAGTCTGGCTCAGACCTGATTTAGATGGTATTTAGAGGAGACTTTGGACTTTAGATTTTAGAGTTGATGCTGGAATAGTTAAGGCGCTTGGGGCTGGAGGGACGGAATGCACATATCTTGCATGTGAAAAGGACATGAATTTTGGGGGCCGAGGACAGAATGAACGGAATTGTATTCCCCCTAGATTCGTAGGTCAAAGCGCTCACCCCTGAGGTGATGATATTTGGAGATGGGCCCTTGGGAGGTCATTAGATTCAGCTGAGGTCATGAGGGTAGGACCCTCACGATGAGATTAGTGCCCTTGTGAGAAGAGACGCCTGGGCTCTTTCTGCATCATATGAGGATGCAGTGAGCAGGGGGCTGTCTGCAAGCCAGGACGAGGGTTCTCACCAGAACCCACACTGGCACCTGATCTCAGACTTCCAACTTCCAGAACTGTGACAGGTCAGTGTCTGTGGGTTAAGCCACCTCGTCTGGGTTTACTTTCTTGGGGCAGCCCGAGCTGACTGAGACACTAGAGGTGGGGCTTGGGAGCTGAGAATTTAACAAGCCTCTAGGTGGTTTTAATGCCCCCAGAGTTTGGCTAGACTGAGTTAACTTTACCGTAGGGAAGACGTAGTCGTTCAAAATGTGTGCGGGGGAGAGAATGTGCCATTCTTTATTTAGGGCTTCGTGTTTTCCCTCTCCTCCTTTGTTTTTCTTTTTCTCTTTCTCCCGGGCCAGGCAGCAGAGCTCAGTGGTAAGAATGCTCTGGGTTTTGTTTTTTTTTTTTAAAGATTTTATTTATTTATTCGACAGAGATAGAGACAGCCAGCGAGAGAGGGAACACAAGCAGAGGGAGTGGGAGAGGAAGAAGCAGGCTCATAGCAGAGGAGCCTGATGTGGGGCTCGATCCCATAACACTGGGATCACGCCCTGAGCCGAAGGCAGACGCTTAACCGCTGTGCCACCCAGGTGCCCCAAGAATGCTCTGGGTTTGCCTCCTAGACCCCTTCCTTCACAGCTGGATATCACCTCTCTTAAAGCACATCTCATCCAGGGAGTGTGAAGCAGGAACCCAGGGACTGACTCTGGAAGCTGGTCGTCGTTGCCCAAGTCCTGAGCATTCTGGGCCAATCGCTGCTGGGGTTGTGAGGCAGAGTTCTGTCACTGTCTACCGTCTGGCCAGTGTCTGTTTGTCTCGTAGGGGCAGCAGGTGAGGGTGTCTGTGTTTGCCTTCTTCTGTATGATGGGCACCTTGACAATGGTGCCCTTCCTTGCTCTTCTCGAGATTCCTCAGCATAGAATTGGACACTTGGGGCTCATCGATGCTCTTGGAATGGATGGATAAAAGACAAGATGTGCCAACTCATGGACCACTGAGCTGTTGCAGGCTAAAAGGAACTCGAAGGTTCATACCTACCTTATTTCAACTCAAGCCAACAAATATCAGTGATCACATACCTGGTGTCAGGGCCCATAGCTGAGGCCACAGGAGGCCCTGGGGGGGCAGGGAGATGAAATAACTAGAATCTCTTGGTAAGCTTTCCCCCTGTTGGCTTGCACTGGGGAGTGATTATACTGGAATGTCACAGTTATTCCATCAGAAGTCGTACGGTACAAACACAACTGCCCCTACGCCCCGTCGTTTCCAAAATGATGTTAACCAGCATGTTCTCACTGAATCTTCAGAACAACATGGTGAGGCAGATATCATTACCCCATTTTACTGATGAGCAAACTGAGCTCCGAGAAGCTAAGTAACATCTCTGGCCCCTGGCAGCATGGACTTGAACCCCGGGCCGGAGCCCAGCCTACGCCCCAGACTGGAGGTGGAGGGCACGGCAAGTAGAGAATGAGGGTCTAGGCACGGAGAACAGAGGAGCTGTTTCCATGGAAGGGGGAGGGATGCTGGGTGGACGGACGCAGCTGGACATCTCTGTGCCTAATGCCCCCCTGGGAGAACCTGCAGTTCTCACGGCACCGTTCAAGGGGGTTGGTCTGTCACACCCTCCACACTGAGCACAGAAATGAGAAGCGTTTCCCGAGTTTGTGAAATGGCTCACGTTCAGCAGCCTTTTGAGGATGAATAGATGGCTCAGCTGAATCTTACCTTCCTCCTGGCTTGGAAGCAACCATCAGGGAGGGAAGCAAAAAACCATACCTGTGTTTTTATACACAGTCCCCCCTGCCTCCCCCCCCCCAAGCCCCAGGGAGAGCTTAGCACCAGCAGCCTTTCTTGGGGATGCAGGAGAGTTTCCGGGCTGTCCTGGGCCAGTGCAGGAGGAGATGGGAGGCTGGCACTGGAATCGGCTTTGTACCGAGTACTGGCTTGACCGCCACAGGCTTCAGCCTTAGCCAAGGCGGAGGGGACGGAAACCAGAGAGGGGCTGAATGCCACCCTGGGGCATCTGGGCTGGGGGAGCTTTCATCCAGTCTCCATGCACCTCAGAGATCCTTTAGGGCCCTGGCGGTGGGGCAGTGTGCCTGGTGGGACCAGTCGACCCCTCCGGCAGAGCCCCGCGCGGCAGATGCCTCCAAAACCTATGCCCGTTGGAGCCCCAGGTGCGGTATTTTGTGCCCTTAGAGACGCTGTAGCAATGTTACAGACGCCCGAGACACACTAGCACTGTCTGGTGTGGGAAGAAATCCAGTCTCACTGGTAATAAGAGATAAGCACATTAAAACAAGATGCAGTTTTATTGTTCTTTTCCCCCCTGGCTGAAAAATTGGCCAAAACTAAAAAAAAAAAAAAAAAAAAAAAAAAAAAAAAATCAAGGGGCACCTGGGTGGCACAGCAGTTAAACGTCTGCCTTCAGCTCAGGGCGTGATCCCAGCGTTCTGGGATCGAGCCCCACATCAGGCTCCTCTGCTATGAGCCTGCTTCTTCCTCTCCCACTCCCCCTGGCTTGTGTTCCCTCTCTTGCTGGCTGTCTCTATCTCTGTCGAATAAATAAATAAAATCTTAAAAAAAAAAAAAAGATAATACTCCGTGTGGGTTGGGGGTGGGGAAACAAGCCCTCGCCCACACTGCTGGTAGGAGCACCAGATTCCTGTAAGGCCTTAGGGGTGGGCATGACCTTTGACCCCAACAGTTTTCCTTGTAGGCAGTAACCCTTGAGATAGTGAGAAATGTGCACAAAAATGTACGTGCCAGGACGTGTGTTGGAGGGTTTATATTTGGAGGAAATTTGATGTCCAACAAGAGGTAACTAGTTAAATATACTTTGGTATATACACGTGGCAAAATTTTAAGCAGCTATAAAATTGATGCGCAACTTTCTGGGTTGCTATGGAAAGATGTTCCCGATATATTGTTGGGTAGAAAATAAGGTGACAAAGTAACATGCATAGTATGATCTCGGTTTTGTAAAAAACAAACCCATCTGCCTACAGAGAGATTATATATATACACACACACACACACATATATACATATATATGAAAAATGTATATATATGAATGTATATATGTACATATATATGAATGTGTATATATTATATATGAAAATATTAATAATCATTATGTGTATGTGATGGTACTGTGGGTGAATTTCGTGCTTCCTAAATTTATTTTAAAGAGAAAGCGATTACTTGAATAACACAAATGGAATTTCTTCAGAGGCAAAGAGCCAGGCTGTAGGCCTGTGAGGGTAGAAGGATATATGGTGGCTGAGAGCAGGGTGCCAAGGTCACCTTGGGCCTGGGTGTGACTGCGGCTCCGGCTGTTTTATCTGTGGGGCTCTGGGCAGGACATGTTGAAGCTCTCTGAACTTTGGAGTTCTCCTCCGAAGAAGGGCATCTGACGATCTCTAGTTCCTAATGGTGTTACGAGCAGTAAGTGAACGTTAAATGTCTGGCACATAGTAAGCACTTAATAAATCTTAATTATATGTAAATATACTATCAAGATAGAATAACATCATATTATCTATCTGTCCCCTATCAAAATACACACACACACACACACACACAGGCATGTATCTGAAAGAATAGATCTGTTTTCTAAAGCTCCTGAGAGTAGAACCCATAGGCAAAGTCACAGGGAGACCAATTATAGCTCCAAATTAAGAATTTTCCAGTTCTCCAAAGGTGAGAGTGGGAGCCCCATCCCTGGAGAAACTCAAGCAGGTTCTGGGTCAATGGGTGGCAGAGATGTGGGAGATGACATTCAGGGGCCAGGTGATTGGGCTGACCGGGTCACTGGATCCTTGTTCGGTCCCCAGACTGAAGCCACTGGAAAAGAGGATGGGAAGGTGGGTCCCGAGTCAGGCGGTCTGGGGCTGCATCCCAGCTCTGCCCCCTCCCAACTGCGGGGGACGCAGGGGAGGCACCTCCTCTCTGAGCGTCAGTGTCATGTCAGTAAAATGATCTCTGCTGTGTAGTGGTTACCAGAATCAGAAATAATAAAACCTAGCTCCTGCTGTTATGATTTTGTTCTGAAAACAGTGGAGCTAATATTCATTCATTCATTCATTCATTCATTCATTCATTCATTCATGCATTAGTTCCTCCCGCAGATACTTATCCAGCACTTCGCGGGCTTCTTTCTGTAAGCAACAAGGCCCTGTTAAGCCTTTTGCGCTCCTGGGACCTACTGCTGAGGCCCTTAAATCCCAATCCCACCCTTCAGGCCACATCTCCACATTCCATACAGGCACTGAAGGACAGCCCTCAAGTCAAGAACAAGCAGGCGCAATGGGAAGCTTTGCTGAGATGCGCAGGCTTCCTTGAACATGGGATGGGAAATAAGGAAAAACCCTTAGGCCGACTTTAGGTTGGGCTAGCATGCTGGTCCGGGACAAGTGGCCCCAAGCTGGCATCTCAGACTTCCTGGTTCTCTGCTCCCATCCCCTCCTCCTCCCCAGCAGGGGTAGGAATGAGAGCTGGGAGCCCATAGGCACCCTGCCCTGAGAGACCGTTCCTTTGGGACTTCCTGCCTCCTTGTCAGTCTACTTGGGGCTCAGTTCCACTCACCCATTTCTCAAGGATGTCCCCAACTGCCCTGGCCCACCTTCCCGCACAAGAAAACACAGTCGTGCCCTGGCTGGACGCTCGTCCCTGCATATCTGCTTGCAGGCATGAGCTTGTCCTTTGTGGGCCCCAAGCTTTTCTGCAAGGTGAGTCACAAGGCAGGGGTGTCGGGGGGAGGGAGTGTGGAGAAAACCTCCTTAGAAAATTGATTTTAGTTTATTGCATGTGTTATAATTAGCATACTATAATTTAAAAGTGGCACCCATATGCAATTTATAAATAATCAAACATCATTAATCACAAACAGAGACTCTTGGATGTAATGAAGAGTTTGATGGGAAAGGAAATACCTTTTTTAATAGCTGGATAGAACGTCACTGATGGCTGGGCTCTTGAACTCTTAAAACCAACTCCTGGCTCAGGTTTACAGAACACTAGGTGCTCTAGGTGGTGTCAAAAATCTCTTCGAGCTCAAAAAGTGGACATTCCTGAGAGCTGGGTCCTTATTTCTCCCCATGCAATGAGTCCCTGGGAATACATGGCTTCAGGACCTTGGTTAAAGCCCTCTCCGCCCTGCCTTGTGCTAAAGGGTCTGTTCCCCTTCTTGGGGTCATAGAGACTGTGAATTCCAGGTTTGGCTCTTGAGGGTGGCCCGGAAATGGCAACTTGCATGTCGCAAGGTGAATCTGCTCAGCTGTGGCATGTGTTAAACTGCATCCCTGTCCCTGAAAATCTGATTTTGTTCCTCAGAATCTCCATTGGAAATATTGAGTTGGAGCAGAGAGTCACATTTGCTCAAGTTCAAATATGGTTTGCTGTCATTCGAACAAAATGGGTCTCTCTCCCTTGAACGTGTACACTCCCTGTTAATAATTTTGGTGACCTTTCCTGAAGAAAAGGATCATTTGCTTGAATCCAAATATCATAAACACTCCCTCCCCCAGATTGCTAGGAAGTTGAGTCAGGTGGAGGTAAACTCACTCAAATCCCAGAGCAAAGACGAGGCCACAGGCTTCTGTTCTTGGAGCAGGCACTTCTGGAAGGAGATCTTGGAGAAAAGGCAGAATCAGCACGTATACTCTTTTTTTGATAGTCTTGTGAACAAAGACATCTCAAACTCAGCATCTGTGTTCTCCTCACATGGCCCCAAAGGCCCTGAAAAGTTGGCCTGCCCACCTCTTCCGCCACAGAGAGGTTTAGCAACTTGCCTAAGTTCGCTCAGCAGGTAAATGAAGAAACGGGAATTTGAACCCGGGTCTGGCTGACTCTGGAGCCCTTTCTACTTTGTAAGGCCTGGAAACACTGGTGAGAGGCGGGACCTAGGCAGGGGCTGCTTGCTCCTGATTCGTTTCTGCTTCCTGCCTGGCTGGGGGCTGGTGAGAGGGTCTGTGCCTAGGAGAGGTGTGGTTGGGGGGAGGGTAGAGTGGATGCAGCTGGTTAAGGAATAGAAGGAACAGTTTCTCCCTCTCTCCCTCTTTCCCTTCTTTCCTTCCTTTAAATGTTTATCGAAGATCTTCCATACATAATGACTATGCTGGCCTCTGTGGATACTGCAGAGAACAAAAGAAACGAGATTGCTTGCCCCCATGGAGCTCATATTCTAGTGAGGGGAGGCGGAGATGAACACTAAGCAAAGAAAGCAGGTAAAAGCCATTGTTAGGCCAGGGGGGTGGTCGGTGCTGTGGAGACAAAGTGAGGCAGGGCAGGGGGGTTGTATGTCAGAAGGGGACAATCAGTTAAAATAGAGTGGCCAGGGACAGTCTCGCTGAAAATGTGATCTTTGAGCAGAACTGAAGGAGTTGAGGTGGCAAGCAACATACATCTGGAGGAAGAGTGTTCCAGGGAGAGGAAACATATGCAAAGGTCCTGGGGTGAGCCCGTGTGTTTGGGAACCAGCAAGGAGTGAAGTGAGTGACAGGGGATAGAGTCAGAGTGGTGATGAGGGGCCAGATCATTTAGGTCCCTAGAGGTCAAGGTCATAGAGAGGAGTTGGGTTTTATTCTGAGTGAGGTGGGGGCCATGGCAGGAAGTGAGTGGGGAGGAATAGGACCAGTTTGGCTGCTGTGTTGAAAACAAGGACAGAGGCAGGAAGCTCAGGGAGGACGTTAGTGTGTGGGTTGGTGGTTCGAGTGAGAGAGGACGGTGACTGGGCCCAGGGGTGCTGGGGTGGAGGGGTGCGAAAGTGGACAGATTCATGAAACATTCAGAAGACACGCTGGTCTGGCTTTGGTGCTGATTGGATGTGGGAGAGGCATTGAGGTGAGCGAGAAGGCAGAGCCCGGATAGCCTGGGTGCCGTGCGGAAGGTGCCAATCATGATGACAGTCCCCAGATTCCCAGGGACCCATTGCATATACTCTCCGAGGTGCAACCGAGGGATCTTTCTTCAGTGAGGATCTGGCTGTTTGTCTTGGTTTCCCCCAGAAGCAGACCTTGTGGCAAGGGTGTGAGTGCAAGGCCACCCCAACTGACACCACGGGGAGTGGGGAAGAGACAGAGGGTAAGAGAGGGTCTACTGTGGGGCAGTTCCTGTTACTGTGCAGTAATTAGAGCTCAGCCCTGCTGGGAGCACAGGGAGCAGTGTGGGGAGGGAGCCGGGCTGCGGATCCACTGCCTCCCTGGCTGTCACTGGCTGCGGGCTGCAGCCTGCTGGGGAGGGGACTGCCCTCCTGGCACGCAGCTGGTCCTGCTCCCTGGCGGGACCGGGCTGACAATTCTAAAGACACTAGCCTCATCCAGGGAGAATGGATGACAAGGGGATGGGGGGGGCCCCCCCGCTGGCAGACAGCCTCCGGGCAGAGGCCACTTTACCTCCAACTCCAGATTGTTCAGCAGCTCCCTATCGCCTTCTGGGTCAAGTCAACCCCAGGATGTGGCCAACAAGGCCCTCTGGCAGGTGTCCCTCACACTGTCTGTGCAAAGGTCAGCCAACATATTCTGTGAAGCACGGGAGAGCAGACATTTCAGGCTTTGCGGGCCACATAAGGTCTCCCTCTGCTGTTGTCACCTGAAAGCAGCCAGAAGAACATGTAAATGAACGAGGTGGCCGTGTTCCAAAGCTTTATTTACCAAAACAAACATTGGCTGCATTTGGCCCGGGGCTGTAGCTTGCTGTCTTGGAGAGGATGGGTGGGAAGTGGGATGTAGGTGTTATGAGGATGTTGCTAATAATAATTACCACTAATTACCATCCAACTGGGGAGAGCCTACCTGAACTCTGATTACACAACACACACAGTTTAGGTCCAGATGCATTTCCTGAGTATTATGTCTTCCTTCCGAAAATCTCAAAGCAGTATTTGTACTAGAGGAAATTTAATTAAGACCACAAAAAGATCTATGCTTATACAACTAACTGCCTGCTTTGGCTCACGGTTAATTTGAAGTCATTGGAGAATCAATTGGATGTTGTTCTCCAGTCTGGGGCCCGAGATCTTATTCTTGTCCCATAATCAAGTCCTGTGGTTCGGTGGCTTCGGTGACCATCTGGCAGTAGCTGGCTGGATAGTTCATTCCTTTGCCATTCGGAGCTAACTTTCTCGATACCCTGGAATTGGCTGAATTCTCTCACCAGGGGTGATCGTCTTTAATAAAAAGCCTCAGTAAAAACATGTGGCCTGTTGTACAGAGAGCCTCTCTGCTTTTCTTTTATCATTAGGGTCCCAGATATGAATGAACATTCTCAGTTTTCCCTTGTCCTTATCACTTACTTTAAAATCATATTCCACTCTCAGGAATAGGTTTGAATTTGGGCCACTCTGGTCGAAAAATCAAATTTAATTATTTACTTATTATTTGGGTGACTTGAGGAAAGCAGGTTTCACCTCTCAGAGTTTTAGGTCCCTCACCTGCAAACAGGAAAATGGGTGCCTGTGTCCTCTCTTGCTGCACTTCCCACCCTGATGACAAAGGTAGCCACAAGCATTTGCAGAGCATTTCTATGTGCCAGGAGCCTTGTTGAAAACATTACTACCATTATCTTATTACAATCACCACAAAGACACTCTGAGGTTGGAACTGTCCTCATCTTGGCTCTAAGGGTGGGGAAACTGAGGCACCAAAATGGAAAAGGACCTTGTTAAAGCCACACAGTTAGTCCGTGTCAAAGCCAGGAACTGAAGGCACCATAATGAAGGAGAGGTGCTTTGAGGGGGCATGAAGGGTCTAGAAATGGGGCAGTTCTTGGCTCTTGTAAGCGCTCAACACCTTGCTTACCTAGTGAAGTAGGAGGAAATGTCCCTTCTCTTGAATTGGCTCTCTTCCCCATGTGAGCTTTTGGCTTATCAACCAATTCATTCCTCTCTCTCTCTCTTTTTCTTCAATGTGGCTGGCATGATCAGACTGGGTCTGGGGGTACCTAATGCTTTGGAGGTGCCCCCCCCAAACCTTGAAAGTCCCTGTGAAATGAGGTGGAGACCAGACAGAAGGAAAATAGGGAGTAGGCTGCTCTAGACTTTATGGGAAGAACAAAGGAGTTCTTGAGGGTTCCGTAATGTATCAGTTAGGATATGTTCAGTTGCAAGTAACAGTATAATGAACTAACAGTGTCCTAAGTAATACATAAAGGAATCTGGGGGAGGGTTACTCCTCAGGTGGTTTGGGCTTAATTCTGTCATCATGGACTGAGGTTCTTTCTATGCTCCTGCTCTACCATCCTGAATCCGTTGATTTTCCATCCTTAGGCTTGTCCCTAAGTCACAAAATGGCTGCTGTAGCTCCAAGCATCACATCTTCACACAATCTCATCAAAGTAGGAAGTAGGAGGAGGCTTCCTTCTTGTGACTACATTTATCAGGGAATAAAAACCTTCTGAGGAGTAACAACCTCCCCATATCTCTTCTTGCATCTCATTGCTCAGAACTGGGCTGCATATCTTGCCCTAAACCAAGAAAAAGAGAGAAAAATAACCACGCTGGGGATCATCTCAATTCATCCTCTGGGGCTGGGCAAAAAGTACCACCTTCCCTGAACATGTTGGGCCCTTCAAAAAATTGAGGGGGGAGGGACTAGTTGTTGGGTACCCAAAGAACAGCATCTGCCACAAAGAAAGCCATAGTGACAAGTGGATAAGAAACAGGTCATGTGCCTACTTCTCTCACAAGAGCCAAAGATAAGGAGTCTCGGCTCACCCGGCTTAGAGACCCCATCCAGGGAACAATACTGAAATCCCAACTCATAGTGGAGTCCCTCAGGCTGCGTATGACTTCCGCTGTCTGTGCCTCGGTTTCTCATCTGTAAAATGGGGATGGATAGAGTTCCTGCCTCATAGGGGTGCTGTGAGGATTAAGTGAGTTAATCCGGTTAAAATGTCCATAAGTCAGCTTGGCATGTAACACGCACCATGTGAATTTCATCTACTCTATTGATCAGGGCCAAGTAGGTATCTGAGATGGCCAGCTGTCTTGGGTTGTCCGGGACTGGAAGGGTTCCAAGGATGTGGGACTTAGAGTTTGAAGACCAGAACCATCTGGTGCAAACCAAGATGAGCTGATCACTCGATAGGGACTACACATGAATGAAGTGTGTGGGGAGGCAAACTGGAGAGTGTGTGCCATGCTTATTTCCCTCCTCCTGGTTGTCACCCTCTTGCCCACCAGTGTGATCAGAGCTGATTTTTTTTAAGAGAAGCCACACAGCTGGATTTTTATGTTAAACCCCTGATACTTTTTTCGTAGCTTAAACATTTTTTAAAAAACCAACCACACCACTTGTTCCAAACAAAATGCACTTGCCCATCTACCACCTGGGCCCTGGGGTGGCCACCTCACCTCTTCGGCTCGTCTGCTGGGTCTCCTTCCCTTCAAACAGGGTGTTTCTGGGTTCCGAAATGTGCATGTTTCCTGCCTTGGATCCTTCATGCAGTCTTATTTGTTTCTGTAGGAAGCACAAGACGGAAATTAAAGAAGAAAAATGTTGCCTAGGTTTGGTGGCTATGTGTACAAAAAGATTTCCCCGATAAATATTGCTCCCAAATGCTCGTTTGTGAAAGCTGCGTGATGTGAAATTAAACTCGGGCTGGGAGCTGGGTGGGTGATTCTATCTTGGTGGCATGAGGGTAATAAAAGTCATTCATCTCAGGCCAGTGTGACCAGCAAAACCATCAGCTTTCCTTGTCACCTCATGGCTGCCGCATATGCAGACCTTCCTTTTTGTCAGGCAATTTGTCCTGATCCAATCAGTGGCCTTCATTTTAGGAACTCAGGAAGCTTTTGAGAAGGAGAGGATTTGCCCCCTTGTTGGTGAGTATTAGGTCATCCTTTATAAAGGTTCAGAGCCCAGAGAAATTGGTTGGGGATGCTTATGAAAAATGCATCTGAATCCTTCTACAAAATTCTTTCCACTCTCTTGAGTCTCAGACACCCAAGTGCAAATTCTCACTTTCTCACCTCCCTGTTCTGATGCTCATACTGGTCTCTGTTCAGTCTTGGGGACAGGCTTCAGGGGTACTAGGGAGGATGCTTGATTCCTCAAAAAGTGTTTATATTTGAGATGAGTATCACGGGAGAATGGTCAACCAAACCCAAAGGAACACATCTCTGACATAGGACCTGCATTTCAGACAGCTGACCATACGGCCCCAACTTCGCCTAGTCCTTCCTGGTTGGGTAGAATCTTTTATCTAATAAGGAAATTGAATTTATCATTTAAAACCATTTCACAAAGAAAACTTCAGGTCCAGATGGCTTCACTGGCAGAGATGTTTGAAACATCTAAGGAAAGAATAATACAAATATCAAAAATTCTTCCGGAAGAATACAAAAAGATGGAATGAGTCCTCCCTTACTCACTTTATGAGGATATAACTTTGATAAAACCTGATGACATTATAAGAAAGGAAAATTGTAGGCCAATCTCCTTTTTGAGTATAGGTGCAAACATTTTAAACATATCAGCACATCAAATTTAATGGTACATTAAACAGTAATATGTCATGATCAATCAGATTTATTCAAGAAATACATGGTTGGTTTAAACATTTAAAATCAACCAATGCAGTTTCTCATATTAACAGAATAAAGGCATAAACATCATTCTGCTATTTCAATATAAGCAGAAAAAGCTTTTGATAAATTCCAGCATCCGTTCATTAAAAATTCTTGCCAAACTAGGACTAGAAGGGAACCTCTTTAATCTGATTGTATGTATCTACAAAAAACTTGGTGAAATGCTGAAAGGATGTTTGTATCATGGCTGGTATAGAGTTGTACTAAGGTCCTAGCCAGTAAAATAGAGCAAGAGAAAGAAATAAAATGTATTGGAATTGGAAAGGAAGAAATAAAATCATCAATAGATGACTTATTTGAGTAATTGGAACATCCAGAAGAATCTGCAGATAAATTACTGATAAATGAATTTTATTAAAGTTCCTAGATACAAAGCCAACATACAGAAATCAATTGCGTTTCTACATAACAGCAAGAAACAACTATAGAATTAAGTTTTAAAACAGCACTATGACAGTATCAAAAATCAAATAGCTAGGAATTAATCTAATGAAAGATGTGTAAGAATCTATGAAGAAAACTGTAAAATATTAGGGAGACAAATATTAAAAGCCAAATAAATGGAAAGATACAGTATATTGGTAAATTGGAAGATTTAATGCATCAAGAAGTCAATTATCCTCAAATTAATGTACAGGTGCAGTACAATCCCTCACAGTCTCAACAGGTTGTGTGTGTGTGTGTGTGCGCGCACGCACGTGTGTGTAAACTGATAATCTGGTTCTTCAATTCATATGAAAATGTAAATATCCAGGAAGAACCAACCCAATCTCAAGGAAGATTGCAAAGTTGGAGAGCTTCAGCTGCTAGATATTAAGACTTATTAACAGTAACAGTAATCAAGACAGGTGGATGGTGACAGAGAAAAGGAAGGGGGAGCACAGTGTGGAGTTTGAGAAAGACTGAGGAGGGCGGAAGGACAGGCCCAGGTGCTGAGCTGGCTTGGCAGGTGGCGGTGCTGGTGGAGGGCAGCTGGCAGGATTAGGGCATTTGCACCAGGTGCTTCTGGAGGGCAGCCGGTGACAGGTGACGGAGGTGCCCCCGCAGAGAGGGACACAGCTGCTTTCGTTATCCCACCGCTGCAGTTCTGCTGCTCCTGAAGCTTCCACATCCAACCTTCTGTTTACAACCAAGCCCCGAGGACGCCGCTGGGCGAAAGCAAAGCCTGGCGCTAAGCAAGTATACCGACAAAATACAGCGTCAGCAAGACAGCGGTGAGTTGCAAATAAAACTCAAATAATCTGAGCCCCGCATCCGAGTTGGGCAGTGAATTCAAATACTCTGTGCATTGTTTGGGGTCCTTAAATCATTTTCTGACCTGGATCCTCTTTCCAGAAGCTGGGAGTTAGCCTGAGTAATTTGGGATCCCAGGACGCCAGTGGTCTATTTGGCAACGTGTCAGCTCAGCTCCTACAACCTGCTGCTGATAATGTCTGTGATGACCATCCGTTGTTCTGGCCAACCAAACCCACATTCCCGGTTCTTCTGGAAAGGGCATCTCAATTTCCTTTGGGGGAACCTCCCCCCACCTCCCAACAGTGACTCTGACTCCACCCCCAGCGGCAGGTGGGGGCGTGGCCTCCAGCGGGCCAGACTTAGCCACGCCTGCAAAAAGAGAGGTCTTTTCATAAAGTTCCTGCAGGGACTGGATTGGTCCTCTTTGGGTCATGTGCCCACCCATGCTCCAATCACGGTGCCGGGCGGTTGGGGCACCGTGATTGGATGGACCTGGGTCACGTGCCACCTCTGAAGGTGCTGGAGGGCTAGATGGGCTGCTGCGTAGCGTCAGGACTGAGGTCCCATCGGGGACGAAGGGAAGGGGGGTTAGGCAACTTCCAACCCTGCCAGTGTCACCCAACTCCACAGAGAAGGCAGGGTTGCTCAGCGTGGCTTAGTTGCTCGTCTCAGGTCACAGAAGGAAGCGACAGACTTTCTTAATAGGGGAAAAGAGGGCTGTAAGGAGCTCAGCACCCGGCTACATGTGGATCGCCATCTTAGCCGTGGACCTCTCTCGGGCGCATTTGGAGGGTCTTTGTCCAAGAGAGGAGTGAGGTTCCATGAGTGGGAGCAGGTTCTTGGGTTCCAGTCCGTTATGGTAAAGACTATGAGTACACTACTGATTTGGGGTCGCCTAACTGAATGACTTAGACATTTTGAGCCTTGGTTTTCCCGGTCTGTGGAAAAGGAGCAATAGCGGGATCACTGGGAGGATAAAGTGCGTTAATGTTTGCAGAAGTCCTTCGGAAACCGTGGTAGCTCCACGGATTTGCTATTCTACTCTGGACCTCTTCCCAACTCCTTATTATCAACACAGTTCCCAGAGGGGTCTGCTTCCGGCGAAGCAAGTGCTGATAAGTGTGTTGGACGTCGTTGGGTTGAGAGTGGCCCTCTGGGACCTGGAAGAGCTAATATTGGCCACCCATGAAGTGTCCCAAGCACTGTGCCCGGGATGTCCCGTGTAGTCACCTGACTCTCACCTTACTTCCCGAGGTAGGTTCTGTGATTATGCCTACTTTATGGATAAGGACATTGAGGGGACAGAAAGTGCAGGAAGCCCCTCAGTTACTAAGGGGCAGAGCTGGGGTTTGAACCTGGGTCTGTTGGATTTGGAAACCTATGTTCTTCACTCTGCCGTAGTGCCTGCGCTGCTCAAGTGAGGGATCGTGTCATGGTGGGGAGTGCTTGGGGGAGAAGCTTTGGGCCAGCACTGGGCAGGGGCTTTTTTGATTCATTAGAACGATTGAAACAGGCAGCTTCCTGCCTTTGCACCTCGTGGGCTTGTCCAACGTCTTGTAGGGCACTTGGGGTGGGAGCGGGGGACTGTCGGGTGAGATCAGGGGTCCCTGGGGCTTTGCGGCATAAGCGCAGAGCACTCAAGTGAGTCAGTAACTGTTTGTGAAACACCATTCATTCATTCGTCTGTGTATGCATCCATGGCAGTCACTGATTTTGGGGTCTACAGTCAAACCACAGGGACTGTAATGCACCATCCCCACTGTGGTGGGCATCTGAAGCTCTGTGAACCCCGTCCCCATTTCTGACCACAGTGCCCAGGGGTTGGCACTGTTCAGGTGGTGGGGTGCAGGGAGGACCACAAGTAACTATCAGGAGGCGGGTGAGCCCTGGGCCTTCAATGGGCACTTTCTTTTCTCTGGGTTTGTAGAGGCAGATGGATGTGAGCCGGAAGATGCTGAGCGCTGTCCTGTCCCCTCGTGGGGAGACCCTGTCCACCAGCTGCGTGGAGGAGAGCACGGCCAGGAGATGGAGATCTTCACCTACAGGACCCAGCTCGGCATGTCTCTGGACTTCTCAGGCAAATAGGGGAGGCCGTCAGACCTTTAACCCAATTCCAGTAGGGTTTCTACATTGTGTACACTGGACCACAAACACTTAGTGATCTCGTTTCAAAACCAAGAAGGAACAGCCTTCCACTTTATTATAATACTTGCACATGCATAAGCCATGTGTGTTCGTTTTATGTTTAAGAGATTTGCCTATACCATGGGAACCTGGGTTTTAGTTCTGGCTTTATCTCAAAGTCATAGCATGACTCCACCTCCTCTCTGGGCCTCAGTCTTCCCATCTGTAAAGTGAATGTTTTGGGCCCACTGCCTCCTGAAGTCACTCTCCGGATCTATGAATTTAAGATTGGTATCCCTGTGATGAGACCAAATAATGAGAAACTGAGAAAACTAGTGTGTCATCTGCTGGGCTCAGAGTTCTGTTTGTTGACACAGAAAGGAGAGTGACCGGGGCCTGAGTGCACGGGGCTGGGGGTGCAGGGCCGGGTTTACAGGAGGCCGCAGTGGCCCCTCGCAGACATATGAAGCGTTGGTAATGATTAAGCTTGCCCGCAAAGCTCCCTTCGCAGATGGCTGTGGGGCTGCATGCTGAGCTCCGGGAGGGAGATGTGAAAAGTGGAGCAGCTGGCGTCACATCGGCCGCAGACACAAGCGTCAGGGCTGTGCTGTTTTTAACAGAGACCTTGAATGCCCGTGACCTGCAGGAGTGGTGGCCGGGGTCCCAACCTGAACAGATGCAAAAACCCAAGTTCCAGCTCCTCTTTCACTCAGGCTCCAGACGTATCCCAGGTGGATATGACAACTGGCCGACATAGGCCTTTTTTTTTTTTTTAAGATTTTATTTATTTATTTGACAGAGACAGCCAGCGAGAGAGGGAACCACAAGCAGGGGGAGTGGGAGAGGAAGAAGCAGGCTCTTAGCAGAGGAGCCTGATGTGGGGCTCGATCCCAGAGCGCCGGGATCACGCCCTGAGCTGAAGGCAGACGCTTAACCACTGTGCCACCCAGGCGCCCCGAGAGACCTTTTTTCTTGAGTCATCTGCAGAACCCGTCCTCCTGGGCTGAGCTAACTGGTTATGCTATTGATCGATTGCATTTGTAAAGCACGTTTGTTAGGGTGTGGGACCCCCCAGTGTCCCCTTGATGCCACCACTTACTTCGTCACCATGTGACCACAGCGTACAAGACAGAGATTTCAGCCTGTGGAACAGAGACCCGAATCAGATCCCGGTGGGCAGGAATGCATTGGCAGGTGCTTACCCCAGACCTAAATATTTCTGATCCAACTTTTGTTGGACACCGATTAAGCCTGTCTAACCAAAGCATCTCCCGGATTGTGGGTTACCAAGTGTGTTGTGTTCTGGTTTAGTCAGGCTGGGCTTGCTCTCCCATGCTTCTGTAAACAAACTTCAGAACCCAGGGTGTACTGTTCATTCACATAAGGTCGGCTATGGCTCCGGCGCCTCTCCAGGGAACCCCCTGCGGAATGGCGACTCAGACCACCCACTGCTCCATCTCTTAGCTGCATGTGGCTCCAGGGCACCCATGGCAGGGAGGAGGCCTGCAGGCCCCATGCACTGGATTTTAGATGCTTCAGCCTGGAAAGGACATGTTGCACTTCCACTCTGCTCGTAGCCTCTTGGCCACACCTAGAAGGCCCCACCTAGCTGCGGCATCCAGGAAAGGCTAGGGAACGCTGGGCCAGCAAGGAGCAGTAATTGTGGTTCTTCTGTCTGCCTTTCAGGACTTCCCCTGTCCTCAGCAGCCAGTCTGCACCCTGCCTGCCCAGGCTTTCCCCATTCCCCGCTGCACAGTCCCTGCTCCTGGGGGCTGAGCCAGATTAGCGTCAGAGCAGGCTTCCCTCACACTTACCCCCTGGCCTTTGCACATGCTGTCCCTCTGATGCTTCCTCCCCATGCTGCTTCTCCTGGCTGATTCCTACTCATCCTCCACGCCTCATCTCAGGTTTTATTTTCTGTTCTCCCCAGGTGGGCTGGGGCACTTCTGTGGGCCCCCACATCTCCCTGCATGTATACCATTGCTGCATCATTGCCCGGGCGTCTATTTTTCTGTCTTCTTGACTTTCTCCCTGCCCCAGTCCAAGCTGTCACCTGACCCTGATAACCCTATTGTGCCCAGCACCTCGTGCAGGTGTTCACTGGCCATCAGTTAATGAAAGAAAAGCAACGAATGAACTTTTATTTCAGTTGCCTTGTCTGGGAAAGTGCAGAATGAGTTGAGGTAAATCAGTTTTGCTAGAGATCCTTCTGGTAAAAACTGCAGCTTCCGGATGATCCGTGGCTTGCTCTGGGGACAGAGAGGGAAGCCGTGTCACTGCCTCTCCCTAGGGACGTTGGCTCTGCAGCACAGACCAGAAGTGGGGGGGACCATCTCTCCCCGAGGCATGCCTTGTATAGAATTTCATTTCTGTAGTTTGCAATAGTGCTTGTTGGTGGATGGAAGCCCTCGTTTCACGGGGCAGTGAAGTCAGGGCGGGGGCGGGGTGTGGTGGTGAGAAGCACGGGCTGGCTCCCAGATCCCAGCTCTGTCACCAAGGAGCCACACAGCCTTGGGAGAACCACCTCCCTATTTTGAACCTCCTTGATAAAATGAGGGTAAGAGCCAGAAGTTTGGTGGCCGAGGATGTGTGGAGCCGTCAGCACTCCGCGGGCAGACAGCTGGTTCTCCGTAGTATCAGCCACTGTTATTATGGTTTGTTATTAGTTTGAAGCAGGATCGAGTACTAGATAAGTATTCAGGGTCTCAGGATCCTTCAAGGGAATGAATGCGCTGGTCCTGGCCTTTAGGGATGGGGAGTGCGTTCTGTCCAGAGCCGCTCTGGTGTGGGGACCCTCCGTGCCTGTTTCTACAATAATCCCTCCCCCTCTGTTTTACCAGCTGGTTCTCAGGATCTTGTGAAGTCACCAGAATAGCTCCTTTATTCATTCAAGCACACCAACAAGTTTGGCCCCCAGCTCTGCCTCTGGCTGTGAGGCTTGAGCTTCTATCCTAAGCCTCTCTGTGCCTCAGCTTCCTCGTCTGTAAGGTGGGGCTAACGGTGTACTTAAAACTTACCGGATTGTCGTGGAAATTGAGCGAAACGCATAAAACATTTAGAAAGTGCCTGGAACGTAGGAGACACTCAATACACGTGGATTGATAGTCTTATTATCAGACACGGTCTCTGACAGGTGCTGGGGATTCTGCAGGGAATAAGCCCCTGTCCCTCCCCTCGGGGAGGGCATGGGCAGTGGAGGGCTCAGACAAGCAAGCAGGCAATCGCAACCCAGGGTGGAAGGTTCCCGACACAGGCGGTGAAGAGGGGAGCTAGTGCAAGTGTGGGCTGGGAGCCAGACCTCAAGGCT
The DNA here is from genome assembly GCF_002007445.2 of Ailuropoda melanoleuca. Taxonomy (NCBI): domain Eukaryota; kingdom Metazoa; phylum Chordata; class Mammalia; order Carnivora; family Ursidae; genus Ailuropoda; species Ailuropoda melanoleuca. The sequence goes on along the minus strand of NC_048230.1, from coordinate 55,604,942 downwards.
TGGAATTCTGGCCTCATTCTGAGTGTCAAAGGCAATTGGCACTTGGAATTATCCATGTCACCGTGACGTCAGGAGGATGAACAACCCGACGGTGCTTCGAGCAGTGCCAGCGCGCCGTCTGCATGCACAGTGAGTGTAGGCATTCCTTTTACTCCAGGACTCAATGTGGAAGTCAGAGGAAGCTGAGACTGAAGACTAAGGAGGAGCTGGGAGGGCTGCGGGTCAGGCTCGGAAGCAAGTGATGATGGGGAGTGAAAGAAAGTTGATGTGGCACCCTGCAGGATGTCCCAGGGAGGGGGTAGGGACAGGCAGTGAGGCTGGAGGTAGCTGGGACCACGCACCTGCTCTTTCGGCCAGCTTTCACCACGCCACTCTGTGTCCTGGCCTTGGGGGCACAGCAGGGCCTAGAACACACTTGGCCAGGGAGTTGAGCCTTTAGCCTTAGCTAATGGGAGAGCCAAGGGAGGATATTATGCAGGAAAAGGAGGTTAAAAATGTGCCTTAAAAAGATGCAAAGGCTGAATCAGGGTTCAGATCCCAGTGCCAATATGAAAGGGTTACAGTGACCCGTTCTGAATAGAATCATCATGATAAGGGCCAGCGCTGTGGCCCTTGGCCCTTTTCCTCCATGTAGGGGGGCCGTGTAAGATGAGGGCTGCCCAGTTAAATTTGCACTTGATACAAACAACAAATGATCTCTTAAGTATAAGTATGTCCCAAACATTGCATGGAACATTAAAGACCTGCTCTCTCTGGCAACCCGACCTCCATGGGGTCACGGCCGGGGTCTAGGAGCTGACGGGGCTTCCTTGCTCACCTGAGCTCAGCCCACAATGTCTTCACAAGACAGAGGTGGAAAGAAGACAGAGGCACTCCACCCCGCCTCGGAGCTGCACTGCTGGCTTCTCTCTTTTCCAACTGGCTGAGCCTCCCCTCCCCTGCCGCCCCCCCTTGGTTCTGCAGAAGGCGGGGCCCACCCAGCCTTCGAGGGTGAAGGAAGGCAACTTCCTGAGTCCATCCAGATGTGGATCACTCTGCTAGTTGATCCCAGATCCCCTTGGGGCTGGATGGTTGGTGAGATGGATACCACACAGCCCTTTCTGCTCAAGGAGCTCAAGGATGCTGGCTCTCTGCGGAATTCTTCAATTGTCCTTCAAGCCCTGTGTGTGCAAAGTGCCCCCATGAGCAGGAAGAGCAGAAGCACCAATGCCAAGTGCTTAACTTGCTGGCTGCTGTGGAGCGAGGCAGTGGGGTTGTGCAGAATGAACAGCCTTTGGGAGGCAAACCTCTGGTTCTAGCCTCAGTTGTACCATCTACGATGTGCATGGGCTTGGGCAAGCTACTTCTCCTTCCTCCAGATCGGTGTCCAACCTCATGGGCTTTTGGGGAGGTGAACAGAGCTGACGCGTGTGAGACGCTCGGCTCCACAGTGCCCGGCACCTGCTCAGGCATGCAGGTCACCGAGGCCCAGGTGTGAAAGGTATGGTCTCCACGGCACTGATGGGGAAAAGGTTCAGAGAGGTGAAGTCCCAGGGTGACATCCACCAACTGGCAGAGCCGGACCTTGACGCCGACCACCCCTTCTTGAAACTCATCATCAGATAACAAAATGGCAACCCAGCAGGGTTCTCCAACTTAAAGCTCATGGGCCTCTCTAAAAAGCTGAAACTTGTTTACCAGACTAATGCATATGCATCAAAGACAATTTAGAAAACGCAGTTTTGCCAAAAGAAGAAAAATACAACTCACCACCCAGAGATAGCCACGGCTGACGTACTATGGTGTGTATTTTAAGACTTTGGGGAAATATTTAGAAACCTAAAACTGAGATCCCGGCACTGCTTTTGTTCATAGCCTAGGGTTGAAACAGGGCTTTCAACCTCAGCACTGTTGACATTCTGAGCTGGGTAGTTCTTCGTGGCCGTGGCTGCCCTGCACACGGCAGGGTGTGTAGTGGCTTTGCGGACCTCTACCCACCCAATGCCAGTACCCCACCCCTGAGTCCAGATAAGCGAAGATGTCCTTAGATAGGGCTAAGTATCCCCTGGGGATCAAAATAGCGCCCCCCTCCCCCCAGAATTGCTGGATTGAGGGGTAGAGTTTCTAGGTCAGCCACACCTGGCTTTTAATCCCAGCTCAGGTGTAGACTCAGGCAAGTGAGCCAAAGACTCAGCCCCAGTCTTCGTCCGTGAGGTCGGGACAATATCTGCCCGCCCTGCACAATTGGAAGGGTTCAAGGCGATGTGCCTGGGACACAGAAGGCACTCACTACAAGGAAGCTGCCATTGGCATCAGCATCCTTGAGGTGGGTGTCTTGTCCGAGGAGGCCTGACTTCACAAAACCCCAAACAAATCAACAAGAAACTCTTCACCTGCATGAGGAAGGCCCTTTACGCATGAGTGACAGGCACGTCTTGTGTGAGAATGGCGACAGGAGTTATGACTAAGAACAAGGCTCTAGAGCCGGCTGGCCTACTTTTGGTTCCTGTCTCTGTCCCGAAAAGCTGGCAAACCGTCTGGCAAGTGACTGAACATTTTCGTGCCTCAGTTTCCTCACCTGTACAATGAAGGCAGTGGTGGTTCCTACCTCATGGGCTCATGAGGAATCAAGGAGTTCACCAAGTCAGTGGCTGTATTAACAAATATTATTACACATGCCTGGCCCCGGGGAGACGGCGAAGAGGAAAGGGGCCCGTTGGGAAACCATGACAATGGGATCCTGCCTGGGAGAAACACCGGTGCGGAGCAGCTCTAGGCTGAGCAAACAGCTGGATGGGGTTGTCTGTATGTCTCCTTCTCTCTAGACGCTGGGCAGTCACTGTCCCTGTACCTGAAGGCCTGCGAATGATCGCTAGCTAGCTGTCCTTGAGGTCTGGGACACTGGAGTCCACACCTCATGGAAATTTCACTTTAAAAAATTCATTGTGTTGGGGCGCCTGGGTGGCTCAGTTCGTTAAGCGTCTGACTCTTGGTTTTTGACTTAGGTCGTGATCTCAGGTCACGGGGTCGAGCCCCGCGATGGGCTCTGCGCTCAGTGTGGAGTCTGCCTGAGATTTTTTCCTTCTGTGCCTCCCCCTGTTTGCTCGCTCTCTCCCCCCCCTTCTCTAAAACAGATCAATAAAATCTTTAAAAAAAATCATTATGTCTTGGGGGCTCATATGTGTTTTTTAAAAGGTCTTTATAATTGTGGTAAAATATACCTAACATAAAATTTAAACCATTTTAAGTGTTATGCAACTGTTAGGTTATACACTGTTAGGCAACCATCACCATTTGTCTCCAGAATCCTGTTGTCCTCTGAAACTAAAACTCAGTCCCTGTAAAACAACAGATTTCTGTTTATCCCCTCCCCCAGCCTCTGGGAACCTGAATTCTATTTTCTATCTCTGTAAATTTGACTACGTACTTTGTATAAGTGGAATCCTACACTGTCCATTATTTCACTTATTTGATTTGTTTTACTTAGCATGTCTTCAGGTTTCATCCATGTGGTAGCCTGTGTCAGACTCTCCTTCCTTTTGAAGGCTGCATAGTATCCCATCGCACATACCAACCACACTTGGTTTATCCATTCTCGGTGTTGGGCTCTTGGTCGTTTCCACCTTCTGGCGATTGTGAATACTGCTGCTGTGAATGTGGGTGTGCAAACACATGTTTGAGTCCCTGCTTTGAGTTCTTTGGGGTCTCTATCCAGAAGTGGAATTGCTGGATCGTCTGCTAATTCTGTGTTTAAGTTTTTGAGGGAGCGCCGTACTGTTGGTCACAGCAGCTGCCCATTTTACATTCCCACCAGCAAAGCTTGAGGGCTCCAGTTTCTCCACATCCTCGCCGATACTACGTGGTTTAAGCCCAGCCTCCCTGTGGATTTTTACATTCTGAAGAGAGTGGAGTGTGTGTAAGGGAAGGGCCCTTCCTCATAATAATTCTTTTTTATTTTGTTTTTATTTTTTTTAAGAGATTTTTTTAAAGATTTTATTTATTTATTTGAGAGAGAGAGAGAGAGAGTGAGCATGAGTGAGTGGGTGGGTGGGGTGGAGAAAGGGAGAAGCAGGCTCCCCGCTGAGCAGGGAGCCTGATGTGGGGCTCCATCCCAGGAACCCAGGATCATGACCTGAGCCAAAGGCAGATCCTTCACTGAGCCACCCAGACACCCCTAATTCTTTGGGTTTTTTAAAGAGCTTCAAACATTTCCAATGAGTAGTTATAGGTTGGATCCTCACAACAGCACTGCAAGGTGGGAGAGGCTGAGACCCTTTTCCCTCCTTATTCTCTCCTTTTTGACTTATTTTTGAGGCTAGGGGAAAGCTGAAGAACCATTTCAGAGAGTCAAGAAGATTCCAAACCAGAACTCAAGTTTTCTGAGCTCTTTGGGCCTTTTTCCTTAGATCAAACAGTTTGCCTTTTATTCAGTTGTAACTGAACACAAGTTCATACAGCAAAGCCAGTCTCTGAGACATCAGGTGTGCAGCAAAGGAAAGGGTTTATTCCAGAGGCAGCCAAACCAGGAGATGGGAGGGCAAGCTTCAAATCTGCCTCCTTAAACAAGGAGGGAAAAAGTTCTTTTTAATCGTAGGTGTTGAGATTACCTACCTATTAGTGAAAATGGCAGAGAAATTTATTACTATTCATGAGGAAAGATGGAGCATGCACATTGAGCAAACATATGTGTAACATACACCCCATGTTCACTTTGGGGTGGAGACTTAACATCAGAATGAAGTGAAATCCAGCCCCTGACACCAGCGGGTTATCTTAGGACAAGGAGATGGGTCTATGGGCATGCCCTCAGAGCTGGTGTTAATTGCGTGGGTCTTGGGCTTGTTATCTTGGACAAGGCATGCAGGGCCCTGTTTGTTCCTAGGCTGGAACTGTATCAGTTGACTTTGAGTCCAGTCTTCTGCAGAGAGAGCCAGTGAATTTGTTAATGGGGTCTAAAAAGACACAATAACCAATTAGGGGTAACAGTTCTTTGAGAAACAAGCTTTAAACTTTCTGCTAGTTTCAACCTCATTAACCCTATGGTGTGTGGTTTCAATCCCCTCTGAGTGATGATCATTTCTCAGTCTTAAAGGAATTATGGTGATGACTACTCCAGTTACTTCTTTTTTTTTTTTTAAAGATTTTATTTTTATTTGACAGAGATAGAGACAGCCAGCGAGAGAGGGAACACAAGCAGGGGGAGTGGGAGAGGAAGAAGCAGGCTCATAGTGGAGGAGCCTGATGTGGGGCTCGATCCCACAACGCTGGGATCACGCCCTGAGCCGAAGGCAGATGCTTAACCGCTGTGCCACCCAGGCGCCCCACTCCAGTTACTTCTTTATCTCCTCTGGTGAGGTAGGTTTTGAGAGAAGAGTGGTTTTTGTAAATCTTAGCTTGTAAATCTTAGGCAAAATTTTTTCAGTGGTTAACATGCCTACATGCACGGCTAAGCAGAAATTTCTAACCTTATAGGTCACAGCAGCAAGGGAAATAGAAGTAACATGGAGTCAGACATGCTAAGTTTTTCCTTGTTACAGGGTCCGTATTCACAATGCATTGCCTTGGTCTTGGGAGACTTTTACCCATTTGCAGGCACAGAGGCAGTAGGAGGCCATAAAACTTCCTAAACCAGCCTCACCCCAGCTGCTCAGGGGCTGTGGACATGCCAGATGGGTCTTCAGCATGGCCTGGATCGCACAGCCTCTGCTTGTCTGCAGGTTCAGAAAGTGAAGGGAGAGAGAAAGACCCTCACAGAGTTCTCCCTGCTCTTCTCGACAAGCCCTGGCTTTCACAGCTGGGAGGCAGATGTTAGAGATGGCTAGCCCTCTGTTACTTGTTTGATGAGCAAGCTTGCACACATAGTCCTCTCTCATCTGGCTAGTACTTCACATCTTTCACAAGATGATGCCAGCAGGACAGTTTGGGACGTGTATTATACCACTTTTTGTGTTCTCCATTCCTTTCTGTAGGTTTGAGTTACTACCATTTGGTATAATTTCCCTTTAACATGAAAAACTTCCTATAGCACTTCTTATAGTACAGGTTTACTGGTGATGAATTCTCTCAGTCTTCGTCTATTTGAAATGTCTTCATTTTGCTTTCCTTTTGAAGGATAATTTTATTTGATAAAGAATTATGGGTTGACAGATCTTTTTTCTTCCAGCAGCACAGAGATGTCATTCCATTTTCTTATGGCCCTCATTGTTTCCAATGAAAAGTCAGCTGTCATTCATATGATTATTTTTCTGTACATGTTTTCTTCTTTTGGCTGCTTCCAAGATTTTCTCTTTATAGTGACATTTCAGAATATGATTGTAATATACTCATGTGTAGTTTTCATTGTATTTATCTCGTTTGGGGTGTGCTGAGCTTCTTGTACTTGTAGGTTAATGTCTTTCAGCAAATTTGGAACTTTGGGGCTTTTTTCTTCAAGTATTTTTTTTTTCTTACCCATACTCCCTCTCCTCTCCTTCTAGGTTTCAAATTACATGTCTCTTAGGCCATGTGCTATTGTCCCACAGATCTTTGAGGTTCTGTTCATTTTTCTTCAATCTTTTGTCTCTCTATTCTTCCAATTGGGTAATTTCTATTGATTGAGCTTTCAGGTCAGTGATTCTCTTGCCTCTAATGAATGATGTTACATTCATCTAGTGATGTTTTCATTTCAGGTATTGTTTTTTTCAGCTCTACAATCTATATGTACTATTGGTTTGTTTTGCTTTGCTTTGCTTTCTATATCTCTACGGAGATTCTCCAGCTATTCATTCCTGAAGTACATATTTACTTTAAATCCTTGATTGCTTTTATAGTAGCTGTCTTAAATTTCTTGTCTGAAATTATTTCAACATCCAGGATAATTTTCTGTTGACTGCTTCTGTTCTTGAGGATAGGTCATATTTTCCTGCCTATTTGTCTGTCTAGTGACTTATGATTGACTATTGGACATCATGTATGATTATGTTATAGAGATTTTGGATTCTGTTGTGTTTCCCTGAAGAGTGAACACTGAAGAGTAGGCAGTTAATTTGGATGGACCCATACCCCAAACCATGCCTCCCTCGTGGTCAGCAGGAGCTGAAAACTCAGCTTAGTTCTTTGTATTTCTTTTCTTTTCAAAAAGATTTTATTTATTTATTTATTTATTTATTTATTTATTTATTTATTTATTTGACAGAGAGAGAGAGCACACAAGCGGGGGAGCTGGAGAGGGAGAAGCAGGCAGCAGAGGGAGAGCAGAGAGCCTGATGTGGGGCTTGATTCCAAAGGCAGACGCTTAAATGACTGAGCCACCCAGGCACCCCAGTTCTTTGTAATTCTGTCTGCTGCTTTTTTGCTGTAGTCCCTAGTTTCTCCCCCTCCTGAACATAGAGTTTTATAGTTGGCCATGGATTTGGGTGCTTTTTATATGCAGATGATGGGACCCATTCTAGATGCAGCTCTTTCTCTTCCAGGATTTACTCCCTAAATTTCTGACAACTTTTCCAGCCCTGAACTCTGTCCTTTGACACCTCAAGCCAGTAAACTTGCAGCTTTTTGTCACTCTGAGCTGCCTGAAGATTGGTGAATGCCCTCGGGCAAAAAGTCACAAATGTATAAATCCCCCACATCCAGTTCCCGTCTTTTAAGGGTAAAGTCTCCTCTACTTTCCATCTATTTCTGATTGCTCTCCAGAACTTTCAAGTAGTTGTTTTTAAACATATGTTGTCCAGATTTTATAATTCTGTGTAGGAGAGTTAGTCCAACCAAGCTATTCTCCCATTCCTGTGGCATTTGATAACAATGACAGTGACAACTTGGAATTTGATGCCAACATGAAAAGTTGGACTATTTCATAAAAATCTGGTTTGGAAGCTGCATTCCTATGTGGAAAAATTGGTTAGTGTTAAACGTGGCCACCCCTTCATCCCATGACTCCCTTAAAAGAACATGGCTTTTTCAGTTTGCTGTGTTCCCATCACTCCCTCTTGTCTCCAGACTAAGTCCCCAGACTAAGACCAACTGTCAAATTCTTTCTAACTCTTCAGTGTAGTTTCCAATCACACTGTTTCAGTTTTTCCTCGTAACCCTTCCAAGCCTAGACCCAGAGTCATTCTGTAGCCTATTTGCCTATCTCTCCTTTCCCCCATAACACTGTGCTCACAGCTGCTTTTTTGCCAAACAGTGCTCCATGCTATTGAACATTCCTCAACCTTTTCCCTCCCCCCACCCCTTCCTTTCTCCAATTATCTGAGCATTTACTATGTGCTCAGCACTATTCTAGGAGCTGGGGATATAGTAATGAAATTGTAAGGAAATCTTTGCCTTCATGTTACTGACGTGTGAATGCAGGCTATGACAATGAACAGTTCTATGGAGAAATACAAAGCTGAGTAAGGGGATTGATGGTGATGGACATGTGCAAATGTCTTAGTCTCTCAGCCTCCTGTTTATTCTGTGCTTATTTATGTTTTCCACCCTTCAGGTGACAGATTGTGCTCTGTATTGGGTCCTTCCTAGCTTTCAACTTCTTAGTTATGTGACTGAGAAAGACCCCCACTTTTTTTTTTTATTATGATATGTTAGTTACCATACAGTACATCATTAGTTTTTGGTGTACTGTTCCATGATTCATTGTGTGCATATAACACCCAGTGTTCCATGTGATATGTGCCCTCCTTAATACCCATCACCAGGCTAGCCAATCCCCCCACCCCCCTCCCCTCTAAAGCCCTCAGTTTGTTTCCTGGAGTCCATAGTCTCTCGTGGTTCATTTCCCCTTCTGTTTATGCCCCCTTCATTTTTCTCTTCCTTCTCCTACCAATCTCCCTGCTATTCCTTATGTTCCACAAATGAGTGAAACCTAATGATAATTGTCTTTCTCTGCTTGACTTATTTCACTTAGCATGATCTCCTCCAGTCCCATCCGTGTTGATGCAAATGTTGGGTGATCATTCTTCCTGATGGCTAATATTCCATTGTATATATGGACCACATCTTCTTTATCCATTCGTCTGTTGAAGAGCATCTCAGCTCCTTCCACAGTTTGGCTGTTGTGGACAGTGCTGCTATGAACATTGGAAGACCCCCACTTCAACACCTCAAAAAATTTATCAGTAACCTGGAGATAAGAACAGTACCTACTTCTTAGAGTTTTTGAGAGGCTGAAATGAGCTACTGTATGTGACAATGTTTAACATAGTGCCTGGCATATAGTAAATACTCCATAAATATTAGCAATTTTCACTAAAGCTATAAATCACTTAGCACAATGCCTGACACATCATAGGCAATAAATAAATAGTATTAATAGTTGCCATTATTTCTCAATTCTGGATGTCAGTAGACATCCAATTAATTGTTTTTTCTTCCACCAGGCCAGCAGTATCTTGTCTCTCTTGTTGGAGCTAATGGAGAATGGGCAGTGAAAATCAATACTCCAGAAATTGCTTATTGGCAGCACCATTGGAAGCCACTTGGGGAGAATCCAATGGGGAGTTAGGGCTGGAGGCAGCTGCTCTTGGGGAGGATTTCATCTCCAGTTGTTACTGATGTGTGAAAATCACAATTCAAAAAGTGAGAAAATACCATGGCACAATTCCAGGGGCTAGACCAGCACTATAGGCCTGATGGAGTTAGGTCAATGTTGGAGATGCTTCAAGGAATGACAATTCTTTTCTTGCTCTTTCCAACAATACCTTCTGTGCTTGTCCAATATATTCCTGCCAAAACTGACTCCTTCTCTCCCCACCATCTCTGGGTGGGTATTATTTAGCTTGGGCTCATTTTCCCTCCACTCCCTAATGAAGTTTTGATTCCCCTCATTACCATCATTTGCCATTTACCAAATTCTTGAAGAACTCCGGGAAGAAGGTGTCAGAGTTTTGCCAGCCCAGCTGGCTTTGATCTGATATTTGTCAGTGCCTGGCATGCTCGGTGGGGCTGCTTTGATTTTATTATTATTTTTTTAAATTTCTGTTGAGGAGCTGACTTATAGGAAGCATTATTAAGAGGAACTGTCAGAAGGAATGAATCTGCAGCACCAGATTGGTTGTAGGTGGCAGGTACAGGGACTCTGGTCCAGGCTCCACTTAAGTGGATAAGCATTTAAAAAGTACCACCTGTTGCCCGTGACTCAGCCACATCTCCTGTTGCTACAGTCCCACAGCCTGGTGTTCTGTTTCCAAGAAAACAAGAACTTGATCTGTGAACTGGGGACAGTGAAGCCTTCGCGTTTCCCTCCTTGCTATGACCTTATATTAATTATGGAAATGTTTGACTATAAATAACACAGACCTAAATAAGAGTCTGTTAAACAAGGTAAAGGTTTATTTCTCTTTCATATAACAGTCCAGAGAGAAGCTGTTTGGTTCTGCTCCAGAAAGTCCTCAGGGACTCTGGGTCCCTCTAGCTTGTTGCTTCACTGTACATGGTGTCCATTTTCCAAGGCCACCTCATTGTTCAAAAGGGCTCTTGAAGCTCCTGCCATCATGGCTACATTCCAGCCAACAGGAAGGAGACAGAGCAAGAGTCTTGAAGGACTTTTGCCAGAAGTTGCACACATTTCTTCCATTCACATCCCAATTGGCCAGCACTTGGTCGCACAGCTTCCCTTGGCTGCAAGAGAAGCTGGGAAATGCAGTCTCTATTCCTAGCAGCCATGTTCTCAGAAAGAAAGGAAAATGATCACTGGGAGGAAACTAGCAGGTGGTTTGGGAGAGAGCGATGATGCACGAAAACGTTGCCGAATGCATCAGAGGACCTGCATTTGCATTGCAATCTGCCCTGCCCCTTCCCCCAGCCTCAGTTTGCTCACCTGCAAAGTGGGAATGATGGCAATTACCTCAGAGTTTGTGAAGATTAAATGATATGTTGTATTGGAAGATACTTTCTAAGGCTCTCAAAACATCAGCAAACATTAGGATCTGCTGTGGAAATTCATTTCTGGTGCTGATAGTATGTATATCAAATTTATGGAGGCGTTTGTATGAAACATTGTGCACCTATCTACCGGTCTGCACTTGCCCGGGTCTGGCAGCCTGGACTTTGTAGCTTCTTCTTCTTTTTTTTTTTTAATAATTTTTTATTATGTTATGTTAGTCACCATACAGTACATCCTTAGTTTTTGATGTAGTGTTCCATGATTCATTATTTGTGTATGACACCCAGTGCTCCTTGCAATATGTGCCCTTCTTTTTTTTTTTAAGATTTTTTATTTTATTTTTGACAGAGAGAGACAGCCAGTGAGAGAGGGAACACAAGCAGGGGGAGTGGGAGAGGAAGAAGCAGGCTCCCAGTGGAAGAGCCTGATGTGGGGCTCGATCCCAGAATGCTGGGATCACGCCCTGAGCCGAAGGCAGACACTTAACGACTGTGCCACCCAGGCACCCCAATATGTGCCCTTCTTATTGCCCATCACTGGCCTATCCCAATCCCCACTTCCCTCCCCTCTGAAGGCCTCAGTCTGTTTCCCAGAGTCCATAGTCTCTCATGGTTCATTCCCCCTTCTGATTACCCCCACTTCCTTCTTCCTTTCCTTCTCCTACCAATCTTCCTGCTATTTCTTATGTTCCATAAATGAGTGAAACCATATAATTGTCTTCCTCTGCTTGACTTATTTCACTTAGCATAATCTCCTCCAGTCCCGTCCATGTTGCTGCAAATGTTGTGTAATCGTTCTTTCTGATGGCTGAGTAATATTCCATTGTATATAAGGACCACATCTTCTTAATGCAGTCATCTGTTGAGGGGCATCTCGGCTCCTTCCACAATTTAGCTATTGTGGACAATGCTGCTATGAACATTGGGGTGCATATGGCCCTTCTCCTCACTACGTCTGTATCTTTGGGGTAAATACCCAGTAGTGCGATTGCTGGATCATAGGGTAGCTCTATTTTTAACTTTTTAAGGGACCTCCCACTGTTTTCCAAAGTGGCTGTACCAGCTTGCATTCCCACCAACAGTGTAAGAGGGATCCCCTTTCTCCACATCCTCTCCAACATTTGTTGTTTCTTGCCTTGTCAATTTTTGCCATTCTAACTGGCGTAAGGTGGTATCTCAGTGTGGTTTTGATTTGAATTTCCCTGATGGCTAATGATGTTGAACATTTTTTCATGTGTCTATTAGCCATTTGTATGTTTTCATGGGAAAAGTGTCTGTTCATATCTTCTGCCCATTTTTTGGTTTGATTATTTGTTTCTCGTGTATTGAGTTTGAGAAGTTCTTTGTAGATCTTGGATACCAGTCCCTTATCTGTAGTGTCATTTGCAAATATCTTCTCCCATTCTGTGGGCTGCCTCTTAGTTTTTTTGACTGTTTCCTTGGCTGTGCAGAAGCTCTTTATCCTGATAAAGTCCCATAAGTTCATTTTATCTTTTATTTCTCTTGCCTTTGGGTCCCACAAGTTCATTTTCTCTTTTGTTTCTCTTGCCTTTGGAGATGTGTCGTGAAAAACATTCCATGCTCATGGATCGGAAGAATAAACATAGTTAAAATGTCTATGCTACCCAGAGCAATCTACACTCCCAGTGCCATCCCGATCAAAATACCAATGACATTTTTCAAAGAGCTGGAACAAACATCCCTTAAATTTGTGTGGAACCAGAGAAGGCCCCGAATCACCAAGGAATTGTTGAAAAGGAAAAACAAAGCTGGGGGCATCACGTTGCCTGATTTCAAACTATACCACAAAGCGGTGATCAAAAAGACAGCATGGTACTGGCACAAAAACAGACACATAGACCAATGGAACAGAATAGAGAACCCAGAAATGGACCCTCGGCTATTTGGGCAACTAATCTTTGACAAAGCAGGAAAAAACATCCAGTGGAAAAAAGACAGTCTCTTCAATAAATGGTGCTGGGAAAATTCGACAGCTACATGCAAAAGAATGAAACTTGATCACTCTCTCACACCATACACAAAGATAAACTCCAAATGGATCAAAGACCTCGATGTGAGACAGGAATCCATCAAAATCCTAGAGGAGAGCATAGGCTGTAACCTCTTTGACATCAGCCACAGCAACTTTTTTCATGGACTTTGTAGCTTCTGAATGGCCGGTTGGAAGAGATTTCATTTGTCAGGTGCCTGGTACCTGTTAGTTCTGGTTGTGGTGTCAGGAAGCCCAAATGGGCACAGTGAGAAGTCCTAAAGTGTGATGCAGGGACAATTGGTGCAGTAGTTGATTTTAAACCTTAAAATGTTTGTTAATAACAGTATCTTTATTTTAACATATCATTAGAATAAAAGAAGGAGAACTTGACCATCCAACCTGGGGCTTTCATAGACATGGTTTTGGGCAAGACTGAGTTTCTATAAAGTGAGTTTAAAGAAAAATTAAGTAAATGATAATTTAAGTGGTACTTGGCTTTGGCAGAAACTCAGGTGAGAATCGTATCTCTGGCCAACACCTAGATTTCAGCATGGTGAGACCCGGAGCAGAGGACCTGGGAACCCTTTTCTGGACTCCTGACATGTGGATGGAGACTGTGACATAATATTTGTGTTGTTTTAAGCTGCTAAGTTTGTGATAACCTGTTACGCAGCAGCAGAAAACAAATACACGTGGTTAGGGATTAAGACGTCAGAAATGTCATCAACCTGGATGCGTTTCCTAAACCATTTCCTCGTTTGGACCCTGGTGAGAGGACTATGTACTTGTAGAGTTGGAAGAACAAGTAAGGAGAAACATGTGGGTTCTTACCTAATATGAGGGAACTATTGAGCTTAATAACTGTGGATTAGAACACAGGGCTGTAGGATCAATCCCTACAAGGACCACATTTGCCCAGTTCCATGACCCCAGAGATGGGCAAACCTTGGCAAATCTCAGTAAAGCTTTAGACTAGACAATCTGGCAGAACTTTCTTTATGCCCGAGTCATTTAGTTTCTCGTGCTTTAATTCTCTCCAGTCATTAGCAAAAGGGCCTGAACTTGGACCTAAGCCTGATGAGACAGTGGAGCATGGAAAATTCTGGACAACCCACCATCTTTACCAGGGAAAAATCAGAGGCAGATGCTTTTGGGTGTGGGATCAGAAGCCAGGACACTTAGGGGACAAGCTCTGTTGAACTTCATGAGAACCTTTCTGTTGGGGTCTCTCTGGGAGAAGCGTGCTGCCCAGAAGTTGGATGGGACTGCAACTCCCAGGATCCCAGATCAAAGCCTTTTCAAAATCCATCGGAAATGATTTCTTAACAAGGAGAGGGTACCAATGAGAACGGTGTCTTCATCTGATTTGAGTTTTGCTAAATAGGAAGATTTAACTGATATTCTAAGGCAACTTTACTGGAGATAAGAAATCACCTGGGTCTCTTGGGTTGTTTTGTTTTGTTTTTGTTTTTTAAGATTTTATTTATTTGACAGAGAGAGACACAGCAAGAGGGGGAACACAGCAGGGGGAGTGGGAGAGGGAGAAGCAGGCTTCCCACTGAGCAGGGAGCCCGATGGGGCTCGATACCGGGACTCTGGGATCATGACCTGAGCCGAAGCAGACGCTTAACAACTGAGCCACCCAGGCACCCCTGGGTCTCTTGTTTTAAAACGTTCCCAGATCCTCCAGCCGCACACCCAGAGAGTTGGATTCAGAAACATCAGGTAGTCACCAGCTGTCTGCATTTTTATCAAGCCTCCCAGGGGATTATGGTCCATGCAGGTATTGGAGGACTGCAGGTGTCCTGACAGATGTTTAACAACCAGCTTTCTGGGAAGATAAACCCTGATTTGTAACGTTTACAAATTTCTGAGGTGTACACGCTCCGAAGGCAGCTGATGGCATTGACCATCAAGAAGAAGTGCACGGTAGCATATCATTCCATGGTCTTTCCGCCGTACAGTATGAGAGGCATCACTGACCTCAAGAGCAGAGAAGTACAGCAGATAAATATAGTCGAATAGAAGGGCTGTGTTTTGAGTATTACCTTTGTTTTTAATATAATTTAAGTTTATATAATGTAATGGTTAATAGTGGATCTGTTTACCAACTGGCTCACAAAATTCCTGAAGACTGAACAATAGGGTTTTGCAAGCCAGTGCAAGGCAGCTCCAATAAACAATTGAGCTGAGGGACGTTGATTTGTTTGTAGGCCAAGTACACGATTCCTGTGGGTAGGGCCTGGGCAGCTTAGCTCTAAAAGCTCCCCATGTGATTCTGAGGTTTGCACAGGGCTGAGAACCAGTGACCTAAACCCTCAGTACTCAGTGGGTGGTCCATGGAAATGGATGCAGTATCAGCAGCACCTGGGGGCTCATAAGAAACGCAGAATCTCAGGCCCTGCCCTAGACCTGCCGAATCTAAACCTGCGTTTCCAGAAATCTCAGCTGATTCGTAGGCACAATAAAGGCAAAGAATTTGGGGTTCCCAAACACACCAGCTTGTGACAGTGACACAGACGTGCTTTAAAATGCAACTTCCTGGGCTCATCATCAGAGGTCCTCCCACTCAGTGGGTCTGGGGCTCCCGGGATCTCTACTGGGGTGATGCCCATGGGTCCGGGAACTTGCTGTAGAGAATTCATTTCAGATGTAAGTTCTATGAGGTAGAAAGGAAATCCTAGCAAGAGAGAGAAATTCCTTAGTCTGTACCTGGTAAATGCTACGAGGTAAAGCATGAGAACAAAAAGGACACCGTGGAGAACACGTAATCATTGAGGAGTCCGGGAGAATGGGCAGCTAAGGGGGTCGAGCGCCTGGCTCACGAGGGTCCTCAGTGTTGTTCTTCGTGTGGCACTGCCCCGAGGTGGGGTGCAGACTTTGCACTCACGAACAGTTTCCTGGCTTCCTGGTGCCTCAGTCTGGTCTGCTGTGAAATGGGGATCATAGTCCTTCCCCGCCCAGGGTGGCTCTGAGAAACAAAACACGTGTGTAGAGGGCCAGGCAACCAGCAGTCTCAGCACAAGACAGCTGTGACCAATTGGAAATCTCGTGCACGTGTGTGTGCACGCATGTGTGGGGGTCTGCGTGCATGCGCGTGGTCATCCCCATGACTGTGCAAGAAGACAGGTAGGAGGGTAGCAAGAGCCAGCAAGCTGGCTGACCCCAGAGCTTTATGCTGAGTTCAAGGGCAACGGGGATGCCAGCGGTAGTGGAAGGAGTCTGGCTAATTAGAAAGACCTGGAACTAAATAGCACATCTGTGGGGGATGAGATCGGAGAGGCCAAAACCTTCACTTGCAAGGACAGAAAGAGTACAGAAGCCATGGCTGCACAGTGCGGGGTGAAGGAACGGAGGTGAAGGGGCCACGGGACCTCTGTGTCTGGAGGGAAACACACCGAGGAAAGAGGCTGGGTATAGGCTATTTTCTTTACGGTTGTCTTTTCAGTAAAGATGAGCCGTAAATAACTGGGTTGGAGCACTTCCCAGCTAGAAAGTCAGTTGATACCAGGGACTGTAGTTAAAGATGCAGAAGGTCTGGAAGCATGAAACCTGTGGGCTCTTCTCACTCTCCTCCCCTCCTCCCCCGGCCCCTCCATGAACTTAGCAGATATCACCGTGCAGCTTTTAGCTGTCACTTTTGGAAAATGCGCAGGAGCAATCCCTGTCTCAGAAGACCAGATGTGCCGCAGTCTGCAGAAGGGTGTGTCTGGGAATAGGCAGTAGTAAAGTGCCTGGTGCCCCACAGAATTTAGGGCCAGTGTTTGTAGAATCCTACTGGAAGGTGTTCCTTATGTCTCAGTCCCCACGCCCTGTACGTAGCTCCTGTTAACCTGCAGGGATTTGCAAGGAGAAGGGCCATGGATGGAGGAAGGTCTTGTTAGAGCAGGTGCCAGGACAGGGCTGGCTACATAATTTGCAGGATCCAGTGTGACATATAAAGCTTATGCCTTTCTTCCATCGTGTCTCTCTCTCTCTCATAGTGTTTCGTACTTGCTATTTAATGTTGTTCTAAGTAAAGCAAAATTAAATTTTAATAATTAGCAGGAATTTTATTCATCTTGCATTGTGCAGTGCCTGTTTGGAATGCAGATAAAAGCCTTTAACTCATTCATGGAATTACTGACATTACACAATCTGCATTTGGTTGCTTCTACCTGGATAGATGTTTTGTTTGTACCCGAAGAGTGGGGACCTGTACAAAACTAACTCAGCCGCTTTTATTTCACTTCTTGATGCGTGTACATTCTGCCAACACTCTGCCTCCGTTCCATGGATGAGTAAGGAAGGACAGAGAGGAGAAAGAACTGTGGGTGGTCTTATCCTTCCCTTTCCTTCTGTGGCATCGTCTTCAGCATAAACAGTAGGCTAACATGAGACTTCTCAGACACCAGGAGACAGGGTATGATAGGGCTCCTGGGGTGTTCATGTTTAGAGTGTCATCGCGTTCTTTCTGGAAGAAAGTTTTCTCCCCAGCTTCTCTAAGGTGTAATTGGCAAATGAAACTGTTTATGTTTAAAGCGTACAGTGTGATGACTTGATAGACATATACATTGTGAAATGATCACCACAGTCGAGTTAATGAGCACATCTGTCACCTCACACAATGATTTATTTTTCTTTTTTGGTGGAAACACTTAAGATCTACTCTCTTAGCATATTTCAATTTGCAATGTGGTGGTAATTCCATGAAGCAAGTTCCAGTGGGAGCAGAGCGTGCTTCTCCAGCTTTCTGCTACTCAGCCATAGATGGAACTTGTACTCTGTACTCACTTTGGGCCTCACCCAACCGCCATGCGTCCTGGGTCCGCCGCAATCCAGTGTTCAAGGGGCATTTTGAATCCTCTGTGCAAAGAAGGGGGGACTCTGTGCATGGAGTGCGTGCATCACCTTTGCTCACACGCATGCTCCGTTGTCCCACTGGGCTCCACTTACAAATCGTAAGGTCAATGATTAAATAAATAACCGTATGAAGAAGGGGACGGCAGGTAGAAAAGCGTGGGGGACTTCTGACTGTACGGGTTGCCTGCCCTTGAAGCTGGCCCTGGCTGGGGGCTGCCCCACGTACCACGCAGGGGGGTGAACTAGACCACGTCTCTCCCTCACATGCTAGTGGGGCAGATGCCCTTGGAGTGGGAGCCAGTGTGGCATGTCTGAGGGCCAGAGGGGCAGCTTGGGGCCAGCGTACTGCTGGGTAGCAGCAGGATGACAAAGTCCTAATGAGTGAGGGCAGTGCAAGGAGCACAGGCTTTGGAGTCAGATGGCCCTGAGTTCAAGTTCTGGCTCCCTCACCACCAGCATGATGACCCTGGGTGGTTATGTACCTTCTCTGAGCCCTCACCTTCCACATTTGCACAGTGAGGACAAAACCAAAACTCTGCATGAGGACAAAACCAAAACTCTGCACTGCTGACCACTTGGGGTTGTTGTGAGAATTGATGAGAGAATGTATTTGGAAATCTTTTGCACGCTCTGGGTTGTTATAGAATCCTAAGGAGTGAACAAGGGAAAAAGGAGTCAGATGAACAGAAACATTGGGGGCCCTGAGAAGGGTGGGGAGGCATAACTTACATCAGGAGCTTTCCGTGTGCCGACAACATCCCAGTTAAAAACTCCAATGGAAAAGACCTCATGTAGAGCAGGGTCTGGACCTCTGAAAGACCTGGGAATGAGTCCAACAGGCAACCGAAGGATCTTATGCAGAAAGCGCCATCATTTTCCTGGGGACACAGAAGGCGAGGGCAAATGGAGAGGCGCTCTGTGCTCCTGGATGGGGAGAATCAGTAGAACAAATATGACAGTTTCCTCAAACAAAACCCTAATAAAATTGTGGACAATAACAAGTCGAAATGTGACATAGCTAAGAAATTTTGAAAAAAGGAAAAGAAGGAAGGAAGGGAAGGAAGACGTCATTTCAAATATCAAAAACAGGACAAAACAAACCTGAAACCTACAAAAGCAACCTACAAGGCAATGACAGTGTAAGCAGCCTGGCCCTGGCAGAGGAAGGGACCAAAGCAAGAGCTCACGTAGGCTGGCGTGAATTTAGGGCACGCCGACTGTGACTCCCGCAGTTAGTGGAGAAACTGTAGCTCCCATTTGCTGTGCCCTGTGCAATAGGTATCTCACTGCCCTCACTTAATCCTCAGGGCAACCCTGAGAAGCAGGTGCTGGTATTATTCCCATTTCCCAGGTGAGAACTCTGAAACGCAGAGCTTAGGTGACACCCCTGAAGTCCCAAAGCCGGTGAGGGGTGGAGCCGCTTTCTAGCTGAGACAGCCCAGCTCCGGAGTTCATAGTCTGAACCACCAAACGGGTGTTCAATAAACAGTGCTAGAATCCTTGGGATCTCAACTGGGGGAAAAAAGTGAGATTCCCCTCCTCGTACCGTAGGTCCCCTTACCTCCCGCCCTCCAAAAAAGTCCCAGTCTTAAACATCTTAAAACATGAAAGTACTTAAAAGAAATTGGAAAGTGTTCATGTCATTTTGGGCTGGGAAAGCCCGTTTTAAAAGCCACAAAATCCCAAGTCATAAAAGATTGACTTTTAAACTTCTTTATGGAAAAAGACAGGAGAATCAAGTTACAAGAAAATTGCAAATCTGGAAAATATTTGTGCCCTAATTGACTAAGTCTCAATATCCTTAAAATGAAACACTCTTAAAAATCTATAAGGAAAAGTCAAACACCACAACAGAAAAATGGGCAAAGGTCATACAGGAGGCAATTCACAGAATTATAAATGATCACTAAACGTGGAGAAAGATGTTTTACCTCAAATAATACATGTCTGTTTTACCTTAGATTGCCAATGATTGGGAGAGAGAAGGGGGGGGAATGGTCATAGCCATATTGGAGAGGGTTTGGGTAAACACAGAGCTTTATATTTTTGTTTGGGAGTGCTATTTCCTCTGCCTGGAATGTTCTTCTCCCTCATATCTATCACTTCAATTCCTTCACCTCTCAAAGAAGTTTCCTGCCTACTTCATCTAAAACAGCCCCCACTCATCCCATTCCGTTTCACCCCTTTCCCTCCTTGCTTTTTCCTGTAGCTGTTGTTACCATGTGACACCTGCAGCTTTTGTATCTGTTGATTATCTAGCTTTCTTCTTCGGACGGTAAGCTCCATGAGGGTAGGGACTTCGTTCACAGCTATACTCTCAGCACCTGGAAAACAGCCTAGTACCTAGAAGGTGCTCACTTAGTAATTGAATGCATAAGAAAGAATGGAGCTGTATTGGTGCAGTTTTTCTGGAGGCCATTTTATCAGTACCATCAGGGTAAAATGCACACATCATTTTGCTTTATAGAATTTACAGAAATTCTACTAGAATTTCTCACCAGAGATACTCAGAAATACAGAAATATTCATAAGAGACAAAATGTGTGTGTGTGTGTTTATTGTCTAGTCTGGAAATGACCCGTCGAAAAAATGTAGTTGAATAAACTTGGAGTACATTCATACAACAGAACACTATTCAACTTGTTAAAAGAATGAGGTAACTTTGACTATGGCTGCAGATGTGGCTAGATATAGTATAGATATAGATATGGGTATGGATATGGATGCAGTGTCCTCAATAAAGGGAGAAAACTAACTCTAGAGCAGTGTGTATAGAATGATCCCGCTTCTGTGAAAGGGGAATTGATGCATAAACAACTGTATAGAAATGTAGGAAAATGTCTGGTAGGGCATATAACAAACTGTATCCAGTGTTTACCACTGACGGATGGGAAACTTTCACTTTGAACTTGTCTGTTTACTTTGAACTTGTTTGATTTAAAAATTTTAATTCAATGAACATGTTTCACTTTTAAATTTTTTACTTGTAAATGATTAATTATATACTCCCAAGCATGTATCATTTTTGTAATTATAAAATGCAAATGGTAAGGGAAAATGTGGGACGGAAATGGAAGGGGCTATGATTCTATTCGAGTAGCAGAGACTTGACATTGTTTTTTTTTTTAAGATTTTATTTATTTATTTGACAAAGAGAGAGTAGCAGAGGGAGAGAGAGAAGCAGACTCCATGCTGAGCAGGGAGCCCAGTGCAGGACTCAATCCCGGGGCCCCGGGATCATGACCTGAGCCGAAGGCAGACGCTTAACCGACTGAGCCACCCAGGCACCCCTGTGCCTTTTTAAAAAGATTTTATTTGACTTGACCTTGTTTTTAAGAAGAGGAGGGTTCTAGAAATTACAGCCAGGTCTGGTCAGTATTGGACACCGCCCCCACTCCACCCTCCCATGATTGCCATTGGGTACCTACAGGATATGGGCCAAGAGAGAAAAACAAGGATAACAGGTGTGTTTGGTCCTGACTTTGGTCAGTACTTAATAAACAGGACAAGTGTGTATCCTTGTCTTCGTACAAACACTCTTTAACTTTCTCACTCACCTTGTGCTTTTTTGTACCCTAAGAACCCGACATAGTGTCCTGAATGCATTGCCCACTGCCTTCAGCAAATGCTGATGAATGATTGTCTTTTGGATCCAAATGAGTCCTTTAAAAAAATACTTCATGTTTTAGATGTATGTTAAAGTTTTTATTTTGGCATAGTTTTACATGTGACACCCAAAATGAAATATCTCTGTGCCAAATTATTGTAAATAAGATTCATGCAAGAAGGAGCAAAACTTGGGTTTAGGACTGTCTATAGTATACAAGCTGTGTATTGGGCCAAGTCTGGGGCAGAACTGAATCATTCAGCAAAGACTGATTGATTGGTTGACTGATCTGTCCTAGGCACTGTTTAAAGCTTTGAAAAGGTAACAGAGAACAGGAGAGAGAATAATTCCTGCCCTCAAGGAGGTTTCATTCTAACTGTGCGGGGGGATGAAGAATAAGTAAAGTGAATGCCTCATTTCATGAATTCTAAAATGCGGTCCCCCTCCCATGTTGATGCGTTTGACGCTGAGATACGTTTTATTGTGCAGTCGATGGAACTGCTATCCTGTGCTTGCTCTCAGGGAGACAGTTGTCATATGTGGTTGCCATTGTATGTTCATGCGTAAACATTATTATCGCTGTTCTATGGCTGTCCCTCCTGCCGAGTTATGTGCAGTGTTGGAGCTACATGTATTGAGTTTAATTTCCATTTAACATATTGTAACATTACACCCTGTTGGATTCTGCATTGCTCTTATGCGTGCAGAAGGGAATGAGAATAGAGCAGGGGGCATTGGTTTGATGTGAGTGAACAGACGTCATTGGACTGATCCTGGTAATTCCATTTTTTGTATATTGTAAAGCAACCCCCATGTGCTTTATAGGCCTAGGCAAGGAAAATATTCAAGGAAAATGCAACTGTATTGCATTTGGTTATTGAAATAAGTCCAAGGGATCTCCTCCCATGTGCCCATCAGCACCAGGAAAGGCAGAAGAAATGATGAAATCTCCTTGGAGAAAGGAAAGACATTTTAAAACTTTAAGAGGTTGGTATCATTGGTTTATGTAACAGAATCAGGTCCATTGTTAAAGCATCGTGTCAGTTAATTGGCAACTTTTTTTTTTCACTTTTAGTGGTACCTAAAATAATGGTGTGTCTCACAGCAAATGGCATCGTAGATGCAATGAAAACTTGTCGTGTGAGAAACAGCAGTGGGAAACAACACAGTTCCTTGTGTAAGGGGTAAGGAGTTGGGGATATTGTGGCTTTAAAGGTGTGATCAGAGAAGACCTCATTATCATTGTTGCATTATTAAGGCCAAAGACTGTGCCTTACAGAGAACCTTGCTGTTCAAAGTGTGGTCCATGGACCAACCGTGATAATTTTAGAGAAAGTTGATACTAATTTTGAAAGCAATGAATGTAAACAAAGGTCTGTGGAACGTGGAAGAATATTTGCTTTGGGGAAATTGGCCTGAAAAAGATGTCTTTGATTCCCACTCTATTGAATTGCTACATTAATTCTCAGTCCAACTGTCTACACTTCTGAAGATCTCAGGAAAGTTTCATTGACCACATAGTTTTTACATTGTGTTGAGTTTTACATATTTAATGTTTGTAAAGGCATTTATTTACTTTGTATATTTTCTTTACTTTTCATGGTCTGTCTGTAACATTTTTGCTTGAGCATTTGACTTTTGACCATTGTTCAATGTTAATTAAATCTTAAGATGGAGGTTGTCTATAAACACACTATAAAGATAATACTGGCCTTGACTTATTTGGTATTTTTCCCCATATTTTAAATGCCAACAAAAATGTGTAACAATGCCTGTCCAACACTCCATCTAACAGGCAAGTTTTAGTTTACTGGTATGATATTAGAGGGCTGACAATTGCCAATCATGTTACAGTCAGCATTTTCCTTGTTGTTTTTATTGACTCTGTAGGCAAGTATGGTTCTAACTGGACTGCATTGCTCACCTGGACTGGGAGACTCCTGCAGCTGAAAAGCCACTCCTGACACCTCCTAGCACAGCTATAGCAAGTGGTCAGTAAATACAATGAAGTGATGGATAGGTGCATGAACAGGTGATTTGAGAATCTCGACCAGATAGTAAGTGACTCTCAAAAAACTTCTGGGAGCTGTTCTGCTTGACGTCTTTGTTGACAACCTGGGAGAAGGATTTGAGAATATGCTTTTGAAACATGCAGATGATATAGAAGAGGCAGTACTGATATCCTGGAAGACAGAAATAGAATTTGAAGAATTTTGAACAACCAGAGAAAAGGCTATGTGAAAAACAGAATGAAATGAATTTATCCTGATTCATGAACAAAAACTGGTTTCTATAGAGTGGAAAGGATGTGGGTTTTGGAGTCAGGGAAATGTGGGTTCAAATCCTGGCTCCATCACTCCTGGGCTGTGTGACCATGGACATGCCACAACTGTCTGAACCTCAGTCTCTTCATCTATGAAACGAAGATAATGTTACCTCCCACGGTGTTGTTGCTGTAAGGACCAAATGAGTTAATATAGTTGAAGGGTCTGGCTCGGTTCCTGGCACATAGTAACTATTCAATAAATATTAAATATTTAAAATGATACCCTGAGGTCCCCAGAAAACAGCCCTCACAAAACTCATGCAAAAATCATCTAGAGGTGGGATAAGGAGGTGTGAATCAGATATAATCCCTCTCCCCCAAACTGCAGTGGTAGATAAGGTCAGAAGGTCCTCCTGTGTCCTACATTAGACGAGCCTTTATTGGAATTCCAAACCCAGCTTTGGCCACTCATTCCACATAGAGCATAGAGAAGCTCCAAGGAGGCTAGGGAGGTGTGGCGTGGAGACTGGGTCCTGTGGAGGAGGAAGGAGTCCGAAGTCAGAGTAACCCAATTACTGAAGCCAATTTAAAGAGCATTTTTAATGTGTATACTAACATGTACATTTAATTTTAATTGCTCTCTTACCTCAGGGGGCAGGCAGTTGAGGTAATCATATTCCTCATTTCTGGCATGCTCTATTAGTTACGTATTGCTGAGGAATAAGTTACCACGAATTTAGCTTAAATCAATGTAAATTCATGACCTCCCAGTCTGTACAGAGTTAGGAGTTTGGCACAGCTGATGGGGTCCTCTGCTTGGGGACTCACGGGGCTGTGATCAGTGTCAGCCCAGCTGCATGGCTTTCTGGAGCTTGGGACCCCTTCCAAAAGCAAAGGGCTGTAGGCAGAATTCATTTCCTTGTGGTTGTAAGACTGAGGGACCACTTTCGTCCTATGAAGAGGTCACTTGCAGATCCTAGAGGCCTCTCCAGGTCCTTGCCACGTGGTCCTCATGACGCCTGCCATGGCTGTCACAACTTGGCAGTTCATGTCTTCAGAGCCAGCAGAAGCATCTCTCTGGTCTGCTAAGCCGGGGTCTCCTGTAACATCGCGGTCAGGAGGCTGGCTACCCATCACGTTGGCCACATAGTGTGGTTTAATTGGGGAGACACTCTTTTTTCACCTTCGTCATATGCTGTTGGCCAGACGCAAGTCCCAGATCCCACCTGCACTCAAGGGAAGGGGATTACACAAAGGCAGGGCTCACTGGGCCTTCCTTAAAATTCTGCCAGACACCTGCTGTCACCATTTGCATGCAAAGCTCTTCATTTTTATTTTTTTTAATTTTTGTTTCCTACTTTGCCCTTGATCGCAGGCACGCTCCCTGCTCACTGCCTCCCCACCCCTGTCGTGGGCACCGTGGGTGTGATTTCTGTAGTTGGAGGTGTATGCAGGTTGTGCGATACTCAGTGTAGCTCTGCTGCGAAGGTGCTTTTAATTCTCAGGAATGGCTTTGTGTTATAAATCTCATTCTGTTTCTTTTTCACTCGACGTTCGGTTTTAAGATTTATTCACCTTGCTATATGTAGTTCATTGCTTTATATATATCTTCAAAGATGAAAGTGGGATCATGCTACGTATCTGGATTAGTAACTTGCTTTGTGTTTTTACTGTGACTTTGCCATCTTTCTATGTCCATACACATCGATTGTCCTTATTTATTTTGACCACTGCGTAATTTTGTACTTAAGGGATTTATTTAATTCCTATCATCTCAGGCCTGGAGGGTGTTTTGAAGGCCATGGAGGGGGTGTTTGATCAAATGGGACAGAGGGATAGCCCTAGGGGTCAGTGGCTTCCATCCTAGGGTTGGAGGTCCCTATCTGTCTCTGGAAGCCATGTGGTCACCTGTTTCTGCTTCCAACCGTGGGTCTGCTCCTTTCTCTGGCTCAGTTTCCCAGACTGTGGGGAAGTGCAAGGCCAAGTCCGGTCACCCCAACCTGGTGTCCACCTGGGCTCTGATCTTGAGCGTCTCTGCTCCTCTTCTCCCACATTTGAACAACAGACCCGATCTGATTGGCTTGTGGCCAGCCGATGGAGTTTCTGGCTTTAAGTCAGGTGCCTGCCTTTGGTCTAATCAGAAGTAGCTATGAGCTGAGCAGTCCCATGACTTACTGTGAGCAAAGCCCCCAGGGATGGGTTCGCTAACTAACTCTGGCTGCCTCTGTCCACTGCGGGCATTGGGATTTGCAATCGTGGCCTTCTCTGTCAGCGCTGCCCAAATGTACGTACATGCATACACACACACGACTCACTCGGGGCCCATGTCAACATGCAGACTCCATTCTCCCTGAGATGCAGTCCTGAGACTGCTGACACTACGGATCAGGGTGATGCCGGTGACCGCAGCAGGGAACAGTCACTGCGTCTTCTGTGAGCCAGACCCACGGTGTTTTAAGACCTTGGATCTTCAATAACCTTGGCCGAGGGCACTTGGCTAGTCCTTCTGCTTGAAGGTGACCTGACTTGTTCACAGCTCATGAAGAACTGGAGCCAAATTCTTGTTTTCTTTTTTTTTTCTTTCTTTCTTTCTTTCTTTTCTTTCTTTCTTTCTTTCTTTCTTTTTCTTTTTGATTTTTTTTATTTGAGAGAGGGATACAGAGATAGAGAGAGCATGAGCAGGGAGGAGAGGGAGAAGCAGACTCGCTGCAGGGAGCCCGACGTGGGGCTTGATCCCAGGACCCTGAGATCATGACCTGAGCTGAAGCAGACGCTTCACCGACTGAGCTCCCCAGGCAGCCCATGGAGCTGGATTCTGACCCGGTCCATCTGACTCCAGAGCCTATGGTCTTAACCTCTTAAGGGATTGGGGAAGCGAGACATAAAATTCCAGAGGGTGAGCAGCCAGGCAGTAAAGCTGTGGGAGGGGAAAGGAACAGGTGCGCCAGTGGCCTGGGACTTGGGGACCCAGACCCAGCACCTAAGTCTGCCTTGATGATGCCCACCAATAAATAGCCACATAGTAAGCTGCTCACATCAAAACAGTTGGCTGCTATTGTAAGGAAAATGTTTGCAGCTGTTAATCTTTTTTTTTTTTTAAAGATTTTATTTATTTATTTATTTGACAGAGATAGAGACAGCCAGCGAGAGAGGGAACACAAGCAGGGGGAGTGGGAGAGGAAGAAGCAGGCTCATAGCAGAGGAGCCTGATGTGGGGCTCGATCCCATAACGCCGGGATCACGCCCTGAGCCGAAGGCAGACGCTTAACCGCTGTGCCACCCAGGCGGCCCCTGCAGCTGTTAATCTTTAATCTGGGGGCAAGTTCATGACCATCAGTACATAGGGAGTTCCCAATGGCTCTGTTTTCTGCCAGTGGGGATTCTGGGGGACAGAGAAACATTACTGCTGATAGGGAGCTGACAAGATAAATGAAGGGAATCACTTAATTTGAAATGAAGTTGAAATGAACAATAAAAATATTGATAGCTTATCTAGCACATGCTAGGACAACAGAATACTTACTGAGTGCTTATAATGCACCAGGCAATAATGTCGGTGCTTGACCTGCATCAACCCACAGTTACAATCACTGTACGCGGGAGTTGCGATCACTCCCATTTTCAGGGAAGGAAGAGAGGGTCAGAGAGGCTACGTGACTTGCTCAAAGTCACACAGGTGAGAGGAAACGGAGCTGGTTCTTCGTGCTCTCCTGCTCACCCACGTAGACTTTGTGAAGTTCACAAGAAGACGGTGTGGGTCGGGGGCTACATCGTGTGGTCTGCAGTTCCCAGAAAGGACCTTGTGGGCAACGGTGTGTCTTATTTGTTGCTATAAACAGAGCTTCTGGCACTATAAAATGATTTTTAAAATTCCTTAAATTATTTTTCAAATGCTTTTTGAAGGAAAGATGAGATCTATAGTGACACAGTCAAGAAGGACTTCTTGGAGGAGGAGGCTCTAGGATGACACTTGAATGATGGGCAGGGACCAAGCTGGAAGGACAGAAGGAGATGCCCCAAGAGAGCTTGGCTTATCCCAGGATTGCTCAGGAGACTGGCAAGCAAGAAAAAATATTTTCATATGGTCAGGAAGGACAATGGTTTAACACCAAATATTCTTTCATCTTCCCCACCTGACAAATGAGAGAAGCATTGGACAGAGCCCCTGTGGCCTGGGCGGGCTTCCTCATTGTTCTTTCTGCTTCTTGCCTCCTCCCTCCGTGTGTGTGTGTGTGTGTGTGTGTGTGTGTGTGTGTGTGTGTATGGAGGAGATTGTGTGTGTGTGTGTGTGTAGGGAAATGTGCGTGTGTGTGTGTAAGGTGTGTGTGTGTGAGAAGAGGGATGTGTGTGTAGAGGGGATGTGTGTGTGTGTGTGCGCGTGTGCACGTGCACAGTGCCAGAGGCTCAGTGATTGCAGAGGCAGAAACATCTTCAGCGAGGAGGAGGGGGGAGTGAGACACCCTCCCCACCCCCACCCTCCACCCCCTGCTCTGGTCCAGAAGGAGGAAACCTAGCCAACAAGCTCTAGGTAGTGGAGCCTAAGTCCATCCATCACCCTAATCCCACGAAGAACCTTAGAAACCTCTCCTCAAGTTCGCATAATGTTATTTTGGCAAGAAAAGGATGCATAGTGGTTCCATTATCCTGATCAGCTCCTGCTGAGCATCCAGCTGAACAAAACACAGCTTCCGAACAACCGAGGAAAGCAGAGATTTCCCCCCCAGCAGTGAGGATCGCTTGTACTGTGAGCCTTCTCTTCCCGGCTCCCTTTCTGCCACTGCTCAGTTATCCTACCTACTTTGGGGACTCCCTTCATGAAGGGGGTGGTCCGTTATGACAGTCTGGGAGGAGCTGGGAGGATCAGATCCTATTTTGGGTTCCATTCCTCACTCACTCCGTGACCTCTTGTGAGGGGTTTGGTCTTTTTCCGAAGTCTTGTCCTTTGATTCCTGGGTAGCTCAATGTGTGGTTTCTTCTAGATGTCTAAAGAGTCCTCTGGGTCTTTATTGATTCATGTCTGGGACATCGGGGCCCAGATACTTTTAGATTCTCTAATAACTGTGTTTCTGGTATTTTGGATTCAAGAATCCACTGTCCCATGTGTATGCACGAGCTTGTCTGTTCCTTCCCCTCGTCACTTTTTTTTTTTTACAGCCACACCCATGGACTGTCCCATGTCACCACCACTGGCCATCTGTTGTAGCTTTTCCAGTGTCATGCAGGGTGGAGATCACACACTGGCAGCCCATCACTCAATTCCAGTTGGGTCCCCCCCATTTTGTTTAATTTACATACAGTAAAATTCACCCGTTTACCGTACCGTTCTGGGAGCTTTGACAAACGTCCAGTTGTGTAACCACCACAAGTCAAGACAGAGCATCTCCGCCCCTCTCCCAGACTTCCTCCCGCTGCCTCTTCATGGCCAAACACTCCTCACTCACAGCTCCTTGCAGCCACTGATCTGTTTTCTGGCCTTATAGTGTAGCCTTGGCAAGATGTCCTGTAAACTGAGTTATATGTCACACAGCCTCGAGGCCGGCTGCTTCCACTGGCCTGATGCACTCGAGACTCGTCCATGTTGCGTGTTATCTCCGAGTAGCTGCTGTGCCCTCAGATAAATGTGTGTTCCCCTGCCACCACAGTCCCCACCTGGCCTGCAGTTACGTTACCTGCCTAATCCCAGGGAGCTCTTGAGTTTGAAGCACGCTGGCAGATGGCTTGAAAGCAGCGTGACTTTTGGAAGCAGATGGCCTGGGATCAAATCATGGGAGCCACATGCCCTAGGGCCCCTGGTTGACTGCACTCCTCCACGCTTCAGCTTCCCCATCTGTCGAATGGGGGTGCTGGTGTCCTTGCCTGAAAGGAAAACTGGTGAGGGAGGGAGACCCTAACATGTGGTAAGCACTTAGCAGGGTGCCTGCCACCTAGGAGGTGGTCAGTTAACTCTTGTTAGGCTCGTCGTCAGAGTGGCTGAGACCAGGGTTCTATGGGGCATTCTGTGCCCAGGTGACGGCTTCGCCACTCACTGACTCATGCCGTGCCCTGCCCCATGGGGAACATTTGTACACTTACTGTACGTCCAGCCCTGCTCTCAGGACACTGGGAGGATCTCAGTGGGTAAAAAAGGACTCACATGAGCAGTGTTACTCATCAGACCTTGCTGGCCATCCAGGTCTGAGCTCTTGTCCAAAGTCACAGCCAGCTTGTTGAGAAAATTTGGAAAAGCCTTCGGGCTCTCATTTCTGTCCTCTCCTCCCATTTCAGCTGTTGTTAATCATCTCCCAAGAGACCTTTAAAAAAGAAGAAATGGCAAATAGTCTGGCTTTACCAAACCTCTGGTCATTTCTAGCACGATCTGTTTGCATTTTTCAGAGTATGGAATTTCACAGAGGTTTCATGTGGGTGGGGTTGGTGGAGGGGGGTGGTGGGTAGGGAGAGTGTTGGAGAGTGATCCAGAGAGAAGCAGGGGTGGGGGTGGCCTGTGCTCTGCCCCTACTGTGTAGCAAAGCTTTATGGGAGGCAAAGAGCTCAGTGTTGGGGACTATGGCTAATGGCAAGACTGCGCGCCAGCGGCAGGCGGCATCGTGCTACGGTGGGTTCCGAGCACAGACGCAGATGTGGCCCTAATCGAAATGGTCATATTCTACTGCTCGATAGTGTCCTTGCATCACCTCCCTGACTGTCACAGCCCCCTCGCTGAGCAAGCCAGGCCCAGGGTTAGCATTTCATTCTCCAAATCAGAACACTGAGGCTCAGAGATGCGAGGTGCCTTGGTCAGGGTCACACAGCAAGGAGGCAGTGGGCAGTGCTAGCCAAAGCCCAGTCTTCTGACTCCTGCTTTTACTGCTGTCGCATGGATGGGCCTGCGATGGGGGTCTCAGTACTGGAAACCGTGTGGGGTTATTGTCTGCTTATACTGGTTGCACATTGAAGGCAGAGGTGACAGGACTGGATGTGGGATGGCAGACAGACGGCAAGGATGACCGGGGATGACTTTCAGTGCTTTGACCTGAGCACCCGCAGCTGCCGTTTCCTGAAACAGAAGACTCATCAGAATCAGGATTGGGAAGAGGCAGGTTAAGGGTCTGGTTGCAGACAGGCTATGTTTGAGATCCTTCAGACTCCAAGCAGAGATGTCAAGTGGGTGGTTAGATTTGTGGGTCTGGAATTCAGGGCTGAGGCCTGGCCTGGGGGTAAGCATTTTGGGGAGCACCAGATGCAATTTAATGAGAGAGTGCTGGTGGAGAGTCCCTAGGAAGAGGTCTGGGCCATGGAACCCTCTGATGTTTTGATGTTGCAGGGAAAAGAAGGAGCCAGCAAAGGAGACGGAGCAGGGGTGGCCAGGGAGGCAGGAGAAGAGGAAGGAGTGGTGCAGGGGAGGGGGAGGCGGTGTCCTGAAGCCAATGCAGCGGGGGTTTCAAGGTAGACGGGGTGCCCGAGTGCACCAGCGTGTGGCCAAGTGGGGCTCCAAGCGAGAACAACCGCTGGATTAGCCACGGTCAGCCACAGCCACTGGAGGCCACTGGTGACCTCAGCAAAAGCTGCCTTGTGAGAGGCGGGCGAGAACACGCAGTGGGAGCGGGCTCGGGAGACAAGGCGAGGATGACGGGGAAGGGAGGCGCAGAGTCCACTCCGTGAAGACGGGGTGGTGGCTGCAGGAGGATGTGGGTCTAAACCATGAGAGAGCCATCAGGTGAGCGAGAGGAGGAGGAGGAAACAGCCACCGGACCCCTCGGTCATTGTCAGGAGGCAAGGGCATGGCTGAGGAAGCGCTCTAACCCCGTGTGTGACCTGGAGAAAGGAACTGCCTGGGATGTTTAATAACATTTCCCGGCAAACTGGTCAACCTAGTCGACTAGCCAAGAGGCTCCCCCCATCCCTAAAGGATGCTTTCAAACAATTGAAAGATTTTGTTTAAAAAGTCTTCCTTTCATGCTGACATGTTCTGTGTTTCCTGAGCACACTGGTGTCTGTGTTTTGTGAGCCAAGGGAGCCACAGGATTTCCTGCTTCCAGATGTGTTTGAGGCTGTCCTCACGCCCTCCCCGGGGAATCCGGGACCTTCCCCTCTGCCGTGCAATCAAGTCTGCCCCAGGGTTCCTCCCTCCCGATTCCTTCATGCGCTGTCAGGATCCGGCCCCTGCTTGTCCTCCGTCCTGCTGCCAGCCCCCTCACCCAGGCCTCCACCAGTTCACGTTGATCTAATCGAAGCCTCGCCCCAGCCTCTCTGACTGCAGCCTCTCGATTCGTCCTGCCTCGGGAATATTGAGATACCCCATGCTCCCCAAATGCAGTTGTGCCCAGTTCCACAGGCATAAAATAGCGATGACCTGGCCTGACCTCGTCTCATTTCCCACCGCATTTCCTCAGGATACATCCTTGCTCATTCAGGCTGTCCTCTGAACCCCCAGGTGCTTTTCCCTCTTCCTGCCTCTACTGTCTCCTGTTGCTCTTAGGCTAAAACCCAGGTCCTCGCTGGGAACTTCAAGGCTGTGTGCCGTCTGTAGTCTGCTCACTTCAACACTACACAGCCCCGGCCCCCACCAACAGAAGTGCTTTCCCACCTCAGGACCTTCGCACTCGCTATTTGAGTCTGAGATGCTTTGTCCCATCCCTTCACATGCCCGCATCTTATTTACTCTTGACCTTAAATGTCACTCCTCGGAAAGACCTCTCAACCTTTCTGTCAACAACATCCCCTTCTGCGCTTTATTTCCTATAGTGTGGCTTTGTTGATTTGCCTCATTTGTACAATTGCCACATTTTGAATTGAACTTGATTTGTTTATCATCTGGCCACCACTGGAACATCAGCTCTGTAATGTCCCTGCCAGCTCCCCAGTGGGATTTATGGTTGCTCAACAAATAATTCTTGCGAGACTGGTGGAAATTAGGCCCATATGCCATCCTCCTTCACCCAGGAATGCAGCCCTGTGTTGCTTGTGTTCCTGGCCAAATGTGGCTCCTTCCTACTGTCTGTTACGGGGAGATCCTTCCACAGTGCTCCACTCACCACCGTTACAGACACTTACACACTCTGAAGGAAATGATACAAGCTCTGTTATACGGATGAGGAACAAGAGCCAGAGTAGGGAAGTCTGCAACTTGCTCCCAGCCCCTCACTGCCAGGAGGAGGAGCTATTCATTGAGGGAGCATGATGGGGCATGATGGAGCATGATGGGAAATGACGGAGCAAGATGAAGCATGACGGGGCAAGATGAAGCATGATGGGGCATGATGGAGCATGGCAGAGCATGATGGGGCATGATGGGACATGATGGGGCAAGATGAAGCATGATGGGGCATGATAGCGCATGGAAGAACATGATGGGGCATGATGGGGCAAGATGAAGCATGACAGCATGATGGGGCATGATGGAGCATGGCAGAGCATGATGGGGCATGATGGGACATGATGGGGCAAGATGAAGCATGATGGGGCATGATAGCGCATGGAAGAGCATGATGGGGCATGATGGGGCAAGATGAAGCATGACAGAGCATGATGGAGCATGG
This sequence comes from Ailuropoda melanoleuca, assembly GCF_002007445.2. Taxonomy (NCBI): domain Eukaryota; kingdom Metazoa; phylum Chordata; class Mammalia; order Carnivora; family Ursidae; genus Ailuropoda; species Ailuropoda melanoleuca. Next base: position 55,571,883 of record NC_048230.1, on the reverse strand, counting down.
CAGAGCATGATGGGGCATGATGGGGCAAGAGGAAGCATGACAGAGCATGATGGGGCATGATGTAGCATGACGGGCATGATGGGGCATGGCAGAGCATGGAAGAGCAGGATGGGGCATGATGATGTCTTAATTATCTGAGCGTCATGTGGGGACTGTTTTTGGCTGTCAGACTTAACATGCTCTTTTGATAACGATTGTGTTGTCATCCTAACTGATGACATCCCTCTTACCATCCTAAACTGATACTCATAGATAATATAACTTACATATCCACATATTTTTAAAAATAACATAATACCAAAACAAAAGGAAATAAATAAGAGGAAAGTAATTTATATGACATTAAATATTTAAGTGAATGCTCTCATATGACTTAAGCATATGAAGTAGTCATCTGTTTTTTTACCTGGTAAATAAAATATTCAACTGAACCTCTTTGGCACTTTTTATTTTCTGGAAAAATAGGGCTATTCAAGACTCACTGTGTGAATGTGACAGGCGCAAACACCGACCAGTACAGGTGTGTTATATTGTGACTCAGATCCCACAGGCAGTGTTGCTTGCAGTCCATGGAATAGCTCTTTCTCCTTTAGGACTGTCCTGTGCATGGCAGGGCAGCCAGCCTCCCTGGCCCTCACCCTCCAAATGCCAGTAATGCCCCTAAAATGCCCCTGTGAATTTCCAAAATGCCCTCTTGGGAGCAGTTTCATCTCCATCAAGAACCACACGTGTGGGGGAGACACTGGGCTTAATTTGAACCTTACCCAGGGGAAGGGATCCCCTTGGGGGTCCCTGAGTAAGTTGGATAGCCTCGCTGAGCCTCCTTTTTCTAAAATGGGGGATAATATGTCTCCTCTGAAGAAATGTTTGAGGATGAAGTGATCTGATGCATGCCGCTGCTAACATGGTAATCCAGCACCCAGTCAGCCCTCAGTATCTGCTAGTTCTTCTCTCTCAACGGGGCAGACTTGTTCTACAAAGGGCCAGCTAATGAATATTTTAAGCTCTGTGGGCCATACAGTCTGCTGTAACTAACTACTCAGCTCTGCAGTTCTAGCAGGAAAACAGCCACGGATGTCATAGAAACGAACAGGCATGGTCGTGTTCCAATAAAACTTTATTCACAAAATCAGATGGTGGGCCGGATTTGGTCTGTGGGCTGTAGCTCACCGTCTATGCCCATGGACGTGTGTACACCACTTCCTCTGTCTTCTCAGCTGGATTAAAATCTTTCCTAGAGTCCATGTTTCTACGTTTTATCATGGTAAGTGAGGAAGGAGAGGGTTTTCAGATAGTGGAGCAGGCAGGCCCCAGACGCTGCTGTCAGTGATTATGAGGTATCTACAAAGCAGAACAGCCTCCCATCTCCAGCCTCCAGGGAGTGGTTCGGGGTCAGGGGGAGAAGCCAGGCTGCCAATGAGCAGCTCAGTGAAGATGAAATCTCAGGATGAGACAGCAAGGGCGAGGCCGGGTGAGATCTCTCTGTGCAGGGCACCAATCCTTGAATGGAGTGGGTAGCTCTTCCTTGGGGTTTCAGAGGAAAATTCCAACCTCTCCCTTGTATTTGTTTTAAAATTCTCTTGTCCCTCCAATAGAAGAGAAAAAAAATGAATTTAAAAGTGGTAGAGTTCCATATTCCGGTATTGTGATTATATTGTTTTATATTAAAAAAGAAAAGAATTTTTTCAATTTTATTTTTCCCCGTCTTGCAAAGTATAGTGACCATTTCCATTAAATTTGAATAAAGACTATTTTCCTGACAAAAATAAATAAATAAATAAAATAATAAATAAAAAAATAAAAGGGGCCGGAGATCATCCAACAAGACTGATTAGAACCCTGGAGCTACTAACCTCAAAGAAAGAGAGTCACCTGCATTGTGTCGCCTCCTGCAGTGACTTGTAGAATTTGCATTTTAAATTTTGGTGGTGGACCTGGAAAGAGGAACAAGAGAGGGGACATGCTGGCAGCCTTCCGTACAGTTTCTGCCTAAGGACAAGTTTGTTTTGATCTTCACAGGAAGGGTCTTGCCTAAAAGAAAATTAGGTGCCCACACAAAAATCCATCTTTTGAGCTCCTGAAAAATTAGAAGGCCTGGGGCCTGCAGAGCTGTTTTCGCCCAGCAACAATGGATGGATGGGCAGGGGCTGCGTGTCCGCTGCCTGTGTGGGGTACGTGCTGTCCAGCTGCTCGTGCCCCATCCCCTTTTGTCCCATGTCCTGCCTGCTTCCTCTACTGGGGGCCTCTGTAGGCATTTGGGTTTGAGATGCCTGCATCCCAAAGAAATGTTTCACTGCCGTAAGAACACATGGAAGACGAGGGGCAGCCTGGAGCGGCCCTCCCTGCATCTACGGTGGCTTCCTACAGTTGATGCAATCATGTCGTTGCTTATGTCAATACTTGGTTCCTTATTCGTTTATTTCTTTTTTTGCCACATAATGTTCCATTGTATTGCTACACCTCCAGTTGTGTCTCTATTTATTTGTTAATTGACACTCAGGTTGTTTCCAGTTATTGGCTATTAAGAGTAAAACTATGGACATTCATGTACGAGTCTTCTCATGTTCATTCTCTTGCTAAATACTTGAGAGTGGAACTGCTTTGTCACCTAATAGGGATACATTTACCTTTATAATAAACTGCTAACCTGTTTTCCACTTTACGTTGTCACCAGCAGTGTGCGAGGGTCCCAGTTGCTCACATCTTCACCAACCCCAGGTATCATCAGGTTCTTTTATTTTTTAACTCGCGCTATTTCTGCATATGCAGTTGTATCTTGTGGTTTTACTTTGCATTTTCCTGATGACTAGCAATGCTGAGCCTCTTTTCATGTATTCACTGGCTATGTCTGTGCCTCCTTTTTGAATTACCTGGTCAGATCTTTCGTTCATTTCACTATTGGCCTTCTGTCTTATTATTTAGTTGCGAGTATTCATTATAGATTCTGGATACGAGTCCTTTGTCAGATACATGTATTTTGAATATTATCTCCCAGTTTATGGCTTGCCATTTTATTCTCTTAATGGAGTCTTTGATGAGCAGAAGGTCATAACTTTGATGAATTTATCCAGTTTTTCTTTGATGCTTAGTACTTTCGTGCCATGTATGTAAAACATGCTCGGCGCCTGCTGTGTAGATTATCAGAAAACGTTTGTTTGAGTAGTTGAACTGCTTCAGAGCGGGAGTAGCTGGTAAGTCTGTGAAAACGTGTCTTCCCTGGGCTCTCTCCTCTCTCTTTCTAGTTTTGGGGGTCCTTGTTGGAAGGCTGCTCCCCACTCTGGCCTCCTATTACCCTAGGGTTAGGCTGATGGAGGGCCACAGTCTTTGTGTGTGTGTGTGTGTGTACCAAAAACAAGTGAGCGGTTTCATCGTCACTCAGGTTTTCTCAGGTGACTTCTTGGCCTGATATTCTCGGGAAACATCGCTTCATCAATCTTGAATTGTGTCGTTACCTTCTGCACACGCCACCAGCGACTGCTTCCTAGAAATGGATTTGGAGTCGTGTGGTAATTACCCCTGCAAGTGTTCATTCAAGTCTGAGAGCAGATTAAATAATGAATAGCAATGTCATTTATTCGTTCCAATTTAGAACCCTTGTCTCATTATTTTTCTGGATGAAATTGAATGTCAAGAGGGGGAGAAAACTCGAGGGAAGGGGGAAGCAGGGATGAAACACGACGAGGGTATGTGGACTCACACGGCATGATGCCGGAGACGGGGTTCTGCAGGGGGAGTAGGACCCTCTGGTCCTCCAAGGTAACGGGGCTGTGGGGCCAAGAGGGTCAGGTAGGCAGAAATGTGCTGTTGCTCCTGGGCCACCACCATTTCTCACCTTTTGGACATTTTCCCCTTAGAGAGAACATAAAGCATAGAAAAGAATTAAAGGGGAAAAAACCCAAAGGTAACTGTTATGGAGCATTTCTTTTCCCTGTCTCTTTTTCTCTCCTGAGTTTTTTTTTTTTTAAAGATTTTATTTATTTATTCGACAGAGATAGAGACAGCCAGCGAGAGAGGGAACACAAGTAATGGGAGTGGGAGAGGAAAAAGCAGGCTCATAGCGGAGGAGCCTGATGTGGGGCTCGATCCCATAACGCCGGGATCATGCCCTGAGCCGAAGGCAGACGCTCAACTGCTGTGCCACCCAGGCGCCCCTTTGAGTTTTGTTTTTTTGAACATAACCTGAGACTATACTATTCATACGATTGTATTTCCTGTTGTGTGTGTTGGTTCACCTTTAGGATGTAAGCATTTTTAAATAGGACCGTGGGCACTTCATGAGAAGCAAGCTCCATGGGCTCTGGGACCCTTGCAGCCCCAGTGCCCAACCTGGTGCCTGGCAAGCATGTTTGAAGGACAGGTCACTTTTAATGCCTGAGTATCATTCCTTAATAAGAGCAGCCCACATTGTAGGGTGCTTGTAGTGGGCCAGACACACGCTGAGAGTTTTACAGAATCTGCCTTGTTTGCCCTGCACATCCCCCTCCTAAGAGACTGTGCTTTCCATGGCTGAGAGCACAGACCCTGTAGCGAGTCTGGCAGCAGAATGTCATGTTCGAGAACATGTGATTTGGATGTAGACTATCAGGGTTTGTATCCCAGATCCATTGCTTCTTAGCTGTGTGACCTAGGGTAAGTCACTTAACCTCTCTGAGCCTCAGTTCCTTCAAGTATAAAAAGCTGTACTAGTAATATCTACTTTGTAGGATTGTCAAAGAATTCAGTGAAGTAACCAATCAGTGAAAGAACTCTGATCCAGCAAAGAGAAGGTGGTATGGACTGTTAGTTATAATTACTATTATTCTTTATCTGGGTGACCTTGAGCAAGTCATTTTACATCTGAGTCCTCATTTCTTTAT
>NC_048230.1:55405582-55566479 GCF_002007445.2 Ailuropoda melanoleuca | reverse complement strand
TCACAAAATCAGATGGTGGGCCGGATTTGGTCTGTGGGCTGTAGCTCACCGTCTATGCCCATGGACGTGTGTACACCACTTCCTCTGTCTTCTCAGCTGGATTAAAATCTTTCCTAGAGTCCATGTTTCTACGTTTTATCATGGTAAGTGAGGAAGGAGAGGGTTTTCAGATAGTGGAGCAGGCAGGCCCCAGACGCTGCTGTCAGCGATTATGAGGTATCTACAAAGCAGAACAGCCTCCCATCTCCAGCCTCCAGGGAGTGGTTCGGGGTCAGGGGGAGAAGCCAGGCTGCCAATGAGCAGCTCAGTGAAGATGAAATCTCAGGATGAGACAGCAAGGGCGAGGCCGGGTGAGATCTCTCTGTGCAGGGCACCAATCCTTGAATGGAGTGGGTAGCTCTTCCTTGGGGTTTCAGAGGAAAATTCCAACCTCTCCCTTGTATTTGTTTTAAAATTCTCTTGTCCCTCCAATAGAAGAGAAAAAAAATGAATTTAAAAGTGGTAGAGTTCCATATTCCGGTATTGTGATTATATTGTTTTATATTAAAAAAGAAAAGAATTTTTTCAATTTTATTTTTCCCCGTCTTGCAAAGTATAGTGACCATTTCCATTAAATTTGAATAAAGACTATTTTCCTGACAAAAATAAATAAATAAATAAAATAATAAATAAAAAAATAAAAGGGGCCGGAGATCATCCAACAAGACTGATTAGAACCCTGGAGCTACTAACCTCAAAGAAAGAGAGTCACCTGCATTGTGTCGCCTCCTGCAGTGACTTGTAGAATTTGCATTTTAAATTTTGGTGGTGGACCTGGAAAGAGGAACAAGAGAGGGGACATGCTGGCAGCCTTCCGTACAGTTTCTGCCTAAGGACAAGTTTGTTTTGATCTTCACAGGAAGGGTCTTGCCTAAAAGAAAATTAGGTGCCCACACAAAAATCCATCTTTTGAGCTCCTGAAAAATTAGAAGGCCTGGGGCCTGCAGAGCTGTTTTCGCCCAGCAACAATGGATGGATGGGCAGGGGCTGCGTGTCCGCTGCCTGTGTGGGGTACGTGCTGTCCAGCTGCTCGTGCCCCATCCCCTTTTGTCCCATGTCCTGCCTGCTTCCTCTACTGGGGGCCTCTGTAGGCATTTGGGTTTGAGATGCCTGCATCCCAAAGAAATGTTTCACTGCCGTAAGAACACATGGAAGACGAGGGGCAGCCTGGAGCGGCCCTCCCTGCATCTACGGTGGCTTCCTACAGTTGATGCAATCATGTCGTTGCTTATGTCAATACTTGGTTCCTTATTCGTTTATTTCTTTTTTTGCCACATAATGTTCCATTGTATTGCTACACCTCCAGTTGTGTCTCTATTTATTTGTTAATTGACACTCAGGTTGTTTCCAGTTATTGGCTATTAAGAGTAAAACTATGGACATTCATGTACGAGTCTTCTCATGTTCATTCTCTTGCTAAATACTTGAGAGTGGAACTGCTTTGTCACCTAATAGGGATACATTTACCTTTATAATAAACTGCTAACCTGTTTTCCACTTTACGTTGTCACCAGCAGCGTGCGAGGGTCCCAGTTGCTCACATCTTCACCAACCCCAGGTATCATCAGGTTCTTTTATTTTTTAACTCGCGCTATTTCAGTGCATATGCAGTTGTATCTTGTGGTTTTACTTTGCATTTTCCTGATGACTAGCAATGCTGAGCCTCTTTTCATGTATTCACTGGCTATGTCTGTGCCTCCTTTTTGAATTACCTGGTCAGATCTTTCGTTCATTTCACTATTGGCCTTCTGTCTTATTATTTAGTTGCGAGTATTCATTATAGATTCTGGATACGAGTCCTTTGTCAGATACATGTATTTTGAATATTATCTCCCAGTTTATGGCTTGCCATTTTATTCTCTTAATGGAGTCTTTGATGAGCAGAAGGTCATAACTTTGATGAATTTATCCAGTTTTTCTTTGATGCTTAGTACTTTCCTGCCATGTATGTAAAACATGCTCGGCGCCTGCTGTGTAGATTATCAGAAAACGTTTGTTTGAGTAGTTGAACTGCTTCAGAGCGGGAGTAGCTGGTAAGTCTGTGAAAACGTGTCTTCCCTGGGCTCTCTCCTCTCTCTTTCTAGTTTTGGGGGTCCTTGTTGGAAGGCTGTTCCCCACTCTGGCCTCCTATTACCTTACGGTTAGGCTGATGGAGGGCCACAGTCTTTGTGTGTGTGTGTGTGTGTACCAAAAACAAGTGAGCGGTTTCATCGTCACTCAGGTTTTCTCAGGTGACTTCTTGGCCTGATATTCTCGGGAAACATCGCTTCATCAATCTTGAATTGTGTCGTTACCTTCTGCACACGCCACCAGCGACTGCTTCCTAGAAATGGATTTGGAGTCGTGCGGTAATTACCCCTGCAAGTGTTCATTCAAGTCTGAGAGCAGATTAAATAATGAATAGCAATGTCATTTATTCGTTCCAATTTAGAACCCTTGTCTCATTATTTTTCTGGATGAAATTGAATGTCAAGAGGGGGAGAAAACTCAAGGGAAGGGGGAAGCAGGGATGAAACACGACGAGGGTATGTGGACTCACACGGCATGATGCCGGAGACGGGGTTCTGCAGGGGGAGTAGGACCCTCTGGTCCTCCAAGGTAACGGGGCTGTGGGGCCAAGAGGGTCAGGTAGGCAGAAATGTGCTGTTGCTCCTGGGCCACCACCATTTCTCACCTTTTGGACATTTTCCCCTTAGAGAGAACATAAAGCATAGAAAAGAATTAAAGGGGAAAAAACCCAAAGGTAACTGTTATGGAGCATTTCTTTTCCCTGTCTCTTTTTCTCTCCTGAGTTTTTTTTTTTTTAAAGATTTTATTTATTTATTCGACAGAGATAGAGACAGCCAGCGAGAGAGGGAACACAAGTAATGGGAGTGGGAGAGGAAAAAGCAGGCTCATAGCGGAGGAGCCTGATGTGGGGCTCGATCCCATAACGCCGGGATCATGCCCTGAGCCGAAGGCAGACGCTCAACCGCTGTGCCAGCCAGGCGCCCCTTTGAGTTTTGTTTTTTTGAACATAACCTGAGACTATACTATTCATACGATTGTATTTCCTGTTGTGTGAGTTGGTTCACCCTTAGGATGTAAGCATTTTTAAATAGGACCGTGGGCACTTCACGAGAAGCAAGCTCCATGGGCTCTGGGACCCTTGCAGCCCCAGTGCCCAACCTGGTGCCTGGCAAGCATGTTTNCCTGATGACTAGCAATGCTGAGCCTCTTTTCATGTATTCACTGGCTATGTCTGTGCCTCCTTTTTGAATTACCTGGTCAGATCTTTCGTTCATTTCACTATTGGCCTTCTGTCTTATTATTTAGTTGCGAGTATTCATTATAGATTCTGGATACGAGTCCTTTGTCAGATACATGTATTTTGAATATTATCTCCCAGTTTATGGCTTGCCATTTTATTCTCTTAATGGAGTCTTTGATGAGCAGAAGGTCATAACTTTGATGAATTTATCCAGTTTTTCTTTGATGCTTAGTACTTTCCTGCCATGTATGTAAAACATGCTCGGCGCCTGCTGTGTAGATTATCAGAAAACGTTTGTTTGAGTAGTTGAACTGCTTCAGAGCGGGAGTAGCTGGTAAGTCTGTGAAAACGTGTCTTCCCTGGGCTCTCTCCTCTCTCTTTCTAGTTTTGGGGGTCCTTGTTGGAAGGCTGTTCCCCACTCTGGCCTCCTATTACCTTACGGTTAGGCTGATGGAGGGCCACAGTCTTTGTGTGTGTGTGTGTGTGTACCAAAAACAAGTGAGCGGTTTCATCGTCACTCAGGTTTTCTCAGGTGACTTCTTGGCCTGATATTCTCGGGAAACATCGCTTCATCAATCTTGAATTGTNTGTGGTTTTACTTTGCATTTTCCTGATGACTAGCAATGCTGAGCCTCTTTTCATGTATTCACTGGCTATGTCTGTGCCTCCTTTTTGAATTACCTGGTCAGATCTTTCGTTCATTTCACTATTGGCCTTCTGTCTTATTATTTAGTTGCGAGTATTCATTATAGATTCTGGATACGAGTCCTTTGTCAGATACATGTATTTTGAATATTATCTCCCAGTTTATGGCTTGCCATTTTATTCTCTTAATGGAGTCTTTGATGAGCAGAAGGTCATAACTTTGATGAATTTATCCAGTTTTTCTTTAATGCTTAGTACTTTCGTGCCATGTATGTAAAACATGCTCGGCGCCTGCTGTGTAGATTATCAGAAAACGTTTGTTTGAGTAGTTGAACTGCTTCAGAGCGGGAGTAGCTGGTAAGTCTGTGAAAACGTGTCTTCCCTGGGCTCTCTCCTCTCTCTTTCTAGTTTTGGGGGTCCTTGTTGGAAGGCTGCTCCCCACTCTGGCCTCCTATTACCCTAGGGTTAGGCTGATGGAGGGCCACAGTCTTTTGTGTGTGTGTGTGTGTGTACCAAAAACAAGTGAGCGGTTTCATCGTCACTCAGGTTTTCTCAGGTGACTTCTTGGCCTGATATTCTCGGGAAACATCGCTTCATCAATCTTGAATTGTGTCGTTACCTTCTGCACACGCCACCAGCGACTGCTTCCTAGAAATGGATTTGGAGTCGTGTGGTAATTACCCCTGCAAGTGTTCATTCAAGTCTGAGAGCAGATTAAATAATGAATAGCAATGTCATTTATTCGTTCCAATTTAGAACCCTTGTCTCATTATTTTTCTGGATGAAATTGAATGTCAAGAGGGGGAGAAAACTCGAGGGAAGGGGGAAGCAGGGATGAAACACGACGAGGGTATGTGGACTCACACGGCATGATGCCGGAGACGGGGTTCTGCAGGGGGAGTAGGACCCTCTGGTCCTCCAAGGTAACGGGGCTGTGGGGCCAAGAGGGTCAGGTAGGCAGAAATGTGCTGTTGCTCCTGGGCCACCACCATTTCTCACCTTTTGGACATTTTCCCCTTAGAGAGAACATAAAGCATAGAAAAGAATTAAAGGGGAAAAAACCCAAAGGTAACTGTTATGGAGCATTTCTTTTCCCTGTCTCTTTTTCTCTCCTGAGTTTTTTTTTTTTAAAGATTTTATTTATTTATTCGACAGAGATAGAGACAGCCAGCGAGAGAGGGAACACAAGTAATGGGAGTGGGAGAGGAAGAAGCAGGCTCATAGCAGAGGAGCCTGATGTGGGGCTCGATCCCATAACGCCGGGATCATGCCCTGAGCCGAAGGCAGACGCTCAACCGCTGTGCCAGCCAGGCGCCCCTTTGAGTTTTGTTTTTTTGAACATAACCTGAGACTATACTATTCATACGATTGTATTTCCTGTTGTGTGAGTTGGTTCACCCTTAGGATGTAAGCATTTTTAAATAGGACCGTGGGCACTTCACGAGAAGCAAGCTCCATGGGCTCTGGGACCCTTGCAGCCCCAGTGCCCAACCTGGTGCCTGGCAAGCATGTTGGAAGGACAGGTCACTTTTAATGCCTGAGTATCATTCCTTAATAAGAGCAGCCCACATTGTAGGGTGCTTGTAGTGGGCCAGACACACGCTGAGAGTTTTACAGAATCTGCCTTGTTTGCCCTGCACATCCCCCTCCTAAGAGACTGTGCTTTCCATGGCTGAGAGCACAGACCCTGTAGCGAGTCTGGCAGCAGAATGTCATGTTCGAGAACATGTGATTTGGATGTAGACTATCAGGGTTTGTATCCCAGATCCATTGCTTCTTAGCTGTGTGACCTAGGGTAAGTCACTTAACCTCTCTGAGCCTCAGTTCCTTCAAGTATAAAAAGCTGTACTAGTAATATCTACTTTGTAGGATTGTCAAAGAATTCAGTGAAGTAACCAATCAGTGAAAGAACTCTGATCCAGCAAAGAGAAGGTNAGCAGCCCACATTGTAGGGTGCTTGTAGTGGGCCAGACACACGCTGAGAGTTTTACAGAATCTGCCTTGTTTTCCCTGCACATCCCCCTCCTAAGAGACTGTGCTTTCCATGGCTGAGAGCACAGACCCTGTAGCGAGTCTGGCAGCAGAATGTCATGTTCGAGAACATGTGATTTGGATGTAGACTATCAGGGTTTGTATCCCAGATCCATTGCTTCTTAGCTGTGTGACCTAGGGTAAGTCACTTAACCTCTCTGAGCCTCAGTTCCTTCAAGTATAAAAAGCTGTACTAGTAATATCTACTTTGTAGGATTGTCAAAGAATTCAGTGAAGTAACCAATCAGTGAAAGAACTCTGATCCAGCAAAGAGAAGGTGGTATGGACTGTTAGTTATAATTACTATTATTCTTTATCTGGGTGACCTTGAGCAAGTCATTTTACATCTGAGTCCTCATTTCTTTATTTGAAAGATGGAGAGTGGTTGTGATAAGTTGAAATGAAACAAAACATCCAAAGAGCTGAGCCCAGAGCCTGGTCATGGTCAACAAGGAATAGTTATCAATATGTGCTAAAAAGGGAAGAGCTATTGAGCTCCTAGATCTCCTTCTAAACTCACCCCAAGGGTCACTTCCTCTGATGCCTTTCTTGATTCCTCTTCTTCCTGCCCCCCATCTTCTTGTTCCTCCAATGCTCTGTGCTATCCTCTGTCATAGCCCCTCCATCCTGCCTTGTAATGTTTTAACTTATTTGGGTTCTCACCAGACCCTAAACTCTTGGAAGGCACTCACCACTGTATCCCCAGACGCCAGCATCTGGCACACAGTAGGTGCCCTACAAGGCATTTGCAGAGTAGAACCATGGTTGGAGCCGTCAGGGAAAACTGTGGGGGCAGCCAGACGGAGAGTGAGAGCTGCTGTTGAGTCATCTCGGAGGGGAGATGTTAGCAGAGGCTTCTGGAAAAATTAGCTGCTGTCATAAATTCCAACTCTGTTTGGTAATGTTTGGCCAATCTTTCTTTTCCTGACTTAATTCAAAATTGGATGGGAGGGAAAGAAATTTGTCTGAGTGACTGTAAGTTAACAAGCTGTAATGATGCTCCAGGAACCGTGTAGCTTGGAGCCATCAATTTGCAGAGAGAGAGGGCAGAAGTGGAAAAGTAACTACTGGGTATTGGGAGGGGTTGTCAAGGGACAGGAACAAGAAGATTCTGGGTTTTATCAGAGCTCCTATGTTCCCAGTGCCTTAGATGACTTGTCTTTAAAATAAACTTCACTGAGGTATAATTTATGTACAATGCAAGACACCTATTTTACCTGTGCAGTTTGGGTTTTGACAAATGCACACACCTATGTAACCACCAGCACAATCAAAATAGAGAATTTCTCTGTCACTCCAGAAGTTTCTATGTCACTCATGCCCCTTTGTAGTCAGTCCCCCCACCTCCTGCCCTGGCAGCGACTGATCCTCTTTCTGTCACTACAGCTTGGTTTTGTCTGTTTTAGGATTTTACACAAATGGAATCATACAGAATAGATTCTTTTGTCTGGTTTCTTTCATTCAGCATATTGTTTTCAGGATTCATACTGTATTTTTAAAGTAAGATTTAATCCTGTGTCATCAATATAACAGTCCCTTTCTGAGATAATTCAGTGCAACAGGTGCTTTGTTGCACGGTACGTTCTTGTGTGGTTCTGATTTTTTAATGTCCAGCTTAAATGTACTCTCCTCTGAGATTCCTTTCCTCCCTTTCCCCCAGCACTGCTGTCTGGGTTGAGGACAATGCTGATTGTAACTTCCATTTAATAAGTCTTCACCATGCTTAAAAAGTATTTACGGAGGTTATTCTGTTATCACAAACCTCATCTGAGTTGGGTATTATTGTCCGCATTTCAAAGAAAGAAAACTAAGGCTCAGAGAGGTTGAGTAATTAAGCTGATATCACACAGCTGAATAGTAGCAGAGCCCAAGTTTGATTAAGAACTGTGACTCCAAGAACTGTGCTCATGACTGTTCTCCTATCAAGACTTGTAAGTGAATTGTTTTCTTCACCTACAGTACTTCCCCTCATTTCGGTTACCTGAGGTTAACCATAGCCTGGAAGCAGGTGATTCTCCTTCTGGTGTAGTTTCAGGAGGTAAATGACAGCCTGACGCTACGTCACGGCGCCCAGGTCATTCACCTCGCTTCCTCTCATCACAGAGGCATTGTGTGGCCTCACATCAGCACAGGAAGGACAGTACAATAAGATATTTTGAGAGAGACTGAATTCACATCACTTCATTACAGTCTATTGTTAGAGTTGTTCTGTTTTACTATTAGTTATTGTTGTTAATCTCTTACTGTGCCTAATTTACAGCTTAAATTTATCATAGGTATGTGTATAAGAAAACACATAGTACATGTAGGGTGTGGTGTTATCGTGGTTTTAGGCGTCCGCCAGGAGTCCTGAAATGTACCCCCTGTGGAAAAGGGGGGAATACTGTATATTCTGACGCATGCTAAGAGCTAAGGGTTTACCTTATTTACCCTGCATGCCACCCTCATAGGAGATGATTCTTTTCGTGGCTGAGAGCACAGACCCTGGATATCCTGATATCCCCTACATACAGCCCCTATTGTTTTATAGTTAATTGTTTTTATGTCTTTCTCCCCTTATCATTCTGAGTTCTTCGTTGCAAATGACAGAATCCACTCTAGACATTTAAATAGAAAGAAAATTTATTAAAGGAGCTGAGATAGTTCCCAGTATCTCCAGGAAGACCAGAATCAGCTTGGAGGCTATGCAGCCAGGAATAAAGCTAAAATTTCACTGAATACCACAGCCCCTGCTGCCCTGAAAGCCAGACGCCCTCCCTGGACTGAGATTCTTTGGGTGTCTATGTCTTCCGGTGTTCCCGTCTGAATTGAAGTATCACACAACGCTGTCTGATTGGTGGAGCCTATGTCACATGACTCTGCCCTGGGTGCAAGGGATGCTGGGAGAATAAGGAGCTGGCTTCAGCCAAGGGAAGGCCGTAATTCCCCTGAAGTTGAGAAATAAGGTCCACAAGAGTTGGACATCTAGAAAACATGTCCATTACACATCCTTCTAGACCATAGCTCCTCTGGGAAGGGAAGGGATCTGTTTTCTGTATCCCCAGCGCAGAGAACATGGCAGACACAGTAATGAGCAAGGACACATATATTTAGCAAATGAATGAATGAGGGAATGGATGGGCAAATATGCAGTTGGCATAGGCAAGACCTCAAGACAGGAGGATGTGCTGAGTCATTTTGAGAAATGGTCTCTTGGCTTCATACTTGAGTCATTCCTTCATGAGTTGAGGATGATTCAAGCCTGGGGCATTTCTGGGTCCTCAGGCCCAGGGACCGAGGCCCCCTGTCTGAATGAGGCAGCTCCGTGGACTGATGTAGGAGTGAATGGGGGAAGCCACCACTATTTACCGAAAAGAGGTTTCGAGGCTGTCCAGAAGCCGGGTGCCAGCCACAAGCAGACAGCAGACTGGGTGGTCAGCCCGGTGACCGTCACTAAGGGGGTGAGATGGTGAGACTAACACTTCTAGCACCCCCTGCTATGCTCCGGGTGGTCCAGGTTCTCTAACTTAGGTCTTGGATCAACTCTTTGAGCTGAGACTACTATTCCCATTTTATAGATGGGGAAACTGAGTCTCTCTGAAACTGAGTAACTTGCATGAGACCATCTGGCTGCTGTGGTTTAGAATTCTGTCTCGCTGCCAGACTTTTTAATTAGTCTGGCTCTACCACATACTAACCGTGTGCCTTCGGTGTGCATATGTGAGCATCAGAAATACTAATAATTCTTTTTTTTTTAGATTTTATTTATTTATGTGACAGAGAGACAGCCAGCGAGAGAGGGAACACAAGCAGGGGGAGTGGGAGAGGAAGAAGCAGGCTCCCAGCGGAAGAGCCCGATGTGGGACTCGATCCCAGAACGCCGGGATCACGCCCTGCGCCGAAGGCAGACGCTTAACGACTGCACCACCCAGGCGCCCCTGAAATACTAATAATTCTGACTCCAAAGTGTATTCTACAGACAAAATATGATGCATGGAAAACGCTTAACCCAGTGCTCAGTAGGGACGTCCAGTTGTTCCAGCATAACTTGCTGAAAAGACTATCCTTTCTCCATTGAATCGTTTTTATGTCTTTGTCAAAAATGAGTTGGCTGTATTTGTGCGGAACAATTTCTGGGCTCTCTCTCCCGTTCCATTGATCTATGTATCTATCCTGTCACCAGTGCTACATCATCCTAATTATTGTAGCTTTACGGTAAGTCTTGAAACCAAGCAGTGAGATTCTTCCCACTTTGTTCTCCTTTTTCAGAATTGTTTTGGTTGTTCTAGGCTATTTGCCTTTTTATATAATTTTAGAATTAGCTTGTCAATACCTAAACATGAGTTTTCTGGGATTTTGATTTGGATTGCAGAGTCTGTAGGTCAATTCGTAGTTAATGTCTTAATGATACTGAGTCTTCTGACCCATGAACACAATATATTTGTGATCACTTATTTAGATCTTTTATTTCTTTCCTTGGTGTTTTATAGTTTTTATCATACAGAGCCTTCACACATTTTGGTAGATTCATGTCTAAGTATCTATTGTAAAGAGTGTTTTTGGAATTTCAAGTTCTAATTGTTCACTGCTGGCATATAAAAATGTATTTTACTTTTGCGTATTAAACTGGTTGATCTCATTTATTCTAGGAGTTTTGTGTGGATTTCACCAGGTTTTCTACATAGATGATCATGTTGGGTATAAATAGGGACATTTTCCAATCTGTATGCCTTTTCTTTCTTCTCCTTGTCTTACTGGACTGGTTCCAACCAGTCCAATCTTCCAACATGATGGTTAATAGGAACCATAGGAGAGGAAACGCTTGCTTGGTTCCCAGTCTGAGGCGGAAAGCATTCTCTTCCTTATCAGTTGCAGGATTTTTGTAGGTGTCCTTTACTGGGCTGAAGAAGGTCTCTTCTTTCTTATTTATTAAAAAAGTTTTTTTTAAAGATTTTATTTTTGTAAGTATTCTCTGCACTCAATGTGGAGCTTAAACTCACAACCCCAAGATCAAAGAGTCACGTGGTCTTCTACTCACCCAGCCAGGTGCGTCCCAAGGAAGTTTTCTTCTATTCCTCGTTTGCTGAGAGTTTTTATCATGAATGAATGTGGAATTTTGTTGAATGCCTTTTCTGCAATGATCATATTTTTTTTCTTATTTAGTTTGTTAATATAATGAATTACATCAGTTGATTATTTTTCAATGGGTTTTTGAATGTTGAAATAGCTGCATTCCTGAGATAAACCCCACTGGTCATGAAAGCCTTCTTACATACTTTACATTTTCTAGATTGTTGGATTACATTTGCTGCTACTTTGCTGAGGATTTTTTTTCACCTGTTTTCTTGTAATGTCTTTGTCTGGTTTTGGTATTAGAGTAATCCTGATCTCATGAAATGAGTTGGGAAATATTTTCACCCCTTCTATTTACTGGAGGAGATTGTGCAGAATTGGTATTATTTCTCTAAATGTAGGAGAATTTGCCAGTAAAAACATCCGAGTCTGGAGTGCCTCCCTCCCTCCCTCTTCTCTTCTCTTCTCTTCTTTCTCTTCTCTTCTCTTCTCTTCTCTTCTCTTCTCTTCTCTTCTCTTCTCTTCTCTTCTCTTCTCTTCTCTTTCTCCTTCTCCTTCTCCTTCTCCTTCTCCACTCCTCTCTTCTTCTTTTCTCTTTTCTTTCTTTCTTGGATGGTTTTTAACTACACATCCAATTTCTTTAATAGATATAGGACAATTCCGGTATCTATTTCTTCTTGAATGAGTTTGGTAGTTTAAATCTTCAAGGAATTGTTCTGTTTCATCGAAGCTGTTGAATTTATGAACATGAGTTGTTCGTAGAGTTCCTTATTGTTCTTTAATGTCTGTGGCTCCAGTTGTGATTTCCCTCTTTCATTTCAGATAGTGCTGACTTGTTTCTTTTCTCTCTCTCTCTCTCTCTGGTCAGTTTTGTTATTGGTTTATCTATGCTGTTGATCTTTTCAAAGAACGAACTTTTGGTTTTGTCATTTTTCTCTATTGCTTTTCTGTTTTTAATTTAATTGATTTTTACTTCAATCTTTATTGTTTCTTTCCTTCTGCTTGCTTTGGGTTTAATTTACTCTTCTTACTCTAGTTTCTCAAGGTGGAAGCTTTGGTTACTGATTTTAGATTTTTCTTCTTTTAAATATATGTGTTTAATGCAATAACTTTCCATCTAAACACAGCTTTGGCTGCATTCCACGAATGTTGGTATGTTTTATTTTTATTTTCATTCAGTACCAATATTTTTAAATATCCCTTGAGATTTCCTCTTTGAGCTTCAAGGAGTAAGTTAAAAGCATGTTGCTTAATTTTCAAACGTTTGGGTATTTTCCACATATCTTTCTCTTTGTGGTTGCTAGTTTAATTTTTTTTTTAATGATCTAAGAACATGAATTGTATGATTGCTATTCTTTCAAATTTGTAAAGTTTTGTTTTATGGACCAGGTGATGGTGTATCTTGGTGAATGTTCCATCCACAGTTCAGATGGATATGTTTCTGTGTTGTTGGGTAGAATGTTCTATAAATGTTTGTGAGGTCTAGTTGGTTGGTAGTATTGTTTAGATCTGTATCAATACTGATTTTCTGCCTACTTGTTCGATAATTACCAAGAAAAGAAGTGTCAAGACATCCAACTACATTTGTGGATTTGTCTGTTTCTCCTCTCAGTTCTATTACTTTTTGCCTCATATATTTTGATGCTCTGTTGTTAGGTACAGACACATATATAATTGCTATGTCTTCTTGGAGAATGGGTGCGTTTATCACTAAGTAATGCCCCTCTTGATCGCTGAAACAGTCTTTGTTCTAAAGTTAGCTTTGTCTGAAGTTAATATAGCTACACTGGCTTTCTTTTGGTTGGTGTTTGTAGAGGAGGAAGAGGGGGAGGAGAGGGGCGAGCAGGGGGAATAATGTCTTTTTCTAAACATTGAGCTGTCAGCATGTTGGCATAGAGCTGTGCCCAGTTGAAGATGGGACTCTGGATTCCTAGCACTGGCAGTAAAGTAGGCATCTGCATGAGATCTATGGCCATCCATAACCTGTCTGTCTGTGGTTCGATTTCTTAGGGAGAGTCAGGTGTGGCAGGAAGCCACCATGGCTTTGGAGGCTCTTCTAACTTGGGACTTAAATTATTCTGTGTTTCCAACCTTTCTCCACTATAGGGAGCACCTGGCAACCCCAGAAAATCAACTTTTAAAATACGTGGTGTGAGCACTGGAGGAAAGAAGGTAGAGGGATTATCTCTAGGTGTATTTCTTTTTTCAAGAAGCTCTTTCATAACCCCCCCTGCTGTGTAATTGCATAGTGGGCTGTGGGAGGGAAGGGAAGCATTCCAAGGTTCATCAGGAAACGCAGGGAAGACTAAAGCAGATGACAGGGCCCAAGGTCATACCTGGAAGATTAAGAGTAAGTTGGCCAGCTCCTAATTATTGGTATACTCTTAGAGTTTTAGCCTCAGTAAGGACAGAAAGGGTGGCAGGGAGGGGAGGAGATGTTACTACAGTCCTCATCTATATTCAGTCTCTAAGAATAGCCTTCCGATTGTAATTGAATATAATTGGAGATAGAGTCTGGCTGGCTGGAAGCTGGATGATTGTCTACCTTCACAGTCTTGGGGTGGGGGAGTGGGAGCAGGGATGTGGTGGCAGGGCGGAGAAGAAAGCCCTGTCCACTCAAGCTCTGCTCTATCCTGAATGTGTGTGCAGCCAGGCAGGGGCCAGACAGGCCTGAGTTCCAATCCCACCTGCTAGCTGGGTGACTTAGCCATTCTTTGCTTCAGTTACCTTATCTATAAATAAGGATAATAACGTATATTTAGAGCACGGTTGTGAAGATGAGATGAGATAATCCACGTCAGTTATTTCTCTCGCAGTTGGAAACATTCTGCCTTTATACCATTGCCCTCTTTTCTTGTTGAGCCCATTCCATTTTGGGGGGGGCTTCCCTCCACCCACGTGAAACAGCACTCAATACCAAGAACATTTGCAGAAGGTAATTTCCTACTGTTTTGAGGAGCCCTGGCCTTTCTCAAGAGTATTAACGCTGGATTCCATCCTTCCGTCCCCTTCCCCCCAACCCCCAAAGCTATAAATCACCATCACTTCATGCATCTATTAACATTTATGAACATTTGTGAAGACATAGCCTTTTGGCAACTTAGATCCCATTTTTTAAATGTACCTAAGGGAGCCTGCCAGTTAAAGAACACCCCTGGTGAGCACTTCTGCAAAGTAAATAATCACCAACTAATTCATTTGCTTTACAAAGTGCACATTTTGCATATGATGATTTCAGAACAAAGCAGGTTGAGCTCCTGAAAGTTCTAGTTCTTAATAAGCAGTATTCAGGAAAAAACAATTTTTCTTTGTGTGAGTGACATAGGTCTCTTTTCCCAGTCTCAGTGGGGCATCAGAGAACTTTATATAAAGTAGAACTATATTTTCGTATTTTTGAAGTATATAAATTGAAGTGCATGGCTTGATGATTTTACATATGTATGCATCTGTGCAGATAAGATGTGGAACATTTTAGCACCCTGTTTCTGGTTTGGAATTTCATATAATGTAATTGAAGCAGGAGGGAAGGGAGACTAGGGAGACACATTGACCGAAGTAAAGCCATTTTAGTTTTAGGCTGACCCTTAATCTAAAAGTCAGCAGGTCATAAAAAGAGTTACAAGATCCAATTCATAGGAAATCACAAGACCCCACTCCCTCCCACAGCAAAAGCCACGTAGGCTGGACGTTCTCGAGAATCACTGCCCACGGGTAACCACACCCCTAAGACAATGGAAAAACTAACCGCCCAATGTACATGTTAAACCCAAAAGTAAAGACTAAGCCCCTCTCTAGATGGTTAGCTAATTTTAAAAAAATTTATAAAACCCTTTGTCAGAGGCAAAGGAGGGTCCTCTTCCTTACCTAGGAAGAGAGACCACTGCTTTGTTTATGAAGTGGCTCATTTCTTACTTGTATACTTACTAAATCTTTGTCCTTTTCTCTAATTGGCTTGCTCTTGAATTCTCCTTTTTCTTGACCGAAGCCAAGATTCTGGCTATGTATGATAGATGTGACTCTGATGCCCGAGTTTGGATTTGTAAGGTTGGTGAGACTGGGGACAGGATTTTCTTTTGTTATTTTCCTGCTCCCAAGTGGCCACCAAGAAGGCAGTGGTTTCTAGATGCATCTTTGAGGTCCTAACTGCCGGTTTCCCATTAGGAGTGAGGTCTGTGAATTCAAGGACGCTAGCACCCTTCCCTTCAATTTCTTCTGTTCCCATAAAAATGCAATTCCATTTAAACTCTAAGGCTTAGTGAGTCCTAATTACTATATTTATAAAAATTATATACAATTAGAGCAGAGTTTCAGGAACCAAGCCAATTCTCTTGGGGGGAGAATTGAATACATTGAAATGTAAATTTTAATAGGGCAAAAGATGTTTTGGGGCAAAGCTGTAATGTGACATCTTCCAGGGCCATTTCTGTCATTGGTTTTTAGGGGCAGAATATAGGTTCTTCCTTGCCTCTTGGCTTTAGCTTGGATGCAAACCATTCTTAAGACATCAGAGTTCATTTTGGAGATTTTACATGGAATGGTTGTACTTTCTGGACCAAATGTAGGGCGTGCGGTTAGCTAAGGATCTTGATGCCCTTAAACATCTGAATGACAGTGTGACGTCAGAGTCCAACCAAAGGTGGATTTGGAAATCAGACGGAGACAGAAGTGATACTTGGTGGTAGGAGGTCCCTGATCCGGTCCAGGCATGGGACCAAGCCCTGCTAATGGAGGGGTCAGGTGATTTGGCCTCCAGCCAACCAAGGCTGGCCCAACATTTTGGCCTCCAGCCCAATCCCAGAGCTCACTAGTTTTCCATACAAGGCGGTGCCCATGGAACTTTCACGGAGGCCAGAGAAGCCCAAGCCAGAAAGAACATTTATCCCTGAGCACTCTCAGAGCTTCAAAATACCCTGCCTGCATCCACCATGGATATCCCCTCTCCTTGCTGGCATGCTGGTCCAGCGCACGGATGGGCTTGCTGTCCCCTGCGCATGCTGGGGCCCTTCACCCTTCTAGGCCTCTGCACAGTTTGTGAGCTCTGCTGCGGTCACCATGCCTTCCTTTGTCCACTTGTCAAGCCCCAATCACCATGTTCTTATCAGGTGCACGTTCCCTGATGCCCACCCGTGCAGAACCCAGCGCCTCTCCCCTGAGCTCCCTGCGCATGGGATCCTGCAATTGTTGGCTGGAGGTTAGTCTTCTGTAGCAGAGGCCAAATAGGAGTGCCTCGGCCAAGGGGGGTTCATTCTCAGCTCTTGCCCCCATGATATTCCAGGCGTAGTTCAGGCCCATACATGGTGCTCTGTGCAGGGAGCCAAACACCTGCTGCCCTACCGCTCCCCCATTCCTAGGGGTGTCTTCATCTGCACAGACCAGATGCTGGCTGTTCGCAGGTCAAAATTCCAGCCAGTGGGAAGGGAAAAGGAGGGAGGAGAGGCCACGCCCCTTTCCCTGAAGGGTGCGACTCACTTCACACATACTTACTCAATATTCGTCAAATGTCAGAAACTGCCTTCGATGCTGGGGAAGGAAGCAAGCCTAAACTTCTGCGAGGGTAGAGTTTACATCCTACTGGGGACAGAGAGAGAGTAATAAGACAAAATATATTGTACATGCTGGGTAGTACGAAAACTATCAGGAAAGAGGAATCTGATTTCTTTTTTTTTTTTTTAAAGATTTTTATTTTTATTTATTTATTCGACAGAGATAGAGACAGCCAGTGAGAGAGGGAACACAAGCAGGGGGAGTGGGAGAGGAAGAAGCAGGCTCATAGCAGAGGAGCCTGATGTGGGGCTCGATCCCAGAACGCTGGGATCACGCCCTGAGCCGAAGGCAGACGCTTAACCGCTGTGCCACCCAGGCGCCCCAGGAATCTGATTTCTTAGGGAGCTTTGCAGTGCAAGGAGGGTGCTTGGACTTCCAAGGGAGTTGTTTGCATTTAATAACTGATGGGTGGATGGTTCGTGGGTGATCCGAGGGCAGTGGTAACCCGGAAGCACAAGTGCCTCCTCCTGCAGGGGGCGCCCCTGAGCTCACACACTGGAAACCTGGCTCCCCGAAGGGGAAGGATGATGCTGTGGCACCGAGGGGACCTGCCTTTGGACTCTGAAAGCCTTTTATCATTATCATCATTATTATTATTATTATTATTATTATTATTATTATTATTATTACTTCCCCTGGGCAGATGTGGTGGCCCAGTAACGGGCAGTCACAAGCAGTGACCTAGTTGAGGCTGATTCCATGGACAGGACTCTTTTTTTTTTTGAAAATGATTTCATTCATTCATTTGTTCGTTCATTCATTCATTCATTCGTTCATTTTAGAGAGAGAGAAAGAGGGCCAGCACAGACAGGAGCAGCGGGGGAGGCTGAGGGAGGGGTAAGGATCTCCAGCCGACTCCTTGCTGAGACCCTGAGATCATGACCTGAGCCAAAACCAAGAGTCTGGCGCTCAACCGACTGGGCCACCCAGGTGCCCCCAGGACTCTCTCTCAATACTGACACCGAACAGCAAACTGCACAATCTCTGGGGAGGAAGATACTCCTCACAGGAACCGCAAGCATTTCATATTCCATGTGTGGTGATATGTACACCCTTTCGAAAACAGCAAGCATTTGTAACATTATTTAAGGGTAATCCCTTATGTGGACTAATTTGGTTTCCCATCTGATAAGAAAACTCATTAATTGCTACATGCAAAGTAGGAGACTTCAATTCAACAATGGAGAGATTGTCTGAGGACTTCCCCCAAACACCTTGTCTAATACTGTATGTCAGAGGACCTTCCATGTCAGTTTATAGAGGACTCCCCTGTGTTTTTCATAGCTGCATAGTATTTCCACAATGTGATGAGAACATATTTTATCTAAGTGGTATTGATGTGCATTTAGCTTTTCAACAGAGAGACATTAAGGGATGTCAACTGAGAGCCTTTGGTTTCAAATCCAAGCTCCAGCACATTCTAGCTGTGTGATCTTAGACAAGTCACTCAACCTCTCTGTACCTTAGTTCCCTCATCTTTAAAAGGGGGATAGTTATCACATCTATCTCGTAGGGGATTAAAAAAGGTAGTTCATGCAAAGGATGGAGAGCAGCATCTGGGACGTAGTTAGTGCTTGGGAAGTATTAACTGCATTAGTATTGTGCATTTCTTACTGTGACTAGAAAAAAGTCAGAGTGCAACAATTTAACAGTTTGTTCGTGCTTCCTTGTCTTCGTGTCTCCATGAGTAGTGTTTGAAAGCAGGTTTTAAGAAACGGGTTAACTAGTAAAGCTAGGAAATATCTGATAGTAACAGGCATTTTAGAAGTAGAAAGAAGAAAATTACTGCTACTATCTTTGGACTATTTCTTTCCACTGCGGGTCCTTTTTTTTTTTTTTTTCCGTTTGTTTTGTTTGTTTGTTTTGCTAATCTTTGGAGGTGAGTTTTGTCAGCCTTTATTTCTACGTGTATATGATGAGGACCATACTGAACTGGAGTTTGTATCCTGATTTTTTTCCTATTTTATTTATAGGGGTTTTTCCCCAGCTTATTGAGGTGTGACTGACAAATAAAATTGTACGTATTTAAGATGCACAGCGATATTTGGGTACACGTCTTCTGTGAGGTGATCACTGCAATAGTTAATTACCTTGCATACGTACCATGTTTTCATGTGTGTAAGAAGAACACTTGAGATTTTCTCTCTTAGCAAATTTTATGCACACAGTACGTTATTGATAATATAGTTGTTATGCTATACATTAGGTCTCTAGAACTTACTTGGGACAAACCAAAAGTTTGTCCCCTTTGACCAGCATCTCTTTTGTTTTGTTTTATTCCCCTCTGTTTTATTTATTTTTATTTTTTATTTTTTGAGAGAGAGAGAGCATGCAAGCTGGTGGGGAGGGGCAGAGCAAGAGGGAGAGAGAGAGAATCTTAAACAGGCTCCATGCTCAGTGCAGAGCCCAACACAGGGCTTGGTCCCACAACCCTAAGATCATGCCCTGAGCCAATATCAAGAGTCAGACGCTTAACCAACTGAGCCACCCAGACACCCCCATTCCCCTCTGTTTTAGAGCAAGCTTAAGTGAATAAGGAAAAAGGAGGGGCAGGTGTGTGAATGAACATGTTTAGCATAGAACAGAAACTTCAACATTGCAATCCACCTAGAAAAGAGACTGCTTATCTAGAGGTTTCAAATTACCCCCATTCTCTCCCGAAACTCAGGGGGTCCCATGATGTTCGGGGTTTCCCCTTTCCCAGCACGCATGTTGTGCGTGTTTGTACTGGGGCGTACATGTGTGACTGCGCACTTTACATTTCAAGCGTGTGTCACTCAAGAGCTTTGTCCAAAGGGCCCCTTAAGAGAGCCAGGCCAGGGAACTCTCCAAGTTCAGAGGCGGGCTTTGATTTCTGAGAACACATTACAGAGCTGTTTTTGATAGAAGAGTGATTCTCAGCTGCTGAATAAGAAATAGTCCTCCTCCATAATGCATGGCCCTTTAGAAGAAGGAGAGAAAAGGAAGTCTAAATCTAGCATCGGCTGGAAAAAGATGGTGAGTGATTGAGAATACCATTCAAAGCAGGCTGGGTACTTCTCTCAGCTAATTCATACTTCCCTCCCGCTCGCCGAGGAGGCCCCCAAGTGGGGGCTCGCCTGCTCGGGGGCGCTGGGGTCAGGAGGACCTGCAAAGGGAGCTCCTCGGCTGCAAGGCACAGGTGACAAGAGACAGAGGCCAGACGCTGATGGGGGTGCCTTCCAACTCAAAGATAACTTTACTCAGATATCCTAGATCCTTATGAGGTTTTTATTTTGGGATCCTCATTTTGGCTGTAGTGTTCACCAACTGAAACACAACCACAGAAACCGGGGGAGGGGAACATATGGGTTTGGGGGGCCTTTGCTGAATTACATTCCCACTGGCCTAAATATACCACCCAGACACAGGAAGGAGCCTGTTTCACATTTCGAGTGACATTTCTAGTGCCTGTCACCATCCATACACTGTTGCTTCTTGTTTGTTCAATCTCGGTGACAGTGGGGGACTTCCCAGGGCCCGTAGCTTCTAGAAAGTTTAGTCTTGGAGACATTGTGGGGAAAATGTCTGGAGGGGGTTGAATAGTATCCCCTAAGCCCTAATCCGCTGTTCCTGTGAATTGTGACCTTAATGGATAGTGTCTTTGCAGATGTCGTGGCATCAAGGACTGAGATAATGTTTTTCTGGATCATGTCTTCCTGGATTAGACCCTAAATCCAATGATTGGGGTCTTTACAAGAAAAGAGTAAATAGCTTACCCAGGGAAGATGGCCATGTGAGGACAGAGGCGGGGATTGAGGTGATGTGGCCACAAGCCAAGGATGGCGAGGAGCCCCCAGAAACTGGAAGAGGCAAGGAACTCCCTTCAGAGGGAGTGTGGTCCTGGCAGCACCCTGATTTCGGATTTCTGGCCTCCGGAACCGTGAGAGAATTCATTTCTACTGTTTGAAGTCACCCGGGATTTGTTACAGCAGCTGCAGGAAACAGCTATGATGTTCCAGGCCTGAGTCCCTCTGGGCCTGTCGTGTCCCACTCACCTGTTACATAAATGCTCCAGCCACACCACCTCTCCCAAACTCTCCAGGTCTTTCCGATTTTCTTCCCCAAACTGCCTTCTCCCATGCCGTCCCCCTGGCTACTTACTTACTTCTAACCCCAACGTCACTCTCGCCCCCAAGTATATTCTGTCCCGCAAATTGTCCCACGGCCTCACAGGGGCTGGGACTTGTGTGGTCGACCCGGCTCTCTCCAGGCCACTCCATTCACTCGTTCATTCAGCAAATATGCATCAGACCCTGGCCCTGTTGCAGGCAGTCGTCTGGGCGGGGGTGGCGGAGAAGTAAACTTTGTAGGAGAAATTTTCTTTGTGAAGAAATACTGATGTTCTCTTAGATAGTCACAGCTTATCACTGATATAATGGCTTTAACAATTAATTGTTGGGGGGGGGCCTGGGTGGCTCAGTCAGTTAGCGTCTGACTCAAGTTTCCTCTCAGGTTATAATCTCAGGGTCCTGGGATCGAGCCCCACGTTGGACCCTGCGCTGGGGATGGGGTCTGCCTGAGGATTCTCTCTCTCCCTCTCCTTCTGCCCCTCCTCCCACTCACATGCTCTCGCTCTCAAATAAAAAAAAAATTTTTTTTAAAGAATTAAATGGGAAAACAGCTAGAAAGCTTAGAACAGCGCCTGGTCCACAATTAGAACTCAGTGGATTCTAATGTTGTTATGCTTCCTGTTATTAAGAAGTTATAATTGGGAAAAAACAGCGTGTAGTCCGAACAGAACACGGCTCGGAGCCAAATCCTGCCCGCGGGCCCAGTATTCTCTCGCAAAGCAAGAGCAGAAGGAAGGAGCCTGGGGGCCATGTGCCAAAAACGCACAGAGCTCCTTGCTGCTGTCCCCGATCCTCTGGCTCCGGGTCTGAGCGTCACTCTCTGTCACTCACACACACAAACACACTCACATGGCGGCCCCCTGTCTGCCACGTCACCCCACATAATTGGCAGGGCAGCCAGCTTGCCCAGCAGCTCTGAGGCCTCCGGGGAATTTCTCAGAATCCCTTTCCCTTCCAGGTGAGCCGGCGGGAGCAGCGGGCCAGCCACCTGTTGCTGCTCTAACCAATCAGCACAAACTTTGTGACTTAACACAAATCCATCATCTCACGGTCCAGAGGTTCAGAACCTGAAATGGGTCATCTGCGGATTGTTCCTTCTGGAGGCTCCAAGGATTCCATTTCCCTGCCTTTTCCAGCTTCCGGAGGCCGCCTGCATCCTTGCTTTGTGGCCCCACGTCACTCCGACCTCCGCTTCGGCCATCACATCTGCTTCTCTGACTCTGACCCGCCTGCCTTCTCCCTCTGACATCCCAGGCAGTCTCCCAATCTCGAGGTCCTCAACTGAAGCCCATCCGCAGAGTCCCTTCCGCCCTGTGAGGTAACAGAGTGGCAGGTTTGGGGGTTAGGACGTGCACACCCTTGTGTGCGGGGTCATCATTCTGCCCGCCGCACCCCACAGGACTGGCCACGGCGGCCAGCTTCCCAGTGGATCTGGGGCCTCAGAGGAACTTCCCAGAATCCGCTTCCTCCTAGACGTGAGCCAGGCGGCCTGCACGGCAAACCTCATGGGGCTTCTTAGTCACGGCCGGTTTGCTCAGATGCTGTTGGAGTTCATCCGCCGTGGATCAGCGACCACGCAGGATCGATGGGTCCCCATAGGTGGGTGAGGTTGTCCTCACCTCATAGCGGTGTGAGCTGGGGAGGGAGGGCCCGTTTGAGCCCTTCCCACCCCCTCCCCATTCCCCGAGACGTCCACGCCTCTCTCCAAAAGGATATGTGTGAATACATTTAGGGCCCACCCAGGTAATCCAGGACAAATGTCTCCACGGGAAAGCCTTAATTTCATCACACGTTGTGCCACAAAACGTGATTCTCAATCTTGTACCATACAAGGCAACATTCACAGCTTTTAGGGATTAGGATGTGGGCCCATCTTTTGGGGGCCACCATTCAGCCCACTACAGGGGGAAAGGGCCAGCCCTCTGGACACAGTCGGGCTTGGAATCCACGGTCTGCTGATTCTTGGGTGCGTGAGCTGGGGCAAGTTGCCTTAACCTTCCTAATCTGTGGCACTAGCATGGGATTAAGAATCCAGCTCACAGATCTGTGGCAGCGGTTCCGCCACCTAATGTGGCACAGGGCGCCGTGCGGGGCCCGTACTAGGCATTGGGCACGCACAAGCGGAAAGCACACACCGTGCAGACGCCAACTCCTGCCTGTTCTCTTGGACGAGTCGTAATGAGTCTTATGCCTCTGTATCTTATGTGAAGTACGTCAAGCGTCTCTGCTGCCTTCCCAGGACACATGTGTTTCCTACTTTCTGGGGGAAAAGTGGTGAGAGCAAGCAGGAAATAAACGTGTGGGTTCCTCCTCCCTGATGTTTCCCAGGGCACGGTGCTTCTCAGATGTGCGCCTGAGTTTCATCACTGCGCTGGCTTTCTGCAGCTGATAGGGCAGGTTTGGCCACACCTGTCACCTGGATGGGAAACAGACATGCAGGGAGGTCAGGTGGCTGACCCTGTCTCACCCAGCCAATTAGGGAGGAAGCCAGGAGGAGGCACCCCTACCCTCCGTGTCTAGACCCTGCACCCAGTGGGATGTTTGCACTCAGCAGCATTTGGAAATTACTTCCATCTTCTCCTGTTGTTTTACAAGCAATTTTGGGAGAGCGAACTGAGTCTAAAACGTTACCCACCTCCTGATTGTAATGAAACCAGTTGGAGAGAGGCACGTGTGTTCCTTGGAGTCCCCTGGGCACATTAAACCGTGTTCTCACTAATAGGAACCAGCACCCCATTGGAACGCGGATGGAACATTTACTCCCCTGAGTGCACCTGGGCAGTTCTGGAGGGTGGGGCTGCTGCTGTCGGCTTCTGGTAGCTGTGGTTCCTAATGAGCCTCCAGGCTCTTTAGGAATGTGATCTACCTAAGTCTCCCAGGATGGGCAATGGAGAAGGGCACGTTGACCAAAGAACGCCAGAGAAACCCTCACTGGACCTTCTCTATGTTTCTCGGTAAGACTGTGAAGTTTCTGAACGGGAGAAAGGAGACTTGACAATCAAACAGGGTCCTTTGCTATAGGCACCAGGAGGAGACTATGCATAAGGATAGAACACTATGGAAGTGCTCAGAGGATGGAAGGGAAAGACTAGAAAATGAGGTTTGGGGGGAAAAAATCGAGTCCTGCAGATCCAGGGGGATCTCAGTAGCAAAACCTGTCTGATGGTCTCATCTGGAACAGGAGCTGAAATGAACTACCTCTGTCTTCCATCGGGATCCTTTTGATAAGATCCCACCATTTTGAACACTTCCTCACTTTCTGCACAGTGAGCTGTGTCGGGCTCACCCTGTCCTTTTCCTGTCCTGACCCTAGATTCATCCATTTCTCAAGGAGCCCTGGTTGCTTTTTGGGGGAACAGTGTTTAGACACCAGGATGGCGTGTAAGGTGCACGCCCTGCTGCCAGGCTGTCGTTGCTTCTCAGCCCCCAGCGGACAGAGCATCTGTGTGCACCTGCATGTATGTGCACGTGGGTGCATGTGTGTGTGTGATCTAACGGGACTTCGTACTGATGTCTTCGTGCCAGCCTAATGCCACGGGTCTCCCTGTTGCCTTTCTGTGTCCCATGTTGGTGCCCCCCCTTCTCCTGCAGTGGGAACCCAGGATTTCAGCACAGCCAAGATACTTACTCATTTGCTTAATCCTACAACGTACACACGATCATTTCAGAATTGCCTTACGCAAACCACTGCAACAGCCTGTCTACTGAACAGAGTTCAGCATTCATTTGCTGTCCTTTTGTGTCATCGAACTGAGGGTCGATAGCCCAGGTACTAGGTTCACAAGGTACGTGGGTTGGTAACCTCTGCTTGGCTGTGTAATTCCTAAAATGCAGCTCGTTTCCTTTTTTGTTTGTTTTTATTCCATTTTAGAGATTTTTCCCTATTCTCGTTGATATCATATTATTATTCAAAAATAAATTATTTTATGTTAATCTTGTTAATGATTACCCAGATTCCAAAAGACTAAAACTATGTGAAGACAGTATTGTCAGTAGGTGGGCCTCCCTTTCCTGTCACTTCTACCAGCCCCCCGCCATTGGGGATCAGTGTCATTAGTCTTTGGTTATCAGACCTGTATGTCTTTTTTCAAAAAATAAGCAGATAGGTATAAAACCATAACAAAGGTCATCTAGGTAGGAGGGTAGAAACTGTGGACTAACGCAGCCGGTGCTTAAATGTTAATTTTTTTTTTTTGACACAAGGAGGGAGCACAAGCAGGGGGAGTGGGAGGCGGAGGGAGAGGGAATAGCAGACTCCCGGCTGAGCAAGGAGCCCCATGTGGGGCTCGATCCCGGCACCCTAGGATCACGACCTGAGCCAAAGGCAGTCACTTAACTGACTGAGCCACCCAGGTACCCTTAAATGTTAATTTTTGAAATAAATAAAGCCCCTCCCCCTGGTGGTCGTTACAGCTCAGACCAGCCCCATTCCTGCACCTCTCGGACTGTCCTTTTCTACCCTCTGAAATCATTTTCTGGTCCCCAGGACACATGATGCTAAAAATACCCATGAGCATCCTCATTGACAGACCCCAGTTCCTGGAGGCCCTGGGGCCTTCTGCTTTAGTGACTCACCAGCTGATCTGGGGAAGCAGGGCCCCAGGATGCATTTGGCTTGTGGCTGGGTTGGCGGATTCGAAGTGGAGAGGGCCCTAAGTGGATTCCAGCACACAGACCTTCCTCAAGGCATCCTGGAGAATATTGCTTAGATGAGGCCTGAAACAAAGTGAAGTTCAGTATATCGTGCTCAGACCCCGATTACCCACACCCACCTGTCATGTTGCCCCTCCCTCACCAAGAGCCAGCTGCAGAGTCCTCTCTCTGCCTCTTTCCCTTAGGCGTTTGCACCTGCTGTTTCCTGTATCTAGAATAATCCTCCCAGAGATGGCCTGAGATTGGGTCACTCTTGTCAGTCAACGCCAATGCCACCTCATTGGAAAGCCTATTCCTAACTGTATTCATTTTCTCGGGTTCCCAGAACAAGGTACCACAGACTAGGGGGCCTAAACCACAGAAATTTCTTTCTCACAGTTCTAGAGACTAGAAATCCGAGATCAGGAGCTAACACGGAGTTTCTCCGCCCTCTGTGTGTGTGCGTATGTGTCCTCCTCTCCTCTTCTTAGAAGGACGCCATCCTATGGGATTAGGGCCCACTTGGTGACCTCATTGTAATTTCATTATCTCTTTAAAGACTTCACATATATTCCTGACTACAAATACAGTCAGATTCTAAAATAGTGCAGTTAGGACTTCAATGTATGAATTTGGAGGGTGGGAACACAGTTCAGCCTATAACACTGACCATTCCATTTAAATGCCCTCATTCTGCCCCATCACCCTTTATCCTATATCCTACCCTGCCTTCTTCAGAGCATTCATCACTTTCCAAGATCCCCTGAAACAATATTTTCTTACTTATTTATGGCTCATTAGCTACTCAGGATCAGAACTGTCCAATGGAAATATAATACAGGTGCAAATGTAGACATATACATAATTTTAAATTCTCTAGTAGCCACACTGAAAAAAAGTAAAAAGAAAATGGGTAGAATTAATCTCACTAATATATTTGATTAACCCAATATATCAAAAATATTATCATTTCAACATGCAAGCAATATAAGCGTTATTAATGGTATGTTTTATGGGTGGTTTTTTTTTTGTACTAAGTCTTTGAAACCTGGTGTGTATTTTACACTTAATAGCACATCTCAATTGGGCCCAGCCACGTTTTAAGTGCTTAAGAGCCACATGTGACTTGTGGCTCCACACTGAGCAACACAGCTTTAGATTATAAGTTCCAGCAGAGCAGACCCTCATTTCCTTTGTGTGACCCTGTATCCCTCGTGCCCGGCACGTGGTAGGCATTCAGTATTTGCTGAGTGACTGGTTGGATAGATAATGCGCTGGGCAAGATTGGCTCCCCTTGCCATACCCAAGGCTGACCTGTTTATCAGAGTGGTCTTTCCTAAGTGTCGGGAGAAGATCCTGTCGTTTTGCAATAGATGCTTCCAGAAGAATGCATTTGTCATGCAAGTTGACCCTTTTGGCTGTCTCTGATCTAACCAATACCCAGGTTGCACATCCTTGTTTCGATCCAAGTAGTCAGGGTTGTTTGCATCGAAGCTTTGTTGCTTGTCTGGGGTGTATGTGTTACCTGCATGAAAGCCAGAGCCAGATACTCATGTCGCAAGAGGCTGCCTGGCCAGGAGGGGTGGTGGAGACAGCAGGTCCGGCGCCCATGTAGTCTGGCTGGCAGGAAACTTGACTTTGGGCAACTTTTTTGCTTCCTCAGTATAAATCCTGGAGTAAGAAACAATGGCAAGTGTATTTGTTTATGTGCCCTGGAGAGCCCACCACGCTTCATTCTGCTTGATTTCTTATTCCCCTCATTGAGCACTGCTGAACTTTGTTGTGCTTGAATCACGATTCTGCTCTAAACCACGCTTCTAAAATCCTATTCCCAGCCCAGGGCAGGCAGACCCAAACCAGCACATTATTTATAAGAATGACGTAGCTCTCGGGTAGGACGGCATGTCTGGGGGAGCCTGCCAGCCAAGGATGGCTTTGATCTAGTTTGTGGTGGTTTGCATACAGAACTGTTCATGTATCTGATAGCCCAGAGAACACCCGGAGATTCTGTGGTCCCGACAGTGCTATTTCATCTGTCCTGGGCTCTGTGGGAGCCCTTGGGAGGCAGTAGGGCCAGGCCGACTAAGGCCTGACAGGCCCTGGCAAGGAGTTGGGTTTTACTCCAAGTGTGCTGGGAAGCCAGTGGAGGGCTCCAAGCCGAGGAGAAATGTGACCTGACTCAGGTTCTGCGGGGTCCCTCTGGCTACGAAAAGATGGGAACAGGGAACCAGGGAGGTGGGAGGGCCCCAAAATAGTTCAGGTGGGAGATAAAGTGGCCTAGTTAGGATGCAAATCCCCTTGCCATCATTATTCCCCGAGGTGAGAGGAGCTCATCACTGCAATATTAGGATCTTCTTGAGGGGTCTGGCGGGACTCTGAGTGGTCTACCTGCCCCATTTTTCTAGAACATGTATAATAAGAACAAATGTGATGCCTGCTCGAAGTTGGGAGTGTGGGAAGAGGGTTCTTTTCTATTGTTCTGTAATTCGTGGGAGTATTAAATTATCTAAATTTGATAGACTTCTAAGGATTGTGCCAATCCTTCAAAGGAGCGTGTGTTCAGTTAGACGAGGGGAGTAAAGGAATGTTCCAGAATGATTTGAGCTCTCAAGTCAGTGTCCCATTGCTGCCTGAAATGTCACCACTCTAACCTTGGGGCCAAGCATTGCCCTTGTCCTGCTTCTTATCCTTCCCCTGACTCTGGATTCTCAGTGCAGACACTGCTGAGCGTTGTGTGTGTGCTTTCTACTGTCTTCCAGCCATAGTGATGGGAAAGCATCTCAACGTAGACAGCTGCAGAAGCTTCAGGATATTCTCCGCTTCTCTTCTTACACTCCCCTGTGTGCCTCGAGTTAGCCTTCTGTAGCGTAAGCCTGCTTATGGAATTCTCCTGCTTGAAACCCTCCAGAACCTTCTCAGAGCACTTAGAATAAAACCCAAACTGCTCCCTATGGCCTGCATGGCCAAGCACGATCTGCCCCCACAGCCTCCTGCCGTCTTCCTCTGGTTCACTCTCTCCAGCCACACCACCGTTCCTTCCATTGGTTGAACATGCCAAGATGGTTCCCACCTCAGGGCCTTTGCCCTTGCTGTTCCCTATGCCTAGAACACTGTTCCCTCCTCTGTCTGTGTGGCAGGCTCATTCTGTTCTTTCAAGTCTTTATTCAAACAGCTTTTCTTCAGAGAGGTTTGCCTTGATCATCAGATTACAAGTGACCACTCGGGTCACCCATCATTGTTTTATTCCCTTCAGAGCAGTCACCACTAATGGGAAGGAATTCTGTCTATTTCTGATCTACTCATTCATCAGCCACCACGTCTGCACTGTAAGCTGTAGGGATAGGGATCTGGTCTGTCTGATTCGTCACTGTGAACCAGAGCTTAGAAGAGCGTCTGGCACATAGTAAGTGCTCAGTAAGTATTTGCTGAACGAATAAACTCACAGCTTCGATACTCCAAATATAGTTTGGTGTCTCCTAGTATAGATCTTAGGTGAGAGCTGCTGGCTGGTTCTCTCTCAGGCATGGTGTGCTATGGTTACCCGGCACTGATGGGGCTTCCTTAGCAGGGAGAGCCTTCTCGATGGGATGGGAGGAGCTCCTGAGGTGGGCTGTGTCATTCCCTTAGCCAGGACCCAAATTCACCTCCCATCACCCACCCACGGCATTGAGCCTATAAAGTCTTCACCTTGATCCTGACAACCATCGGAGGCCAGCCCTTTGCTGCCTGTCTACCCTCGTCTCTGCAGTTCAGCCTCTGCCTTGCCTGTTCCCATGTGCTCTCATCTTTCACCTGCCTCCCCACCATCCCCTCCCTGACACCTGGCCCCTCCCAGCCTCATTCGATAACCTTGGAACTCTCCACGTGTCTAATGTCTTTGAAGAACTTATGTGAGTCAGGAATGAACTCTTCCTTAAATGTTCCGTAGAACTCACCTGCCAAACTCAGGGATCTTCCTCCCTTGGCAGCTCAGACCTCCAACTTGTAGTTCTCAGTTCCATGAGATTGCTGAACACGATCTCTGTCTCTATATCTGTGTCTGTCTCTAGCTCCAGCTCGACTTCTGTCTCTCTCTATCTCTGTCTCTGTCTCTCTCTCTCTGAGGCCATGTGAGGACCTAGTGAGAAGGCAGCCATCTGGAAGCCAGGAGGAGAGATCTCCCCAGAAGCTGAATTGGCCGGAACGTTGATCTCAGACTCCCAGCCCCCAGAACTATGAGAAATGAGTTTCTGTTGTTTAAGACACCAGCCTGTGACTGTCTGTTAGAGCGGCCCGAGCTGGCTGAGACAAATGCCTTACTCTACACTGAACCCTTTATGTTCACTGCCTCTCATTTTCCCTAACCCTGAACTTGGCCCGAGTGTCCTCATTTCACAGAAGAGGCAAGCAGAGTCTTGGTCAGATAAATCCCTAATGTCAGAGAGGTAGGTCATAGCCTTGTTCGAGAGATTCGTTGGTGCCTCCTGAGCTATGTCGTGCTGATTTTTTCTTTTTCTTTTTTTTTTTTAAGATTTTATTTATTTATGTGACAGAGAGACAGCCAGCGAGAGAGGGAACACAGCAGGGGAGTGGGAGAGGAAGAAGCAGGCTCCCAGCGGAGGAGCCCAATGTGGGACTCGATCCCGGAACGCCGGGATCACGCCCTGAGCCAAAGGCAGACGCCCAACGACTGCGCCACCCAGGCGCCCCTGATTTTTTCTTATTAAAATTTTTAAAAAATAATTTCTAATGTTTACAAATTAGAGATTTCATGTGAAAATGGGCATTTTTGGCTTCTTTTGAGTTTGTGTTTCTCTGGACAACGAGTAAGAACTGTTGTGCCCGATGTTGGTCTGAGGGTCTTGCTGAAAACGGTAGGAAATGGACCGGCCAGCATCCCTGCCAATGCCTTTCCTTTCTGGGGTTAACATTGCTGGGCCATGGCCCCTGGAAACTCCAGGCATCCACCCACCACAGGCCTTGAGTCTCTTCCTGGATCAGAGCTGTCTGTCCAGGGAGGGGCTGCATTGTCACAGAGACATCCAGAAGCCCTGGGTGCTTCACAAAGCAGGTGCTTTGTGAAGAACAGATATACGAATCAGGAAGGATTGTGGGACGGGGTAGGTAGGTTCCTACCTGCAGCCCGTGTTATGACTTTCTCTAGGGCGCCCCTTTATGTGATGACGTCCCCGCACCCCTACTGCCTGTGAGCTAAGAGGGTGGGCCCTGGAGCCTGGAGGGCTGCCTGTGAGGCCTGGCTCTGTCACTTCCCAGCCCTGCGACTCTAGGCGAGCTCTTAGACCTCCAGCCTCCCTGCAGGGGGTGGGCCAGAGGAAGATTTCAGAGGTACAAAATGTGTTCACGGACACACCGGAGCCCTGCTGCTGCTTTGTGCGTGAGGCTCTCCCCCCAGATACCTGGTAAATCAAGCTTGTGTGATTCGTCCACGGACACGCAGCGAAGAGGAGCTGGGACTTTTCCTGCCACGTGGTCCCCCTTCTGGATGATGGAGGGGCACTGGGTGAGAAAGGGAGTGGTCACTCAGCTGTATGGGCCCTGGGATTCTGCCAAAAGGCTCTGCCTCCCAGAGCCCACATCTCTCAACCCCCACCCTTGTCGTACAACCTGCTGGGTGACAGAAAGCGGTCCCTGGGTTGCTATCTGAGGGCTCTCCAGTGTCCTGCAGGACAAGAAGTGGGAGAGATGCTGCCCCACTGGGCTGGGCACACAACAGAGCTGGGCAGACTCCCCATGTAAGCGCCCTGCAGATGCCCCCCCCAACACGAACTCTGGCCTAGAAATGCGGTCGGGCTTTTTTTTTTTTTTTAAGTTTCTGCCTTTTGGAAGCTGTTTTGTTTTGTTTTGTTACTTCTGGGCCCTTTTCAGAGCCCATAGCCACACTTGTTTTGTTTTGTTTTTTGGAGATGGTGTTTCCTCCTGGGAAATTTGTTTTGCCACCTGTGTGCTGTGCGATCTCGGGCACTGACAAGAATGCCTCATGTCTGGGAAGTGTTTTGCACAATTCCTGGGGCCCTGTCACCTGCGTCACCCTGAGAAGGAGGCAGGCAGTGCGTTCGGCTCGCCCATTTCATAGTCGATGAAGCAGAGGTCAGAAGAGAAGTTTGCAGCTGAGGGTCACCGGGACGCAGGAGTGACGTTCGGTGTTTAACAACAGTCAGCTGTGGGGTTGCGGCAGGGCCCGGAGGCCCCAGCCATGCAAGGCATTGGCCATTTAGCTGCAGGATCACGGGAAGATCCAAGAGGTACCAGGGGCGGGTCTGGGGTGACAGGACGGTGTTCGTATCTCCAAACAGGAGCCACTTACCACCTGGGGCAGGTAATTTCCTACTGGTGCTGGGACGTAGCATCCGGGGCTCTTGGGTAGCAGACAGTGGAAGCTCTGGCTAATTTAAGCACTAAGGGACTGTCTTTATCGGTTCGGCCCACTGGAACAGAACCGTAGACTGCATGGTATTTATTTGTCACAGTTCAGGTGGCTGGAGGGCTGAGGTCACAGTGCCAGCAGGGCTGGGTTCTGGTGAGAGCCTCTTCCAGGCTAGTGCCGGCCGACTTCTCCCTGTATCCTCACCTGGCAGAAAGAAAGCGTGTTCTGTGGTCTCTTCTTATAGGGGTACCCATCCCATTCATGAGGGCTCCACGCTAACAACCTAAGCACCTCCCAGAGCCCCCACCTCCTCATACCCTCACATTGGGATTTGGTTTTCATTCAGTGAATTTGGGGGTGGGGGGCACAAATATTTGGTCCAATTGCAGGGACTTTATAAAGAACATGGGGTCACTTACAGAGTAGGTGGGAAGAGGGCCAGCCAGACCCAGAGAAGGACGGAGAGCAGAGAGCTCCAGGAACCTCTGGGGCAGACAGTCTCGGCAGTTCCTGGGGAGCACTGCTCTAGGGATGACCCAGCTCCCGCATCTGCTTGTTGCATCATCCATAGAGAGCCTGGTTGGCCCAGCTTGGGTCACATGCCCCCTTTGGCCGAGGCAGGGCTGGGTACCTAGACTGAGAGCCCCCCAAGACTGTGTGCAGTGTGGGATGAGGGACTCCCCAAAGAAACAGGTGTTATTACCAGATGAAGGGGGGATGGAAGCTGGGTGCAGGAAAGCAACAGATGTCTGTTGCAATAAGAATGAGAGCAGATCAGAGAATGTTCGGGCTAAGCAGTCTTCTCATTGAGCCATGGGCCCAGAAAGGAGTCCATGGGCCCAGAGAGGCTCGGAGAGTTACCTGTGATCACACGGTGGGTACCATCACCAAAACTGGTAGGTGATCTTTTCTTCCCCAAACATGGACTTTCTAAGAAAACTTCACTCCAAAAAACAGGCTCCAAAGATGTCGGCTAATCCCTGTTTTCACTGCACACTTACGTGTACCAGGCACTGTGGGGCTCGTGTTCTCAAAGCAGCCCCACAGAACGTCTGCTGGAGTATATTATT
This sequence comes from Ailuropoda melanoleuca, assembly GCF_002007445.2. Lineage (NCBI taxonomy): Eukaryota > Metazoa > Chordata > Mammalia > Carnivora > Ursidae > Ailuropoda > Ailuropoda melanoleuca. The sequence continues at coordinate 55,533,761 of NC_048230.1, read as the reverse complement.
ATTGACCCATTCTGCAGATGAGTAAATGGAGGCTCAGAGAGATTATGCAACTTGCCCAAGTACTAGGGCAAGGATTTTTAAAATAAACTTTTTATTAAAAAAATTTTAAGAAAAGTATATAAATATTAACTCTACAGTTCAAGTTTCCACCCAGTGCCAGGAGACTAGTCCCTGGCTCAAGAACCAGCTCATGGCCTGTGTCCCCGAACTGCCTTCATGTCCCCTTCCACCCCCACACTCCTGGCTTTCAGCACCAGGGATTAATTTTGCCTGGTTTTGAGCTTTCTACAAATGGAATCATACATTTGTGCAATTCTGTGTCTGGCTTCTTTTTGCTCAGTGTTACGTTTGAATATTTCCATCCAGCGTATGTGGCCACAGTTCCTTCCTTCTCGGGATGTGAGCTAGGATTTCTCGACCTCAGCACCACTGACGTGTTGGAGAGGGCAAATCTTTGCTGTGGGGAGCTGTCCTGCGCACTGCAGGGTGTGGGTAGCAGCATCCATGACCTCGACCCACTAGGTGCTGGTAGCACCCCCGGTTGTGACTGTCAGAAGTGTCTCCAGAGGTTGCGGAATGTCCCCGGTGGAGAAGCAGCACCGTTGAGGACCGTGGGTGTGAGTGTGCCGCAGCTTGTTCCCCTAGTCTGCCGTGTGGCTACTTGGCCCCTCCCCAGTGTCGGGTTACAGTCTTAATGCCGCTAGTACCGTCCTCGCGTGTGTCTTCTGGGAGCTACCCGTACACACGTCTACCGTGCAGACACCTAAGAGTGAATTTCTAGGTCGTAGCATCCGCCTGTGTTCAGCTTTTATACGATTCCGACACATTGCTTTTCTGAGCGTTTGTACCCGTTCTCACTCCACCGGCCACGGATGAGAATTCCAGAATGCTCCGCATTCTCATGGGGCTTGACTTTGAACTATGGGTTTTTGAAGGTTGGGGCATGGCTCTTCCTCTTTTTGCCGTTCACACTGCCTGGCATAATAAATCCCACACAGCAGACACCGCTTGCAAAACAAAAAAGACAGGAATTCTGGCCTTCGACTAGAAGGTCCCGTAACCCTGATGTCCTGCTGCTGAGCTCCGGTCCTCACCAGCAGTTGCTCCTGGGGGGCGGGGCGTGCTCCTTCCAGCGTTGGTGACAAGGTGTCTCCCTCATCAGCAACTCCAAGCAGCTCATGAGCCCTGGGGATGAGGCCACATATTCACTTTCTAGGCGAGTTTCATATCCTGCCACAGTTGTCAAAGCCAAGTGTCAAAATGTGATTGCAAAGGTTTGGTTCAAGCTTTGTCATTCAAACAAGACTTGTCAATCAAGCGAGGACCTGCTTTTTCTTTCATCCTGCGGCTGTATTTTTACAACGAGCTGGGACTCTTTTAGGACTAAGTTGCATAGCCCTTAAATATTAAGTGTGTTGTAGGCAGACCCTCTACCCGCCTGGGTTTTTTTTTTTTTTAAGATTTTATCTATTTGACAGAGAGAGAGACAGCCACTGAGAGAGGGAACACAAGCAGGGAGAGGAACAAGCAGCCTCCCAGCAGAGGAGCCCGATGCGGGGCTCGATCCCAGGGCTCTGGGATCATGCCCTGAGCTGAAGGCAGATGCTTAACGACTGAGCCCCCCCTGCCACTAGCCTGGGTTTTTAAACACATATCACCACCACTGGGTCATCACTGTCGTCACCATCATTGTCACCATGCTGCTCGTCTCTGAAGCTTTCTGTGTTCAGAGTGTTTCACACACTGTCTCTCATTTGATCCCTACAATAAATCTTGAAACATAGCAGAGCGGGGAATCAGGCTTTCACCGGGGAAGCAGAAAAGAGGCAAAGAAGTGGAGACTCAGCCACAGGACAGCCCTGGTCCCGGGCAGAAGAAAGTCTTAGCTCCTGGCATTAATTTGGATGCCCCCGTAGAGGGTCTGATTTTTCAAACCACACATTCTGACCTGCAAAAAAAAAAAAAAATGTAGGCTTTTCTCATACAGCTGCACTTGACCTCTCATTCTGCCCAATGGTGAACATTTTAATCAAGCCAGAGGAGTCATTTCCAGGTTTTTCCTTCGTGGTCATTTCAGATTTACACTCAGCCGTTCGGGGTGCCCTCACCCGCACCCCGGGGTGGCACCCATCTTTGGAGGCTCCTGTCATTTTAAGTCACGTCCAACTTTATCACCTGTTTTGGAAGGTGTCCCCCCCTGTTGAAATGTCCTGTTGCAGGTTTGCCATGGACTCTCCTCCACCGGAGGCAGGAGGCCCAGTTTGTGCCCCAAAATGCGGGCAAGGGCGATGTCTCCAGGCAGAAGGGACTTGTTAGGAATGATAAATCACAGGCATTAATAGCAACACAGCACCCGCCTACACTAAAAGGTCAACAAGGATTTAGCCTACTGTGAAATAAAATAGGATTTCAGAGGAGACTACCCCTTGGGGTTAACTTTAGGAGGGCTGGATGAGCTTTGAAAAATCCCCACAGTCCGTCTCACGTTAAGCCTCGTGTTACTGGATGGACTAATGGCCATAGTGCTGTTCCCACGTCTGTGCCAAGCAAACGTCCATAGTTGCGCCATCATTTTACCAAGAGGCCACTCTTATCCGGGTCTCACAGGTGAAGCCAACAGACTTGACCAAGGCCCCGCCGAGAGGAAGTGGACGAGTCAGGATTCAACCCAGGCCTGCCGAGCCTCAGACTTTGGGCCTCCCTCTTTGAGCTGCCAAGATGCGTGGGCCCCGGAGCCCTTTCCAATGGTCTCTGTCACGAAGGGGTGAGTATTTTTACTGCCTTGTACAGTAACTGCTGAAAGTATCACACTTTCAAGGCAAAAAAGCCATCTGAGTCGTTTTAGTGCCTTTTTTTTTAATTAATCTTCTTGAAAAAGTAAAGCGAGAAATGTGCAGAGCGCTTATCAGCACCAACAGCCTCACCCCCTCATCACAGGCTGTGGCGGGAGGGGCAGGAGAGACGTGGGAAATGGGAAAGAAGGAACCAGCAGTGCAACCTCCAGGTCAGATTTTCAGGACCCCAGAAGGCTCTTGAGCCTTAGGGACACACGGAAAGTTTACGGAGGATGCCAGTAATTGGGCTCACCCCACAGCCTTCCGTTCTGTAGCTCTGGGGTGGGTGAGAAGTTAGGTTTTTGTTTTTTGGTGCTTTTTTTAGACTTTATTTTATTCTTTAGAGAGGGGAAGGGGCAGAGAGAGAGAATCTTAAGCAGGCTCCCCGCTGAGCATTGAGCCCAAGGCAGGGCTCGATCTCATGAGCCGGAGATCATGACCTGAGCTGAAATCAAGAGCGAGTCGCTTAACCAACTGAGCCACCCAGGCACCCCATAAAAGTTCGGTTTTTCACATGCTCCCCAGCAGCACTTTGGTGCAGGAGATCTGCAGACCCTGCTTTATGGAATTCTATATCAAACCTGCCATCCTGGCCAGGGGTAGCTCTGGGGCCGAGCTTCAGGGCCACTCTAAGACTTTGAACCAGCTTCAAAGCAGCTTGGTGTCTTGGGCTCAGGAGACCTTTGATCAAGTTCAAGCCTCATTCTAAGCTAGTCTGTGTAAGTTCTCTGAGCCTCAGGGAGTAACCAGTGTGAGCACCTGAGTGGAGTAAACTCACAGCGGAAATTCCACCTAGTTCACTGTGGCTGGAACAGAGTGGCAAGAGATTATGTTTCCAGAGTGGGTAGGGCCTTGTCAACCTCCAGAAGTCTGAACTTCTTGCTCTTTGGCAGTGGGGAGCCCTGAGAAGATCTGGAGCAAGGAATGATGGGAGTGGGGGGCAGGAAGACAGGTCAAGAGGCTGGTATAAGAGACTAAGTAGGGATGGACAGTGGCCTGACCTAAACACATAGCACCACAGATGGGAAGAAGCAGGCTGCACAGGGAGAGGGTGAAGTCAAGGTGTTAGAGACTGATGCATCGTGGAAGAAGTCTGGGCGCCCCTCCATGCTTAACATCCAAAGCAGCGTCCGGCACATGGTAGATACCCCAAAATAATTACTGGATGAATGAACAACTGAATGAATTCTCTTAGTTCTAGACCCTGTCTCGTTGTGGGAAACAGATAAAATCTTCATGTGAAAACACTAGAAACATGCATACATTCAGAAAGTGGTTCAGCTACTGACAGAGAGCCCCAAAATGGTAATGGCTACAACATAATAGGATTCTCTTTCTCTCTCATGTCACAGGCTGCCTGAGCATATGGAGCTCACAGGGCAGCTTCATGATCATCTGAAACCCAGGCCCCTTCTCTGTTGTTCTTTCATCATTGAAACATAGTTTCCATTTCATGGCCCAGTATGGCTGCTCTCACTCCTGCCATCACATAAGCACTCTGTCTTCATTTTACTTGTGTGTGAACCAGTGGTAAAGGAGGAAAGGCATGTACTTCCTTTAAGGACATGATCCAAATGTTATAAACGTTACTTCTTGTCATTTATTATTGACCAGTATTCAGTTATGTGGCCACACTCGGTGCAGGAGAGGCTGGGAATGATGGTCTTATGCCAACACTCGTCTTCCCAGCAAGAACATGAGGGTTCAATTTCTAAAGTGAAGAGGAGCACATATACTGGAAGACAAGTAGTCTGCTGTGGTGTTCAGCATGTGAAGCCCCTTGAGCAGATTTTGACATTTGTTAAATCTGGGTGGTGTATCCACGGTGTTAACCTGTACTTTATGTTTGAAACGTTTCATAGTGACACAAAGTGCTACACAGGTGTGAGCACCCGGCACCATTTCTCTGTCTTGGCAAGTGACCCACCGTGATGCTGAGACTCAGTTTCCTCACCTTCATCTCGGGTTCGTGGTGAGGAGTCTATGGATGGAATGCAGAGCCTGTCCATGGGGATTCGCGCACTTGGGCTGAAATGGGAACCTCACAACGTCAGGAATGTAAATAACAGAACCTCTGATGAGGAACAACTTACACAAAGAGGCATTCGTGTTCTTTAACCAGACGTCTGAATGAAGAAGGGCGCTGCCGGCATTATACCAGCAGCTCACTCATGTCAGGGCCCTGGGCAACTCTGTGATTCTCCAGACCTTGCCCCACGGTCCCAAAATAGTTGTCACAGCCCCAGATGTCATCTATTTGTAGAGCTGTATCCAGTTCAGCACTACGAACACGGGGAGTGGATCCTTCTTGGCTGGGGGGCCATCGTGTGCACGGTAGGCTGTTTAACAGCACCCCCCCGCCCCGGCCTCTGCCCACTGGAGGCCACCAGGGGCCCCCACCACCAAGTTGCAACAACCAAAGATGTCTCTGGACATAGCCATATGTCCTCAGAGGGACTACATCTGCCCCAGGCCAGAACCCCTGGGCCAAAGTAGGGATGACAATATTCTCTTAGTGCAGCTTTCTCTGTCTTCAGTAAGGAAAGGACCCCCTCATTTTCCACTGGCCAGGGCAGTTCACGTGCCAGAGCCCTGAAAGGGAGCATCTGCTGTCTCTGCCCTTCTAGAAGGAGGCAGCCCCGCCCCTGGAGAGGCAGGGGGTGGGGATGGCTGTCCTGGGCGCACCCAGCAGCGTCTGCACGAGGGGTCTTCACGGGGGGGGGTGTCCAGGTGTCTTCCCAGAGCTCTTTACATGCGTGGTAAGGAGTGTCTCCCGGGGTTGGCCTAGCTTGCAGGACCCGCGCAGACGTCTGTGGGGAGCTCAGCATTTGTCAGGCGCTGTATTAGTCCTTTACACACGTCCACATGAGGAATGGTCACCTCAGCTCTGTGGAGACAGACTATTCTTGTCCCTCCTATGCAGATGAAGAAACGGTGGCTGAGAAAGATTAAGCCACTTGCCCCGGGTCCCCCAGCCGCCGAAGGGCAAGGTGGGCACCAAAGGCCATGCATGTCGCTTGGTGCCCCGTCGGGAGACAGAAACCACACCAGCGGCTCTCATAGAGAAGGTTCCTTTAAAGGATCGCGGCCAAGGTACAAAAGAACCGCGAGGCAACCTGAAACTGTGAAGGCACCGCAGAGGGAGCACGTCCTGGGAGCATTGACCACGCCAGGGCTGGGGCATCCAGGGAAGGCCCAACCTGCCTTGACTCGGAAGCTTGGAGAAAGAGCCAAAGTGGGGCACCAGTGGCTGAGAAGCACAGGGAGGCTGGGCGTGGGCCTGCTGGAGACACCGACTGCCCCTGCTGCGGTCAGACACACTGGCTAGATGCCGACGGCCTCAGGGAGCCGGCGCTGGACGGACAGACAGACAGCCTGCCTCCCCCATCCTTCGGCCCCTCGCAGCTGGCAGTGAGGAAGGGTGGTTTTCAGAGTCCCAGCCCGGCATCACAGGGCAGAGCACAGAGGGGGCATGTTCGGGGCTCGGGGACAATCCTTCATAACCAGCACGTCTGCCGGCCTCCTTCTCGCCCTGCCTGACGCCGGGAACCAGGAAGGCTTCACCGAGACGGTAGATGATTGACTGTCTGTTAGGACTGGCCCGAGAGATGGGCCAGATGCCTTTGAGATCCTTCGGCGAAGGACTCTTGCCTCCAGGATCACGGCCTTCGCTGTGTGCTCGTGAAGCTAACAGCTCCAGGGGCAGCCTCTGGGTCTCCGCTCTCCTGATGGAAGCAGGTGCATGAACTCCCTCGGTGGGCCGGTTCTGCCAAGTTTTCCGTGGAGACCCAACCCAGGATGGCTCCACATGAACTCCCGGTGGTTTTTGTAGGCCCCTCATGGCCTCTGCTAATTTCTCTTTGGAATAGATAGAATGGTTCTGCAGCTGAACTCTGCTTCGATCACGCCTGCAGTCTTCACGACACTGATTCCATTTCACAGACGAGAAAGCTGAGGCCCACGGTGGTTCGGCATCCTGCTCGAGGCCACAGTCACTAGTCAGTGGCAGTGGCAGAACCACAGTGTGAAGCCAGGCCTTCTGCCCCCTAACGCTGTCCCTTCCCACCTAACCTCAGGAGGCTGTGACTTTTAAACCGGAGCAAGGATGTGGTCTGAGCCATGTTTAACTTGCAAATCACACAATGTGTTCCACTTTTATGCTGAATTCATCTGAGCCTTGATTCTTGTTTGTTTCAATGGTATGATTAAGAAAAGCATAATGATTCTCCTCTGGGGTCAGGTGGCTGTGATTGACAGGGCCGTGCACACAGCCAGTAGTTCCGCAGTCGCTGCAGAGTGGGGGCCTGTGCTCCTGACCCTCATCGCCAACCCCCCAGGGCATGACTTGAGGACAGGACGGCATAGAAGGGTCCACCATTTATCAGGCACGCACTCAGTGCCAGGTGCTCGGCCCTAGGGTGGTACCTATGATCCTCGCAATGTCCTGCATAGTGAGGACAGCCACACTCTTGTACAGATCAGGGAGTATCAGTCCTCAGGTCACGGTTATTAAGCAGTTGCAGGGTGTGGCTGTAGTTCTGACCTGCTCAGCCTCCCATCCTCCCTCACTAGTAACAGCACCTCTGTTTTCCTTTGTGGGTGCCTATCCCTCCCCCACCCTCAGGCCATGCAGAGTTTGGTTGGCACGGACTCTTCCTCACCCCCAGCTGCAGGGGAAATTCCTGACTCCCACATTCCATCCCCAGATTATAAGGATTCAGCCAGGGGCTAAGTCACCCAAACAAGGCAAAGGAGACTTGGTCCTAACACCACTCTTGAATTATTGGGAATGAGAAACTGGTTCTTTCTGTTGGACTTAAAGACATATACATGGAGTATCTGGGGTTACAGGAAGGCATAGGAAGATGACCTGTCAGAGTATGACACCCAGGAGCTGGGAGAAAGAGGGGAGGCAGATTCTTGATGACATCATTTATAATGCTGGATCCAACCCTACCTGAAACCATCACTTCCTACCCTAGGTTTCTCAGTTATGCAAGACAATAAATTCTTCACTTTTCTTAAGCCAATTAAGGTTGGCCTCATTTTTACTTGAACTTCACTGTCTCTTGACTGCTGACTAGATCTTTTTTCCAAGCATGTCCCATGCTCTTTCCACCAAACCAAGCCCCCTCCCCCCAACTCTAGATGGGTTGAACTTGGATTGGTCTCAACTACAAACTACTGAACTTCTCCTGAGTTGCCAACTTGGCCTCTCATGTGACAAACACTCAAGATTCAACCAATCCCACTTCTTTTATTCTCCAAAAATAACTTAAGATTGCCTATAGATGCCACCTCCCAAATTACCCAGAAATCCAGTGTCACCCTCTGGGCCTCCCCCTTTCCTGGATTGTCTGTGAGTGCTGGAACACAGTAGAAAAGCATCCTGGAGGAAGGGGCAACTGAACTGAGTTTTGAAGAGTGCGTTTGTGTTATTCTATCAAAGAGCAGGAGGCGTGCTTTCCCAGGGAACCATCCACCTGTGTGAACGGTAGCAAATACACAAGAGAGAGCAGGGCCAAGGGCTTGGAGCTTTATAGTGGGATGCAGGGAGCCCCATGTTTGTACAAGATGTTCCACTGAAATATCATGTGGAGAAAAGTGTGCATATACCCGCACAGCTGGATGAATTTCACCAAGAGAACACACCCATGTCAGCTGCAAACGGGTCCAGAAGCAGAGCACACTCGGTACCCATAAAGTTTTCTGTCCCTTCCTGTCTCTCTGTGTCCCAGAGCTAAGTTTTCTCCTGACTTCTCATATCTGCGTCACGGGTTAGTTTTGCCTGCTTTCAAATTTATAAAAACAGGATCACGTCTGTCCTCTCCTGTCACTGGCGTCTTTAATTCGACCTTGTGAGGCACGTCCTTATTATTGTATACAGTTACGCATTGTGTACTCTCAGTGCTGTCGGGCAGGGCTTAGCAAACTTTCTCTGGAAAGGGCCAGAGATAGTAGATACACGACGCTTCTCAGGCCGTTTGATCTCTAGCACAATGACTCAACACTACTGTCATCGTGTGAAAGCAGCCGTAGACAATATTTAAACCAATGGATGGCTGTGTTCTAATAAAACTTTATTTACAACAACAGCAGCCTGGATTACAAACACAGAGCTGTAGTTTCCCACCCCCTGCTGTAGAACATTCCAGTGTGAATAGACCACATTTTATTGATCTGTTCTGTTGAGGAGCTTTTGGGTAGGGTGCAGTTCAAGACTATGAATAGCGCTGCTATGAACGTTCTTGTCCATGTGTTTGGTGAACAGATGTTTGCATTTCTGTTAGGTATGTTCAAAGGAGTGGAATTGCTAGGTTGAAAGTTATACATAAGTTCAGCCCCATAGTTTTGCAAAGTGGTTGTCCCGATTTACGTCCCCCCTGTCCGCAAACAGCAATGCCTGGGCTTTCCAGTTGCTCTATTTCACTGCCAACACTTGGTATTTTCACGTGAACCTTTCCAGTGGGTGTGTCCTGGTATCGCTTTATGGTCTCAATTTGCATTTCTCTGAGAAGTAATGAAGCTCAGCACCTTTCCATATGCTTCCGGCCATTTGGGGTAGCTTTGAGAGGTGCCTGTTCCAGTAACATTTGTACCTTTTATATTGGCATAAATCACATCCTGCCCTGATGATAAATCTGGCAGCCTCTTTTGAAGAGTTTGGTTTTCCTTTTTTTCTCTAAACTCAGGAGTCTTCAGGGGCCCATGTTCTGCATATGTTACTAATGTGTCTTTAATTCCAGAATCTACGGTGAAATGTTAGCCCACTAGGAGTTTGTTGAAGTCCTCTTCCCTGAAGGAATTTTGATCTTGTGTCTTTTTTTTTTTAAGATTTTATTTATTTAGTTGACAGAGATAGAGACAGCCAGCGAGAGAGGGAACACAAGCAGGGGGAGTGGGAGAGGAAGAAGCAGGCTCCCTAGCAGAGGAGCCTGATGTGGGGCTCGATCCCAGAACACTGGGATCACGCCCTGAGCCGAAGGCAGACGCTTAACAACTGCACCACCCAGGTGCCCCTTGATCTTGGGTCTTGCATGTATAACTACTGTTTTGAAATGCAGAAGCCTAAGGAGCCTAAACTCCTTCGGAGATTGGGACCTAAAAGAGTTTAGACAGTGGGGACCTTTCTGGCTCAGGCAAGGGGGCGTGATGGTGCGCCCTGGGGTCCATCACTGAACCAGCCCGGGTATCTGAGTGCAGTTGTGAGCGGTACTTGATGCCTCTATCCGCCCCTGTCTTTTGGCTCAGGACCCTGAAGATCCTTAATGAGTACCTATAAATTGTAGGAGTCACAGGGAAGAAAACCTTTCCAATGGGGCAGGTTGAGAAGTAAATCTGTCTGAAGAGGAAAGATTAGTGACAGTGAATATCATTTGGCAGATTCTGAAATAGTGTGTGTGTGTGTGTTTGAGAGAGAGAGAGAGAAATAGAGAATATGACTGTTGGCTATGGAATAACTATGGCTTATGTAACCCACATAAAACCTAGCTGCATTGAGGTCTAGCAGGGCAAACAGTCCATGTAAAAACAAAAAGAGAGTTGCAACTCCAAATTCACTAAGAGTCATCCGAATATATATTGGAGCCTTTTGAATAGCATACCAAAGAAGGAACCCGTGGGAAATACATATCAAAACTTCTTTTTACAATTCTTCTTTCTACAATACACAACAGCTGCCATGAAGTTATTTTCTCTTCTTTATCTCCCACATTTAAACAAAATGAAACAAACCAAAAAACTCTGTTTAATTCAACATTCTTGGGCTTTTCGATTTGGATCATCCCCTTATTTCCCAAGTCTGTTAGAAGTTGCCAGCTAAAGTTCTCGCAGTTCCCACTTGAACCCCCACGAGCCCTCCCTCAGCTTATCTCCCTTATTGATTATTTTATTTTAAAGGTTTCATTTATTTATTTGTCAGAGAGCACAAGCAGGGGAAGCAGCATGCAGAGGGAGAAGCAGGCTCCCCACTGAGCAAGGAGCCTGGCGCGGGGCTCCATCCCAGGACCCTGGGACTATGAACTGAGCTGAAGGCAGATGCTTAACCGACTGAACCACCCAGGCATCCCTCCCTTATTGATTATTGCATTCAATTAAGAAAAGGCTCAGTAGCCAATCAGACAAGATTCCTTCCTGGAGAGGGGAGGATGAGAGGAAAGACAAAGCCGATTTTCTTGAGGGTTTAAGATAAAAGAGGCCGTGAATACCCTCATGAGTTCATATTTGTGTCCTGGCTACTCTTCGATTCTTGGTCCATGCAAGTACACATCTTTTGAAACTTTTCAAAAAACAGCAACAAGGTACTTTTAGGGGAAAGGGGTCTCTCTGATTTCATTCTTGCGAGTAAGGACATTGAGACCATTGACTATGATGGGAATTTATATTTGAGTCTTCTGCTTCCAGAGACTAATCACGGAGCAGGTACCCAGTGCCCGAGGTCTTTACTGGGGCTGGCCACCCAGGGACTCTGCCCCGCAGGTGCCAAATTTCACAGGAAGGAAGCCGGTGTTCAACAGAAACCGCACTGTTGGTGCGCAGTGCGGGCACCGTGAGCCCCTCTCATCAGGGAATGGTGGGAACCCCTTCTGAAACCCACCTTCTCAGATGCTTTCCTTTGAAAGCCCTTTTAAGCCTTTCAAAGGAGAGCAGCCAGGCCTCCTTTGGTAACCACCTGTGCACAGTAATAAAGAACCCTCCCCCCAAACCCTATGAAGCTGTCCGATCATTCTCCCCATTTGGAAGAGAAGAAACTGAGGCCCAGAGGGGTGGAGAACTTTTCTACTAAGAGCTAATAAATGATAAAAGCTGGAAGGAGACTGTACTTTCACCATGCCCACTGCCTCTCGATTATTTATTTCAGCTTGTAACTACTTAAATAGCCAACATCTACTGAGTTTTTTCTATGGGCCACGCACTGAGTTAACAGCTCATTTATACCTCGCTTTATGAGATCTTCTGTTAACTGTTATCTCCATTTTACAGATAAGGAAACTGAGGCACAGAGATACTGAAAATTAAACATCGGGACATAATAATCATGGCCATGTGTTGGGTGCTTTTTAGGGCCAGACTCGGCAGTAAGCATTTTATGTGCTCATTAAGTCTTCATAATATCTTTATAAAATGGACCTATGGCAGCTCCAGAATTCAGGGGTGGAAGGAAGTCAGGGATGGCAGTCTGACTGGAAGGAAGTTTGAGATTTTCTGTTTTTTTCTATTTAAAAAATTTTATTTATTTATTTATTTGGCAGACACAGCACAAGCAGGGGGAGCGGCAGGCAGAGGGCAAGGGAGAAGCAGGCTCCCCATCAACCAGAGAGGACCCTGGGATCGGGACCCAAGCCAAAGGCAGACACTTAACCAATGAAGCTACCCAGGCGCCCGTGAAGTTTGAGGTTTTCTATCCCTTTACCTAAGCCTGAGGAGATCTGATTGTCCACACCAGGAATTGCGGTGGGGGGGGGCACCTCCAGGGGAGTAGGTGTGACTTTTGTTTCCAGTTTATGGCTGAAGTGCAGGAGTATTAACTAACGTGTTTAAGGCCACACTACTCCTGGGGAGGGGGGACTCATTGATTCCAGTGTCCCCAGGCACTGAGCTGGGCGTCTTCTCCCTGGTGACCCCTGTAGAGCAGAGCTGAACTGGAGGTGACTCTTAATGCAGTAAAGCTCCCATGAGAAGACAATGAAAAGTTCCAGGAGCCAAGGCTGACGAAGGGCTCCAGTTCACCCAGCAGAAGGGAAAGCAACTTGTCACCCAGTCAGGAAAGGGGAGACCAAGGAGAAACTAGTAGCCTCAGGGCTTCGAGGAGTTTTCAACGCAAATACAGCCCCCGGTAACTTCTCCCTCATTCTCTCGCCCACACATACCCTGGCCCCACCCTGGCGCCCACCCATCAAAGAAGGGGATGTCCTGGGGTGGGGAGGGCTCCTTGGAACCCTTGACCCTAGAGGAAAAGGTGTGGACCCAGCTGAGGAGAGAAGCTGGGAATTGATCCAAGCCCAGAGGGGCAAACCCGTGCCTCTAGCCAACTTGGAGGCGCAGATAGCAGAGAGAACAAGTTAGTTAGAAGGCCAGGGGGCCAACCAGACAGCTACTCCAGACCCCGTTGAGCCAGGGCCATTGTCTGGCCCTACTTCTCTGCCTGCCCTGCCCAGCACGCACAGCACCTACCCTGAAGTGATACAGTTTGTGAAACATAACCCTTCCCAACTCTGGAGAAAGGCAACAACTGGTGTTGATTTTGCAGATTATAAAAAGTAATGGTTACTGTTATGCTGCTAATAATACAATGTGATGTGATATTGAACTCGTTTTTATAGCAGAATTCATATTGATTGAGAGCATCGTAAGGTCTGAAGGGGACACTTCCGTTACATTTTCCTGCAGTTTAGAGGAAAATTAAATTCGGCGGCCGGGGTTGCCAATTCAGGCATTTACCAAGAACGCCGGAGGGAACTCTTGCACAGCACGCGGGATTATTTCAAGGGCAGAGGTGGTGCTCAGCTGAGAGGTGTCTTCTGTTTCCTGTCTAGCCTGAAGCCCCACCCACCCAGCCGAGCACAAGTATGTGACTAGTACTTCCCCAACATTAGAAATCTGAGGACAACCGGTTGCCCCCTTGAGTTTTAAGCTCAGGCCAACAACGTTGGGCAGGTCGATCCAGCTCTCCAGGCCTCAGTGTCCTAATCTGCAAAATGGAAATAACCACGTTCCTAACACTGTGGTTAAATGAGACTGTGGATGGCAAATGTGGGGCACTGTAGCATCCGGCGCGACAATGCGCTTCACACACACACACACACACGAGTCGCTGCTGCGACTGCAGCTGACAAAGCTACTGGAACCGTTAAGTCACACTGAGCACCGGTAGTGAGTGCAGCCCGAGGACGCAGGCAGGAAGAAGGACTTCTGCCTTAGCTCAGGGGAGTCTGTGCCCACTCCCATCTCTGAGAGCAGCCAGTGGGTATCTGCCACCACCATTCCTTCCCCTGGGGCCTTCCTCAAGCTTCTAGAATTTCCTTCGGACTCGTGTGCCCCACTTCCACGCAACACACAAAGGGAGGATGACTCCACCCCTTTGCTCCAGCAGTGGGCCCTAATTGGCTTACAGGGAGCCGCGTCCATTTCCACACGGACCAGTCATTGGTTCGCAGGTGAGCATGTGACCCAGGGGGTCCAACCAGGGTGCTTTTTGTTTGGCCCCGCGCTGGCCGACCCGGGGAACGTGCCTACGCGAGGGTGGACCCGCTGGGGCTGCAGGCGTGTCGCCGAGAGCAGAGCTGGGAAAGAGAAAACACCTGCGCCCAGGTGGCATTGTGAAGCTTCTGGATCATCTACCTGGAGGCTTGCTGCATGAGACAGATGCCCTTGACTGCACCAGCCAGTTGAAGTTGCCTTTCTCCGTTATTCACACCTAGAAACATCCATCCGGGCTGCGCTTTTACAGAAGCAATGATCTGCTTTCGTGTCTGCCTTGGAGAAGACAGTAATTTCTCTACTATCTTCTGCGTTCACAACTTCTCGCCAGTGGCTAGGACACCTCAGGCACTTAATCATTGCTTGTTGAATCCATCCGACATGACTTACCCTGTGGAACTTGCGGTCTCTTTGAAAAATGAGACACATGGTTTTGAATCTAAATAAGATGTGAGACAAGCTGTGACCAAATCCCAGCCCTAGTCCTACAGGCTGTCAATGTTGTCATACTTAATCTTCCTTGAAGTGACCGTATAATGCTGTTGTGAATGAATGACAAACCCATATGAACCAGCTGGGCTTTGGGGAAAGATTCACGGAGAAGAGAGGAGGATTTTTCTTTAAAAGGTAAGTTGGAATTGTTATTGAAAGTAGGAGACAGGCTCCAAACAATGTGTCTGTTAGAACACTTTTGGTTCAAATGGGACAGAAAATTGGTTGCAAAATGGCTTAAGCAAAAAGAAACAGAGAGAGGGAGAGGGAATTTATTGATTCATGTGAAAGAACGATCCAGGGGCAGATTGATCCTCAGAAATGTAAATGTGAGCAGAATCCTAGCTTCTGCCCATCGCTGAGATCTGCCTTCTTCTGTGTTGGCTTCAGTCTCCCGCTCTGCCTGGGAACAAGATGGTGACAGCAACTGCCACCAGTACTTCTCATGGGTTCACAGGAGGTGTGAAAGAGTTCGGCTCCTACCTTATTGGTGCAAGTGTCTGTCCTGGAACTAGTGGCAGCGGCTGGCAGGTGTTATGCTTGATAAGGTTAGGCTTCAGTTGCATGCTTCCCCCCTTTGGTGCAGTCCCATTGTCAGTCCCTGAGACACTAGGGCACTACTGCCAGAAGGCTAGGGTGCTAGGGACAAAAGCAAGAGCTGTCCGCTGCACAAAGCAATGGATAGGAAGAGTGGAAACAAAGAGGTGCGCACATACCCCCAGCTCACTCCGTGAAAGGCCTGTCCCTCATCAGGCCCTGGGCTGGGAATGCAGGGATGCGTGAGAGATAGGGCCTGGCTTTGAGGAGCTCACAGCCCAGATGACAGGTGGGAGTTTTATTCCTGTGTGGCTTGGGATAAGGATGAGGCACAGAGCTGGGCAGGACCTCTGGCCTCTCCCCAGCCCTTATCCCTTATCTTTCCAATCGGTGTCAGACCCCCAAGCCCCATCAAGGAGATGGAAGAGATGCAGGCCTGCTTAGAGAGCTCTGGAGGGACCCGAGCTGGATTAAGCCTCTGTCTTCCTGAGGAGGAAATAGAGCATCTAGGACAGGGGGCAAATTAGCACTTGAGAGAAAACAGTTTCTCTAGGTGACACCTTTTTTTAACGGTGGAGCTTGTTATACCTCGGGACAACCCTAGAGCCTGTGTGAGACCCGGCACATGGCAATCTGACATGCAGTCAGGTTGAACCGATAATTTCTTATAGTTCTACTCCTACCCCCGACTTCTTTAGACTTCTAGGACTTGGTCTTGGGGTGAATATTGCCTTATGATTTATTCTGCTCACGGTGCCTGGCATACAGTAGGTGCTCAGCTGTTTGGTTTCCTGACATCTCCATAAGTGCATGGTGCATCAGCAGTCTGCAGAAAAGGAGGGTCTATATCCTTATAAACCTCGCTGTGGAGTCAGGGCTGACCGATTTTTAAACATGCAGAAAAAGAGCGTGTTGATGATGGACTTAATGATCACCAACTGAGCACCCACTGTGCATTAGACTTTGTGCTGGGAACTTGACGAGTTGTTTCAAGTCCTCCACCAATCCTCCCATATGGGTATTATCCCCGTTTTCTACATGAGGCAAGAGATGTGGAGATGGCGAGTAATTAGCTCATTCTTTTAGAGCAGGGATTAGCAAACTGGCCGGTGGGTCAAATCTGGCCCACCACCTGTTTCTGCAAATAAAGTTTTATTGGCACATGGCCGCAGCCATTCATTTACATAATGTCTTCAGCTGCTTTCGCACTACAACAGCACAGTTGAGTAGTTGCGACAGAGACCATATGGCCCACAAAGCCTAAAATATTTACTATCTGGCCCTTTACTGAAAAAGTTTGCCTGGTTTAGAGGAAACATTTGAATAGTTTCTCTTTGCTAGGCTGGAAATCAGATCGGGGAAAGGCTTTGTAAGGAAATGAGACTTGCTGGGCTGGCAGAGGATTACCACGGTAGGGGTTTGAACAGGGGAGGGACAGGACTGCGTTTGTGTTTCAGGACAACCAGGCTGGCTGCTGAATGGAGAACTGTCAGCAGAAGGCGAGAGCACAGGCAGCGAAACCTGTTAGAAGTCTGTTGAAATAGGGGCGCCTGGGTGGCACAGCGGTTAAGCGTCTGCCTTCGGCTCAGGGCGTGATTCCGGCGTTATGGGATCGAGCCACATCAGGCTCCTCTGCTATGAGCCTGCTTCTTCCTCTCCCTCTCCCCCTGCTTGTGTTCCCTCTCTTCGCTGGCTGTCTCTATCTCTGTCGAATAAATAAATAAAATCTTTAAAAAAAAAAAAAAAAGAAGTCTGTTGAAATAATCCAGGCAAGAGGAGGCTGGGCTGGAAAGTCCCAGTGGGGTGAGAGGTTTAGGAGGGAGAATCAACAGGAGTTGGTAACTAATTTTCTGGGGGTGGGGAGGGGAGGAGAGGGAATCGGGGAAATAGCTCCCATTCGGTGGGGGGATTAGAGGTGTCATTCACTGAGGAGCAGTGAGGAGGAGGAACGGGCATCAGAAGTGTAGCTTGAGAGATGTTGAGTTTGAGGTGCCTGTTGAATGTCTCAGCCAAGAAAGATGTCCTCCGGAGGTTGGCCTGATGGGTCTGGAGCTCAGAAGGGAGGGACAGGTGCACACCGGAAGGTGATGATTTAGGAGTCTCCAGCGTAGGGATGTCCACAGCAGGAAGAACGAGCTGAACAGCAGGGTGCTGGTTAGACCTGGGGCTGAGTTCTTGAAAACCCCTATTTTTGCAGCTCCGGCACGGGGCTTCTCCTCAGGTTCTCCTGAGGCCGTTTCTGGAGCCAGTACAGCTGCAGCCAGTGAGGAGATTCCAGAACCCAGCAAACCCCAGCCCAACCCCCAAACGGCCAGGTCCTACTCCAGGCTGCAGAAGCAGGGAGACAGCTGTCTACCTAGAGTCAGAGATCCCGGGAGAGCTAGAGGCTGTCACTCTACCTGGGAAGTTGACACCTGTCACGCTGACAAGGCCTGACACCCCCAGCTGTGTTTCTGCTCCAAAGCGGGGCTCCGAGGAGCTGGGCTATACCTCCACATAGCCATTTTCCTGGAGTTGTTTGCTTCTCTGGGCTCAAGTGTGTACTTGCCTTTTGGAGAGAGCTGGAACAGGCCCCAGCTGGCCCTCAGGTACCATTTTGAGTGCAGAGTATCCAGGATGCATGCCTCATATGGGCCTGGGAGCGGATGGCAAGTGGGAGGCATTCTGCATGCTGGAAATGTTTTGCACCTTAAAGAAGGCTGAGGAAATCTTTTTCCTCTAAAGATATGACTGGTGCCTCAGATTTATTTTTTGCCTTGAAAGATTTCAAGGCTGCCTGAAACCCTGAGAGGGGTGAGGGGAAGCAGGGCCCTCAGAGAGGCTGGGTACCCCGGCGGAGAGCAGCTCAGGAATGCCTCCATCTGGGAAGATGCTAGTTTTCCTGGTCAAAGCCCTAGTTGACTTCTGGTCTAGTCTGCCTCGGAGCTGTCTGCCTTTCCCCTTGCTAGTGGAGAATGTTGTCCCTTGTGTGCCACAAAACAGTGTGGGGAAGGATGGCGTTGGGGCTGGCACGGGCTCCCACCTTAGCAGGTTTGGACAGCTGGGGAAAGGTGGCCTTCTTGCCGCAACTGGCACTCTCTGCCCCACCCCCACGCCCCTGCTGCCACCTCACATCTCTACTAACCAGCTACTGACTAATGCTTGCTCTGTGAATCAGAACAAGTTTAGTAGCAAGTGACAAGTTAAAGTACAGCTGACTTAAGCACAAAAGGGAATTCATTGGCTTGGAGCACTGACAATTTCAGGAGTTGCCTCTACTCCAGGTAAATATGGGTGCAGGTGCTCAAATGGCATCATCTGAACTGTGTGGCTCTGAGCTCTGCCACCCTCCGAGCTGTTCCCACGCTGCGGGAAGATGGCTGTCAGCTCCAGGCTTACATCTACTTAGCTTGGCATTCCCAACAGGAGAACAGCACCTCCTTGCTAATTAACACGTGGTGAAAGTCCCGGCGTTCAATGTCAGCGGCGCCCGCTGGAGTCACGTGACCATTCCTAGCCAATCACGGGGGTTAGGACAGTGTTGTGCTCTCATTGGCCAGGCGTGGGCCACGTGTCCTGCCTTGGAGCCCGGGATGGGGGTGGGCTGCGTCTGAGCTGCGGGGACTGAGTGTGGGCAAGAGGTGGGTCTGTAGAGGCGGCGTTAGGGTCCTGTTCACCAAGGGGGAGTGCAGGGGGCAGGCGGAAATAACGGATGAGTGTGATGCTTGGGGCCCCTGAGTATAGTGATGTGGGAAGGTTGTGAACTGGACTGGCCCTCATGACCTGAAGGAAATACTAATGGCGGAATGATATGTACGAGGCAGTCGTCTACACAGGGTTATACTGGGTATTGGGAGTCCAGTAGGGGTGGGGGGCAGGGGTTGTGTGTGAGGGGGCTAGGTGGGGGTGGAAGTGTGAAGGGAACCAGCACCTGGGGATGTTGGGGAATAGAAGCCCCAGAATTGGGCGGGGATGGGCCTCCAACTTCCTCTTGCCCTCTCGTCCCCCCACCTTCCTTTCTTCTTTTCTTTTTCCTCCCTTCTGTCAACACCGGGAACACAGAGATGGACAAGATGGAAGCATTCCCCACCTCTTAGTGCTTATACTCTCCTTGGGGGCAAGAGTTAATAGGTCAGCGAGATCATTTCCCATAGATGAGCTAGAGAGCGTCTCGGAGGAGGTGGCATTTGAGCAGAGACCAAATGATGAGAAGGAGCTGAGCCTAGGAAGAATAGGGGTAGGAAAGGGGGGGGGACAGCGAGCATGGGGGTCTTGAGGTAGCAAAGAGCCCTGGGTACTGGAGAAATAGGCAGCAGCTCATGCAGGTGGAGCCTGAGGATGGAGAAGGTGCTAGAAGTCAGAGTAGGGCTAGGCAGGAGCAGAAGTGGCAGTCCAGGAAGGCCAGGCAAGACGTTTGGATTTCAGAGCCATTGGAAGGGAACTGAGCATGGCAGCCTCCTGGTCTAGGTGGAGGGGTGGGGGGTGGGGGTGGAGCCCTGTTGTGGCTTGGGCCCAACCTTCTAGAAAAAAGAGAAGGAAGAAGGACCAATGTCCTTCAGAGACAGTTCTGGGCCAGCTGCCATCCGTGTCCCTTAACCTTCAGAAAAGCCCCGTGAAAGTTGTGATGCCCATTTTACAGATGACAAAAATGAGGCTCAGTGAGGTGAGGCAAGTGGCCCCAGGCCTCTTGCTATACTTTGTGGGACTAGAATTTGAACTCAGGTCTTTTCTACTCCCAAACTCTTCCTCCTGCACGAACCGCTTTTTGCCACACGCATTCAAATGAGGCAGCAGTCCAGAGTGATTCATCGCTTTTTTTCCCTTCCTGCCGCCTCTCGTTTCCTTTCTTAATTTCCACATTTCTGTGCTGAAACAGGCTGGTATTTAAATTTGCCAGTAGCAGAGTAGCAGATGGGGGTGGGGGTGGGGGCAGCATTGGCCCCTCAGAGCATGAGGGATGGGAGGCTGAACCCCACCTGGCCGCCAAGGCTGGTGGGACCCTCTCTGCAAGCCAGATGCTCCCCACAGCTCACGCCAACGGCCCCCTTGCCCAGCTCCTGAAATGGTTTCAGAGTAAGAAAGATGGTGATGCTTCTCCTAGCACGTAAATGTCACTTTACTTCATGTCTTCCTTTTTTATCAGTGCACTGGGAAAGTGCCTGCTATCTCCAAAGAAACGGTTTTGGTTTCATCTTCCAAATGCCACCACAGTTGGTGCCGGCACAGGGCTTAATAGCAGATTATTTTTACAGCTTGTACTCTTCCCCGTCTTTGAATCCTGATACTATCTTAGCCAGACACGTGAGAGGCTAAGTGGAAGATTGCCATCACAAACACCCCTGCATTATGTCCTGCATTATGTCCTGCATTATGGGGACTTACAGGGCCCTTCCTCGGAAACCCTAATTCTGGGGCTGGGCACAGGGTCCCTGACATGGGCTCAGGCTTGAGAAATTTGCTGCAGAAGAAAGAATTCCTATTTCACTTAGGCATTTTGTAGTGCGCATCTGCTGATTTTTCCTTCCCAGTCCTTCTGAAAACAGGACCCTTCGTTCATGCATTTAGGTGGGGATGAAATCCATCTCTACCCACCTCCCACCACCTATTTTTAGGGGCAGTCCCATTGTTGTGGCCTGGCCGGCAGGCGTATTTTCTCCCTGATCTACCTTGGAGATTCAGACACGAACAGGAAACCCAAGCCAGGCCAGCGAGATTTGGTTCGGGGACTTATATGGGAAAAGAGTAGCTGTCTTGCTGGGAACTGGCTGAATGGGTAAGATGGAAACCAGAAGCTGCCGGCAGCCAGAGTTCTGGGACAGAGTCTCCTTGATAATGAGGCCAGCACAGTAAAGCAGAGCTAAAATTTGGATGCAAGAGAGGGAAAGATGGAGTTCCAATGACATCACTTGGACATCTGGATCCAGCCATTCCTGAAGCTAATTAATTTTGGAGTTGGTAGCTGTGTGTGTTCATAAATTCAGTTTGATGGCAGGATTACTAATAGCTGTTGGTATGATCTTGGCTGCATAAAGCAGCCTTGTCTCTGAGTGTCCCCACACCCGCAGGTTACTTCAGAGGTATAGCTCATAGCAAGAAGGATGGATAGGAGCAAGGCATAGACACCACTCCTTCTCACCTGTGCAGACCCCATGGGAGCCATCTCTTGAAGGTTCATCTGCTCTTTGGGGATCTCCAAGAAGGATGTTCAGAGCATAAAGGGAAGGGCTACCTGCTGGGACAAAGTTGGCAGTTGGGGGGGGAGGCAGGGTCACAGAGTGAAGAGGCCTCGCATGGCCCCATCCTTGCTTTAACACGGGGGCCTTAGTCCTCCAGTTTGCACTCAACAAGGGGCTCTTATAAGTACTTTAATTCTGCTAATTTGCTCCCAGAATCACACTTAGATTCAGCAGTTAGTTACGGAGGGCCATGCCAGGTACTGGGAATTGACAGACTTGGGTCTGGGTTCTTCCATCTTTGTCTCTTAGTAACTGTGGCGTTGAGCAGTGTCCCTGACCCCCCAGAGCTTTCTACTCTTTACCTGTAGATCAGGAATAATGGCATGACCTGCTTCGGAGGGTGATTAAGAGGACTTAATGTTCAGCCCTGGGTCTGGCACACAGTAAGCAACTGCTAAGCATTTGCCAGCATTATTGTTCTAGAGATGATTATGTCCTAGTCCCTGTGTGTGTGTATTGGGGGGGTGTATAAAGGTGACTCAAGTTTGAGAGAGTTATATAAATGGATCGTTGTATAGTTGATGATAAGATGGACATAAGCCACTTGTACAGGCTGCCCCAGGAGCCCAGAAGGAGAAGTGTCTAATTAGTAGGTGGGATTCAGGGAAGGCTTCTTGGAGGAGGTGACCACTGAGCAGAGCCTTGAGGATGGACCAGAGAATAGCAGGGGCAGATACTTAGAGGCCTAATGCGAGCAGGAAATGTGCCCAATTTGAGTAACTAGGTGGTGGAATGTGATGGAATATGAGAGTCAGAGGGTAAGATTGGAAAGGCCACTGGAAAGATGATAGCCTGAGTTCAGGGTAGATGCCGGGGGCAGCGGGGAGCCTTGGAGGGTTTACTAATGAGGGAGCAGAATGGTCAGATTTGAATTTTAGGAGTTTCCCCCCACCCGCTGTGCAGTGGGAGCTCAAAAGTTGTCTTTGAGGGGGGAGGTTGCTGGGGCATCTGGACCAAGTTAATGCAGTCCTCCACCGGAAAGAGGTGATGATCTGGAGGGAGGGGCAGAACTGAGACAGATGGGAGGGAGAGAGCTCAGCTGGACGAAACACCAAAGCACCCAGTTTCCCTCTGATCCTTGGTTCCCCTTGACTGTGATTTGAAAACATGTCACATGTGCCTTATAGAATGATGGGTTGTTTCCCAGGCTCTCTAAATGCTGACATCATCTCTCCCCAGATGAACGTCATTTTTTTCAGCCCATCTGCCATAGCTGGGCATATTTTGCTTCGATCAGTGGTTGTCTTATTTTCATTTTTTTCCATCCTGAATGCCAGTTCTGACTCCTAGCTGTAGATCTGATTCCCTAAGTTCTTTATACGTTAGAGCCCTGGACCACCAACCGAATGCCCTTTCCTGTATTATCCCATTTTATCTTCACAGAAACCTTGCATCTTAGCTGCAGTGGATCTCGTGTCCATTTCAGACACAAAAGAACAGAGGAGCTGGGAATTTAACTGACTTGCCTGAGTGTCTGGGAATTTAACTGACTTGCCTTATGTGTTTGGGGGATTTTTATTTGTGTTTTAGGGGCATGTGTTTGTTTTCTGTGCTAGATACTTAAGCATGAAATCACATTTTAAGAGATTTTTGGGAAATCCAGGGATGCCCCTCTTTTGCCAGGTGATAGATGTAGCGAACCGGTGTTCAGCATCCATTTTTACCTTCCTTCTGCACTTGCCCAACTGCATTTCCCAGAGTCCCTTGCAGCTGGTGTTGTAGACGTTCTTCAGGTCAGGCCAGTCAGTGGCAGGCACAGGAGATGTGATCCTGCCTTGAGGCTGTTTGCTGTGTCCTGTTTTAATATTAAGCTTCTGTGACCTTTGCACATGCTCGTGGCTATGTTTGTTGGACAGACTACGGGAGATACTCGTGGTCTCGTGGCGGAAGGGTATTTGCTTTGAAAGTGGGTCGGCACATTACATGCATATGCAGACACGTTTTTATGGGCTGATGACCAGAAACTCTTACCCAGACAAAACTTTGCAGGAGTAACGGGTTATACACAGTGCAAGAGGCTGATCACTAGCTGTGTCAGTGCGAACTGTGTTGGTTGCACGCAGAGCAGGAACCTGACCAGCAGTGGCTTGAACAAACAGGTGTGTACTGGGGGAGGAGTGGGGATTTGTTCTTTCACCACAATATCCCCCAAGGTAGGGACCCGCTGGCATTGACTTAGCTGCCCACAAGGGACATGAGGAACCTAAGCTCGCTCTCTATCCTGTCTTTCTGCTTTGCTCACCTTCGCATTTTGACCACTCTTGCTTCATGGTCACAAGAGGGCTCCTGCAGACAAGAGGTCATTTGTCCTCCCTGCAGCTTCCCCTGGTTGTCGAGAGAGGCTTTGTTTTGTTGCTGCCTCTGCTCTGGGCGTGGCCAGGATGGCCCCAAGCTCCCATGTCCCATGTGCACTGAATGCCAACGGCAGCCAACCCCGCAGCACTCGGCTCTGAGAGCAGCCTGGGTGGCCACAGCGGGTGCTGCTTGTGTTAGGCCAGTACCCATGATTGCAATTTTAGAGCCGTCTCATTTGTAAAAGCTGATCCAAAGCAGCACAGGGTGACGAAAATTCACAAGCCTCAAAATACGGTGATGAGGACTGTTGATCAGCCTGGCTCAGCGCTGGAGTCTGGATCTCAGGCCTGCTGCTCCCTGTGTGCTCCCTCCGGCCCTGACAGATGTGTGTAATCCGGTGCCTTCTGCCCAGACCTCACAGTCACTGCTGAGCGGCCCCTGTCCGTGCCTGTCACCTCATCTGGGAAACTGGGATACCTCTAACCATGGAATGTATTTCCTATGGTCCAAATCTCGGGGGGCTGTGCTGAGGCTTTGCTAGGATTATGCAAGTTCATCCCGTAGCCCCATGCCTGATCCTGTTCATGGCTGGAGAAGGATTTGCGTATTCACTCAGAAGACCTCTCACACTCAGGGGATCACATTTATCGTATACATACGATCGTCTTATTGAATCTAGCCCAGGGGGTATTGGCAACCCTGTTTTACAGGTGAATTCACCAGGGCTCAGAAAGCCCAAGCAGTTCGCTCCAGGTCACATCGATCTGCAAGTAGCAGAGCCGGGACTGGAGCGCCAGCCTTCCGACTGCAAGCACCAGGGCCACGAGTAGGATGAGGCAAGTGACGCACTCTTTTTTAAAAATCGAAATCTACAAAAAGAATCCAAGGCAAATATCCACAAGGCAAAATATCACAGTTTTAAACACAGACAGGATCCATCTGACTGATTTTTCCTTTTGCTCAGACGCCAGTGGGGCTTGGCACGGCTGTGGCTGACCCTGTGCCTGTTGCTGGTGGCCAGGGTGGCTCCAGC
Source organism: Ailuropoda melanoleuca (assembly GCF_002007445.2). NCBI lineage: Eukaryota > Metazoa > Chordata > Mammalia > Carnivora > Ursidae > Ailuropoda > Ailuropoda melanoleuca. The sequence goes on along the minus strand of NC_048230.1, from coordinate 55,509,156 downwards.
ACCCTCGGGCATGCGTCCTCCTCTGCGAGAGGCACACGGAGGCTGCCACCTGGACTGTCTTCAACTGCTGCTCACCTCCAGCACTGAGAGGAAAACCAGCCCCACCGATCACACATAGTGACAGTTGGGAAGGGACAGCACCCAGAAATGTTGGGGTGCTAATTCGATTGTGAAAAGAGGCTTGGATGTGAAACATGCAAACATTGCAGATTCTACTACTAGGGGGCGGTGCCTGATCCAAAGGACTATCACCGATCGGGTTTGGGGCGTGGCCAGGGGTCCTTCCTGATGTCCCCAGGTTGGCGCTGGGCTTGGAGGCAGCTGGCACCTGGGTCCTTGTCCGGTTCCCCAGCGTCCCATCCTTCTGCTCAAGGCTGCTTAATCTATGCTCACATTTTCCTCTCCCTCCTCCTCTTCCTCCTACAAGGCATCTTGCAGAATGTTCAGGGCACTTAGTTATAATTCTGATCTCTTTTGATCAGACCTGTCTATTTTTGCACCAGTAATGCCTGGGTTTGTGCCTTGGTCCCACCCCACAGTGAGGAGTACCGGCGGAGGAGAGCAGCCGGAGGAACAAATCCCCATTTCCGGGGGAAGGAGCCCAGCTAGGCGGGACGAAGGGCTCAGGTAGACCTCAGCAGACCTCCGGCAGTGCTGAGAGCGTCTCGTTATGCAATACAGCACAAAGACAGCAGCATGTTTCTTCTAGAATATTACTTCTCGGAGGTTCACCTTTCCCGTGACGGCGGGTCGGGTACTTGGGAGCCAGTGCCAAGCTGGCAGGGATGGCAGGAGTCAGCGGAGAGGTGGCATATCTGTGCACAGTCTGCAAGAGCCAAGGAGCAGCTGGGCAGGCCTGTGCTTTCTGCTCGTCACAGTCCCCACCCCTCCCTGGTGGTTTACACCTGCACTGCTCTCCTCATGTCTGTTGCCAGCCTTGCTATTTAATAACAGAATCAATGTCTCTCTTCTTCCCCCCCCCCCCGTTGAGACTAAGCCTTTTGCATCCCAGTATCGGAGCATCTGCAAACAAGGCAAGGGAGGGCGTCCCTTAGCTCTCAGATCCCCCAGATCAGCCTTTAGAGCGTTGTTCAGCAAATGTTCACTCTCTTCCTACTTCCCTAGGAGTATATTCCCTGCCCCACTGATGTTGGGCTTGACCTTGTGGTTTGTTTTGATCAGTAGAACACGTCGGTCAAAGTGACAGTGTGCCAGTTTTGAGCCTAGACCCTACGAAGGATCACATACTTCCACTTGCCCTTCAGGTAGCTCCAGATTTTACCCACAAGAATAACAGACTCCTGGGTAGTTGCCGTCTTTCTATGCTGGACCCCAAAATAAATACACGTAGAAAAAAACCACCTCCGTTTTCCTACCTACCTTTGAGCACGAGAGTAAATTCTTACGGTGTCCTGCTGGGTTTGGGCGTGGTGCGTTACGTGGCAAGAGCTGTCAGATACAGAGCTCGGGGCTTTCTGAGGTTCAGGAAGACTGTGGTAGGAGTGAGCTCGGTGGTATGGACCGGGGGCCACAACGGCCTCGGTTTGCCCCTGGTAGGATCGTGGACTTACCTCTTGTGAGCTGAGGCATGTGACTTGGCCTCTCCTTTGGGAGTGTCCTCATGTGACAAGTGGGTACAGTCCCCCCTACTTCACAGGGCTGTCTGAGAATTAACATAGATTGTATCTAAAGTCCTAGACGTGTAGTAGGTCCTCTGTGCCTCGGTTTCCTTTTCTCCCCCTTTCTTTCCAAGTACTGCCAAACTAGTCTATTTTTTTTGTTTTTTTTTTTTTAAGATTTTATTTATTTGACAGAATGAGCGTGCAAGCAGGGGGAGCAGCAGAGGGAGAGGGAGAAGCAGGTTCTCTGCTGAGCAGGGAGCCAGATGCGGGACTCGATCCCAAGACCCCGGGATGGTGACCTGAGCCAAAGGCAGATGCTTCACCAACTGAGCCACGAGGCACCCCCCAAACTGTACATTTTGAGAATGGCTTTGTGAATCGCCATGTCACCAGAAGCCCTTAGATAGAAGCTTTAGGTTTAAAGATGACAGGCTGTGGAGCAAGGCTGTCTTCCTCTAGTTCTGGCTGCACGCTTCCTCGATGGGTGACTCTGGGTCAGCTACTTAATCCGCCCCGCACCTCAGCAGTAAATGGGTGCCGTGACATTTCCTAGCTAAGGGCTGCTGGAAGGGAAGGGTCCTCTGAGACAGGAGATGGCAGGAAGGCAGGAAGGGGGTGCCCCCGGACAGCACCCTGTAGTCACAGCCACTGTTCATGATGCAGGATTTTCACATTCCTGTCCCACCTTGTCTCCCTTTCTCTCTGCCAGTGTTTCTCTAAGTAGGGCCCACGGACCCCCTTACCATAGAATCACCTGGCTGGAGGAAGGGGGTACTGGTTAGCGTTCAGACTCCTGGGCCCTGTCTCTGACCCATAGAGTCAGACTCTGTGGATGGGCCCTAGCTCCTGCCATTCAACCATCTCCCCATCTCTGACCCAGGCTCCTCCCTACCGGGGGACCTCGAGACTCTGGCTGGGTGGCACAGAGTCAATTCAGGACTCCAGTCTGAGGCACTTTCTTGAAGCCAAATCAGAGCTGTGTGCTCTGTTTGCACAGTATTTTATTTTTTGTCAACAGAAAGTACTTGGAGAAGTTGCGTTTGTCTGTGTGCCCCTGGGTGTTGGCAGCGTCCCTGGCGGTGACCTGGGAAGGTTTAGAGAAGAGACCTGGTTTCCGGGGCGGTCCGCTCCCCCAGTCGGCAGCTGGGTTCTGGACGTCCCAAACACTGAGAAAGATTTTCACCTTTTTACACTGTTGGAAAAAATCCAACATTGCAGTTGATTTCAATGATAGGGAACACTAACTTTGAACCCCAATTAAGCGAAATGTTCTCAACCATGTTCCGTTCCTCTCCTTGCTAAACTTGCATTATTTTTTAAAGTTGTACTTAGTTACTATATTTTGATTTCGTTAATAACAAAATGTATGGAGATTTTTTTTTTAAATCTTGTAAATACAAATACTTACACAATTCAGTTTTGCCTCTTGACCCACAGTCTAAAATATTGGCTCTCTGGCCCTTGATAGAAAAAGGTTGGTATTTCTGGTCTGCCCTCCGAGGCGCGGTCTCAGTAAGCCCTGGGCTCCCTGTCCTGCGGGACAGTCCAGGGACCAGCTGCGGGGCTCAGACTTGGAACTGCCTGCTGGCCTGACGGGACTCTCTGTTTCACTCTTCCCTTTGTTTTCTGTAGCAGTTTTTACACACACACACACACACACACACACACACACACACACACACACCTGTCAACAGACAGAAATGCGGTTCAGAAAACCCTCTGTCCCGTTGGGGTGGTGCAGCCTTGGAGAGCCACCCCTCTGCCCGCCCCACCCCTGCCCTGCTCCCCACATCCAGGCCCCCCTCCAGAGGCCCCTCCCGCCATGGCTTGTGTGGTTCCGAGCTTTTCCTCTTCCGCGCTCGCCTCCCCCCATTTCCTGGAGGCTGGAGTTTCCCATGGCAGAAATAACAGAGGGAGCATTATTTCGTGATGTTGCTCAGGGCAGACGGGACGGAGGACAGGCGCTTTGGGCGTCCTAGGGCATTATCCGTGCTGCTCACAGCTGACCGGCCCGCGCCCCCATAACAGAACCGGCTGCTAAGCTTAGGTTCTGCCAGCCTTCGTCTTCATCATCATGTGGGGCTCTGCCCTCCTTTCCTCCCTCCACCTTCAGAACCGGCAGCTGCCCGCGCCCTTCCCGCACACCAGCACGGGAAGCAGGGAGCCAGCCGCCCCCAGTGCCCCCCCGGGAGAAGAGGAGGTGGAAGTCAGAGTGGGGGTCAAGGAGAAGCATTCAAACCACTGAGGAGGAAGAGGGCCATGGGGCAGAGTGTCCACGGGGTGACCCTGTGGGCCCCTGAGGCCCTGGAGGCCCAAGCCCCATGCCAGCAAATGAGTCCCCTGCTCTCCCACCCAAGTCCCCACAGCCCTTGGTGGACTCAGAGTTGGAGTCCGTCGTGTGACTCTGAGGGGAAGAACCAGCAGAGCGTGATTTCAAGGCTTTGAGTACTTCTTTGTTGGGGCTCCACACCCTCCCACTTCCAGGCCAGGGCAGACCCTGGAGGAGACGGACAGCAGCTGGCCGCCAGGCTGCTCTGTGTACTGTCGAAGCCCCTCTGCCCCCCACCCCGCCCAGGAAAGGACATGGAGCCTAGAGATCATGAACTTAAGCAACAGTGTATAAAAGCACTGAATGCAGTTTTCCAAAAACATTAAAAGGAATCATGTCATAATATTGTTCTAAAATTTGTGTTTCTTACCTATTTCGAGTCTCCCGTTGAGTTCAGCCTCATTCACTTAACTCCTTTATACTTCCAGTTTTCTCTTGGTGCCGGAATTTATTTAACCCACACCTTTGTTGATGGACATTTAGGTTGTTGCCGTGTGCGTGAACATGCGTGTACACAACACATACTGTTGCACATGATGTTCTATGAACATTCTGGAACATGAATCCTCCCCGGGTCTAGATTCCTAGTAGGAACACTGTGGAGTAAAAGGAGATTCGTGTCTTTTGCTGAAATTGATTCTGCCAAATCACACTCCAGAAAAAGCCTAGATGACGTTGTCCACCAAGTAGCTCCAAGTCTGACATCCACTTACAGATGGGGAAACTGAGGCACAGAGAAGTTCCGTGATCTGCTGGATGTCCCACAGCTCACGGATGGTTGTGCCAGTTCTCAAGGCCGGGCTCGCGGGACTGCAGGGCCAGGCCTCTCCTGCACGGTGTGGGGCGGGGGGGGTTGTAATCGGCCGCTCAGTGACACTTGAGGATATGACGGCTAGCTTGAGTTTTCCTGGGAACCCTAATGAACAAGCTCAGAATTCAAAACACTGTGTAATGGGGGCCCTGATTCACACTTCCTCCGCAGACCTTCCCCTTTATAAGCGCCCTTTGCTGCATTTCAGCATGCGGTTCTGCAAAGGGCAGCTGTTCGTGTAGTTTTCCAGGAACCCTCTCCTGGGGAAAATCCAGGTTCACCTGTGAGCTCGGGGGACACCGCGGGCAACCCCTACCTTCATCCGTTTTGTTGACGAACATCCAGAGCTGAGATGTTGACGCTAACTGCCTCATGCGCTGGAAGGCTCTTCCCCAGGAGGGACGCGTTAGTGCCAGGAATGGCAGCCAAGTGTCGATGGACCGCGGTGTCTCGGTGTCTGGGCTAAGGGGGGATGGTGTGTGTGTTGGAGGGGGCGGGTGGGAGGCCAGGAGGAGAGGTGAGAGCTCAGCCTCCCCCAGCCAGAGCAGAATGTGTTGTGTTGCTTGGTTCGGGTTAATTTTTCTGTTCCGTTTTCTTCGCCACGAATTTTTATTAAATGCAAAGAACAGACACCTAATCGAAGGAGGTCCAGCAAAAAGCCAAACATATTTGTTCCTTGGGCAAGTATTCCCTGCGCACCTACTCTGTGCCACTCACCACGGAAGGTCAGTGACCACGCGCCAAATAAAGAAACGAGGCCATTCTCAGTCGTTAAGTGTCTGCCTTCGGCTCAGGGCATGATCCCAGTGTTCTGGGATCGAGCCCCACATCAGGCTCCTCCACTGGGAGCCTGCTTCTTCCTCTCCCACTCTCCCTGCTTGTGTTCCCTTTCTCGCTGGCTGTCTCTATCTCTGTCAAATAAATAAATAAAATCTTAAAAAAAAAAAAAAAAGAAAACGAGGCCATTGCAGGTAGTACTGGTGCCATGGGGAGGCTGAGGCTAGGTCCTCATGGTGGATGGAGCAGGAGGTCATGGGGGAAAGCACCTCTGAGGAGGGAACGTCTGAGCCGAGGCCTGAATGATGAGAGCTGGCGTTGGACATTTGGGTAAAGAACTTTCCAGATGCAGGGAAGAGCAGGTGCAGATGCCCTGAGGCAGGAATGGACTTTGCAGAGTAAAGCAGCAGAGAAGAAGGCTGCTGTGTCAGGATAGAAGGAAGGAAGGGGCAGAAGACCAGGCCCTCAGGGGCCTCAGGTTGGATCTTCTCCTCAGAGCAATGGGCAGGGCAGCTGTGCGAGGCTCACAAGGGGTGTGAGTGTTAGCGCGGTCCCAGGAGGGACAGGAAGTTCAGAGGTGGGCCCAGGCTGTCTCTCTGCTCTCCATCTGTCTGTGTGTGTCACCTCCCAGTGTCACGATGGCCACCGGAGCCGCCAGCGTCCGAGGCAGGAAGGCAGGGCTGGGAGGATGCCTGCTGTGTCTGTGACACAAACAGGAGTAGAGCTTCTTCCAGAAGCCCCCATGAGCTCCCGCTTTCAAGCCCTCGGCCAGAATGGGGTCTCGAGGCCCACTGGGAGGGAGGCTGGGAGATGAAGCATCTCCCCTGGGGAGATCGATCGGAATTCATCACCCGAGCTGGACCTGCCCCACAAAGGAGGGTTCTTTCAGAGTCGGAAGCAGAGGGCCAACCCCGGGGATCTAGGGGAGAAGAGGAATCTCAGGCCAAGTAAGTTAGAAACTGTAAATTAGAGGCCTGTGCAAAATGCAGGGCCATCCACACCCCTACCCACCCCACGCCAGCTGTGGTTTCGGGGAAGGTTTCAGGCCAGGCTCCCGTGTCTGGGATCCTGCACGTCCTTAGTGGAAGGTCTGGCAGGACGAGCCTCTGTGTTAGGAAAGGCAAGTGCTCCCTCTAGTGGCTGCACAGAGGCGAGCCCTGCAGGCTCCGGTGGGGGAGGACAGTGATGCTGGGATGTGCGAACACTCCCTGGGCACTTACAGTATGCCAGGGAACCCTGCTGCACAAGTTACAAACATTAACTCCGATCCTCTTGACAGCTTTGCAAGGTTGGCCCCATTCACGTTTCCATTTTCACGAGGGGGTCCTTTGCCCAATATCACAGGGACACGATTGGACCTGCGTCTGTCCCACAGAGAGACTGGGCTTCCAACCAGTGGGTTTGGGGACTGTAGAATATACCCTTAAATGTTACACCTGGGGGACAGTCGCCCCGATCATGAATTACGTTTCTCCACTGTTTTAACTGGCTTACTTAAAAATCCTTGACTGGGGACTTAAGGGATTCATGGAAATCCCCAGATTTGGGTGCAGATGCTGTAGGCAGCTCTGCACGCTTCCCTGGACCGAGGCCCAGAGCAGCCATCAGATGGGCAAAGGGGTTGGGACCCAAAGAAGTAAAAAGAGCCTTTGTTTCTTATTATTTGGATGTCATGCTACTTCTTCCGTAGACTTTTGGAGGGGGGTAAGGATGGAAGTGATTAGAGGATGTTTGTCACAAAGGCTTGTCTGAGCCCTAATTAACTTGTGATGATCTTAGATTTTGCATAAACCCAGCTTTTGTTGAGCTCTGGAAACCTCTTGACGTTGACACCTAATCAGGGCCCCTCGAGGGTTGAGGAAGGCCAAAGCCACCTCCCTATTTAAAATTAAAATTTTGCTTTTAAAAGTCAAAAGGGAATGTGGAAATTATGGTAGATTTTCAGTACTTGGGTTTAATAAAATAGTACTTTTCACGTAGAGTTCAATGATTACTCATCTAAGTTTAGATAGTGTCACAAGTCTAAGTTGGAGGAATCTGTGAATGAATGGCTGGGGGCCAGATTGTCCCCCTGCCCTTTTCCCCCACTCGAGAACAGGCACCAAACTGCTGAATTATATTGACCCCGGTGCTGGAGTCAAGCAGAGATAACAAAGCATCTCCATCCTTCCAGTTCCTGGAGAAGGTGGCAGAAGGCAGTCTACCTTCACTTCAAACAGGCAGGTTCTCTGCACAGGAGTTGAAGGGGGGGAGGGGGACATCCAGGGCCAGGGTGGGGAAGGGAGAATGAGGTTAAGGAAATTTCTCACCCAAGCTGAATTCTTGACCATCTGGCTTGGGGTGAGGTTGATCCCAAGCACCCAGCCCCTATTCAAAGGATGCACCAAGTTCATTCCAGAAACAGAAGAAAGGACTTTGAATTCCCAGCCATTGGGTAGTAAAGGGAAGAGGCTGGACTTTGGATTTGGTTTCTGTTTCTACCCCTTTGGAGCTGTGTGACTGTGGGTTAACCTCTTTGAACTTCTGATTCTTCACCTCTCAGGTCAGCTTGGTAATTACCTCTTCCCAGGCAGCTACAGGAGAAAGCAGGGTTCATTCAGCCTACACTGAGGGTGGGCCCCTGAGCACTGGGGGTCTGCCGGGCACTTGGGGTGCAGGGGACTTGAGGGCACCAGTCCTAAACTCAGGGCCATGACATGGCATGTGGGAGACAAGGCGTCGGGATTTCTAGAGAGATCAGTGCGGGGTTGGGGAACACAGGGCAGGGCTGCTGATCCCACCGCCTGTGGCTCAGAGAGAGGGTCCCATGAGTACCAGTGTGGTGATAACAGCAGGGGTAACCAACGTCTGGGGAGTGGGGACTGTTGGCCTTTTCATCTTTGTAACAGCCTGTGATTGAGGTGCTGTGGCCCCATTCTGCAGGCCGCTGAGGCACACGTTAGCTTAGATGGTGCCAGAACCCTTGTTGACAGCCAGTGGCAGAGCGGGGTTTCGTGCCTGACCCCACAGACCTCAGGACCAACTCTGTCAGAGCGGGGAAAAGAGCACACAAGCAGGGGGAGCGGGAGAGGGAGAAGCAGGCTCCCCACTGAGCAAGGAGCCCATGCAGGACTCGATCCCAGGAGCCTGAGCTCATGACCTGAGCCGAAGGCAGACGCTTAACTGACTGAGCCACTGAGCCACCCAGGCACCCCAAGTTTATCTCCACTCTTAATAGGCTCTAGAAAGCCTGTTTTTCCAGCCCCGCTGCCCAGCTCCTGGAAGGGCCCTGGGGCGACTCAACATTTGATGACCTCCTGAGGCTCACGCTCCTGGGGACACCTCTCAGCCTGCACCCCGGCTCCCACGGACCTCACTGTCCTGAGAGCCGTCCTCCTTCCCCAGCCACGAGTGTTCCCGGTTGCGTCTCACACATGAGGAGCACAGAAGTTTGGGTTAACTTTCACACGTGCACACAAAACCCTCTAGGAGGGCATTTGGGCCCCAAGAAGGTTCGGATCAGTGGAAGGACTCGCAGCTCAGTAACCAAGCACGGCGTACCGGGTGATGGTGAACACCCCTCATCTTACAAAGCTCACAGCGTTTTCACACTTCCGGCTCATCCCCAGCCTTGGGACCCACCTCGCTTCCCCCTGCTCCTCCCTCCCTCCCGCACCTCTCCCTGCCTTCCAAACCTCTGAGCACTGAGCGGATCTCAGTGAAAGCACTGAGCACATCTCAGTGAAAGCACTGGGCACTTCAGCGGATCTCTCTGCCAGCCCTGACCTCCAGGGTCCCTTTCTGCCTCCAGAGGCTGTCTGGGCCCAGAACTGCCAATCTTTTCAATGTTGCGCAAAACGCTTCAAGTCTAGATTTTGGGTGAAATCTGCCCACTTGTGAGCATTAACATTCATTATTGTGATGTTACGCAGACTTTCTCAGCTCCATAGCCTGACAGCTTGTGACTTTTGGACTGAAACTCAGTGATACTCTCCCCCAGTTTAAAATGTTTGTGACTTTGACACAGCCCCTGGGGAAAGCAAAATTGAATACACACGTATCTTGTGACACACCAGTTCCACCCCTCTGCTTTGGTACCCTGGAAAAAACCTCATTCCCGGGTGCGGGAGCCACGCTGAAGTACACTCACCCCAGCGTGGTGTGTAGACGTGCGTCGTAGGGAAACACGGGAAGCTGTCCAGGGGTCCAGCACCAGGCAGATGGAGCGGCACTTGTGACATATTTGCAGGGAAAAGGAACCACGGCTACATCTATTACCGTGGACAGATTTCAAAACATCACTTTAGAATGAGAAAAGGATAGTATTTTATTTCTGTAAAGCGTTCAGCCTGACAAGTAATAACATGAATTGTTTACGTGTCTGTGTCCTGTCAACGTGAGAGCAGAGCTGGGAATGATGGGTGGCATGTTCAGAATGATGGCACCAGAGCGAGAGAGAGAGAGAGAGAAGGTGGGGCAGTTACCCATGAGGCTTTAACTCGATCTACCACAAAGATAGGCTTTGTTTCTTAAAAACAAACCGTGGGCACATGAAGGGTTTTCTGGAAGGCTGCTAATAGATTTCTTAGTCTGGATGCTGGCTTTGCTCTGTGAAAATTCATCCAGCTGATCACATCATACATGTGCATTTTTCTGCACATATGTGATTTTTCAATAAAAGTTGAAGAACTTAAGTCACGAAGCAGATCTGATCCAAGCTGGGTGGTTGGAGCCACGCTGTTCTTGTATATTCGTCTCTGTTCTTTGTCGTAGGCTTGAAATCCTTACTAATGCAATTCTGCGAGCCTGTAAATGCTTGGCAGCGACCCTGCAAATTGAGATGACAAAGGTTTTGTCTTCACAGCTGCCTGGCTTGGGGGCTGCAGGGTTGCACCGTGAGGGCGAGTCTGTGACAAACACAGTCCTAGAAATAAGATCCGTCTGCCACCTTGGGCTCCTCATTTGCCAAAGGGGAAGGGTAATGCCAGCCTTACAGCTCTGTGGGGAGGCTCTCCGAGGCCAGACCCCTGTGGGGCCCTCAAGGAGGCGTAGCTCTGGGCCTTTGCCCTGAGCTCAGCAGGATGTGACGACGAGGGGGAGCCAGTCCCTGCGAGGCCTTCTCTGCTAAGTCAGCACTGTTGGGAATTTGCAGGGTGGCTTGTCCAGGGAGATTTTTCCTTCACACGCCTATTCCTGTCTCTGGCACTTCCTTCCCTCTGATGGGAGTGGCACAGGCTGAACACAGCCCCCCCACCCCCGTGCGTGCACGCACACACACACCATCCCAGAAGATTTGATGGGTGACCAGTGTTGATTGGAAGATGACGGTTCATCAGCATGAGGGTGACGTCTGTTCTCTGAGCTCATCGGGACGAAAAATAGCAAAGAGCTCCAAGAAGGGGTCCCCCAGGTGTCATTTTGTCCCCCTCGAGGTCATTTGGCAAAGTCTGGAAATACTTTGTTACGAGGTAGGGAGGTGCTGCTGGCATCTAGTGGCTGCCAGTGAGGAGTGCAGCTGGACATCCTACGGTGCCCAGGACACCCCCGCAGCAGAGAAGGATCTGGTCCAGATGTCAGTAGTGCCCAGGTTCTGGCTTCCAGGAGAGGAGGGGGCGGGGAGAGAAGAGCTACTACTTGGAAAATCTGACAGATGCCATTCAGGGTGTGCGAAAGGCTATCACAGATCGGAAGCATCTTCTGAAGGCCAGCTTCTCTGGAACTGTGCCTGCAGAGAGCCCCCTGCCCCACCCGCTGTTATTCCCAGGGCCCGCCATTGGAGTGGGGCTATGGAAAGAGGGGGCCCTCTCCCTCTGCCTGGACTGGCTGCTACGGGGTCAGAGCTGGTCTTGGGGCCTAATCTGGAGCCCTTAGAAGGGCACAGGTGAACACATTCCAGCACTGGCTTTCTCTCCCACTTGATTACTGACCTCATGGCCTAGCGAGAAATAGTGCACTCGAGAACAGTCAAGGGAGGAAGACCCAGAGTTGAAAGGGAGAAAAGAACCAGGAGAAGATATCATCACCTCACTTTGGTCTAGGACTCTGGGGTCACCGGCTTTGCCTCATTTAATACCCCCAGCAGCCCTGGCGGGGTGAGTGTTATCCGCAGCCAGGTGACAGATGCAGAGACTGGGCCCAGACTGGCGGTTATGGCGGCAGGTCCCACCACTAATAACAAACTTGAACTCGGGCCTGAGTCCCTGGAGTTCAGAGCCACCCCTGCAGACACCGCCTCTCCGGGGCTGGACATGGGGACAGCGAGCTCAGCAGCCAGGCAGCTAGAGGAGGAAGCCGCAGGGGGAGACGTTGTGGAAGTCAGCTGATGTGTGACGCCCCTCACCCAGTCCTTTACACACAGGGCATCATGCGGTCCTCCCCGAAGCATTTAGCGAAAGCTAAATGTTGTCAACTCCATTTTCCAGAAGGACACAAAATGAAACCTACCCAGCGTTACCCAAGTAGAGAGGCGCAGAGGCAGGATTCGAACTCTGGACTCTGATTCTCTAACCAGCCGCTCACCCACCACACAGACCTGCCTTCAGGTCTACGCTGCTTCTGGTCGCTGTTGCCACAAGTTCCGGCTGTTAGGATGTGAAAGGCCTGGCTGACTCCCCTCGTATCTCAGGAAATGGAAGTGCCCCCAGCAAATCCACTCTAAGTCCTCAGGCTCGGTGCCTTAGCTTTTGTGCCTCTGCAGAAAGCCAGCTGGTTTTAGACGGACTGGCTGTGTGTGTGTTTAAAGCACGGAGTTGAAATACTGTTTGCTCAGAGGGGTGTGGAGATTTGTCCAGCGTTTCCTTGGTTACACGTTTTTCTAGGGTGCTGGGGAAGCTCCCACAAATCATTGTAGCAGTAGTATTTTATACATTTCTAAATCTTTAACCTCAAACCCCCTCCTCTCAGAAATCCATAGCACTGGAAATCGATCTTCCTTTTCGGCGAGTCCGTTAACAGCTCATTCCCCTCCGCAGCGACCGTATCCATCTTCGCGTGGTGCTGGAAACAGGAGCACCCGGGGTTTTGGTGGGCAGACGGAGGGGAAGCCTCCCACAGACACCCCGGGTCTGGCGTTCTTGGGGCTGGTCCTCCTGTCACGTCTCGGACCCAAGCCGCAGTGATGTCACCCGAAGCCACAGTGCGGAACTCCCGTCCGTGATGTCTGTGGTCGGCCCCGGGCCCAGAAGTGTCTCCCTTCCTGGGCTTCGGTGTCCTGATGAAGTCACATTTCCTGGGCTGTGGATTCGGTTACCGATAATTGCCTTGCAAACTGGCAGATGCAAAATAAACATTTCTGGAGCCTGGAGCACACGGAGCTCTGGCGGTGGCCCACCACGACGGCCGGGAGGGAGTCCCGTGGGGAGGCCGGCCAGGCGCTTCAGGTGCGTGCTGGCCAGGCCCGGTGATCTGCCCATGGGACACGCACACCGAGAGGAACCCCAGCATGGCTGCGGGACCTGACCTTCGGCTTGCGGGGAAGGGAGGGATGAGCGTGTGTGACCGGGGCCAGGCTGAGGGGTCCTTGTGGAATGTGGGTTTTCCACACTCACACAGAAAGCAGATATGGCAATGGGAGGGTCCCCTGCCAGGCCGAGCCATGAGTCATTTTTTCCACCAGCCCCTGTCCCCCCTCCAAGTCTGCTGTCTCACACTGTGGTTATTCTGTGGAGGGAGAGCAGAGCCTGGAAAAGGCAGATCCAGAGCCCGGTTGAAGGGACCGTGTCCTTCCCACTGGCCAGGTGTGAGTAAGGTAGTGGAACTTCCCCAAAAAAGAGCTGTTGCTGTGGAGGAATGGGCCTCCCTTCACAAAGAGAATAAAATCCAAATTCCTACAAGGCCCTGCATAATGTAGGCCTGCCTAGCACCCCCCTCACCTACCCACCTTCTGGATGGTTCAGCCTCAAGAACCCCCCTGCTGTTTCTCACCTACCCTGGGCTCCTACCCACAATCTGACCTCAGGGTGTTTGCACCCTCTGCCTACAGTGTTGGTCTCAGGTTTCTACCCCATTGTCACCTCCTCAAGAAAGCCCTCCATGATAACTCTATCTAAAATTCTATCCCCATAACTTTATTTTCTCATTCTTATAGGTTTTTTTTTTCACCCTACAGCCTTTATAATTACCTGGCATGATGTCTCATATTTGATTATTTACTGATTGTCTGTCTCTCCCTCACTAAAACTTCAGCCCCTTCAGGGAGGGGATTTTTGCCTGTCTTGCTCACTAAGTCTGTTTTGGCATCGGAAAACTGGAGCTAATAATAATACAAGAGATTTGGGGTGGGCCTAATGAGATAACACAGCTAACAAATTTAGATCCGTGCCTGGCACTTGGAGCCGCTGCAAGAAATGTTAGCTGTACAAAGATTTGGTTGCTCAAGGGACCGTCTTTGTCTATCTGGGCTGCTGTAATCCAGAGTACCACAGACTGGGTGGCTCGCAAGCAACAGAAGTTCATTTCTCATAGTTCTGGAAGCTGAGAAGTCCCAAGATTAAGGCACCAGCAGATTTGGGGTCTAGTGAGGGCCCACTTTCTTGTTCACAGGAGGCCATCTCCTTGCCATGTCCTCACAGGGCAGATGGGGCAAAGGAACTCTCTGGGGTCTCTTTTATAAAGGCACAAATCCCGTTCTTGGGGGCTCCACCCTCATGACTTAATCACCTTCTAAAGGCCCCACCTCCAAATACCATCACATTGGGGGTTAAGATTTCAACGTATGAATTTGGGGAGAGGGAGGGACACAAACATTCAGTCCATAATACCTCCCAACACCTGGACCCAGGACAGGTATCACTCTGCTTGGGTTTGCACAGTCTGTGCAAAATACTCCACTGTTTAGGTCAGACTTCATATTTTTCTGAGTAGTATTTTAATTTGCATGCCACTATTGAAACACACAGAAGTCTTTTGAGGTAGATACAGTTATGATACTACCACGTTTCCTATCTTTGGCGCCTGTGTGGTCTACAGACAGGTGGATTAGTTACTGCTACGTAATGAATGGCCACAAGCCCAGTGGCTTAAAACAGCACAACAAAAACAACCTCACCATTTCTGTGTGTTGGGAATCCAGCATGACTCGTCTGGTCCACTGCTTTGGCATCACCCAAGGCTGCAGTCGAGGTGTCTGCCAGGGCCGGGGTCCCATCTGAAGGCTCGACTGGGGATGGATCTCCTTCCAAGCTTGCTCACGTGTTTGTGTGCCAGATTTGGTACCTTGCAGGTTGTTGAAGGGCCTCAGTGGCTCCCTGGCTGTTGGGGAACCCTCTTGGTTCCTCACCTCTGTGGCCTCCCCATAGTGCAACCAACGGTGTGAGCTGGCTGTTGGCCTGTAAGGTTGCTTCATCACAACCAGCATGGGAGAGAGTCTGCTAGCAAGATGGAAGTTACACTGACAGCCCACCAACACTGACAGCCCACCAACACCGACACTGACAGCCCACCAACACTGACAACCCACCAACACCGAAGTGTTCTGTTGGGTAGACACGGGCTACTGGGGGAGGGGGGCGGTTATCTGGGACATGACGGCCAGGCAGTGGAGAGCGTTGGCGCCATCTCAGATGATACTGACAACAGGGAAGAACCTGTGAGGTGTAAGCCAAGGCTTAGCCCAGTGGGCTCAAGGTTATCCCCTCCTTTAGTTGGTAATAAGGTCCCTGAACCTGCCCACACCTCTGCTCAAGTCACCTCATAATCAACCTTTGATCAGGAGACAACTGGTCCCTCTTAGCTCATGTGACAGGGGACAGTTAAACCATTGCTTAAAGATGGTTGTAAAGAACTCGTGTGACCCAACAAAGGCAGGTCTCTCACCATAAAGACCTAGTGGCTGGCTGGGGTCAGGGCTGAGGGAGGCTGGATCACTCGGCACATGGAGCCAGGATCTCTAGAGAAGGAAGGGGCTCAGACATCCGACCTCTGCTCAAGACTGGAAGTCAGGAAAACCCATCAGAGTGGACTCCAAAGCTCCCACCTAACACCCACCGGCAGAGGAGGGCAAGAAACCCATGTGGGAACTCGTTAGGAGGGTGGGGGCATCTGGCCAAAGATTCAGAGTCCCAAGGAGCTTTGTGGGGGGCTGCTTCTGACAGGGCAAGTGAATGAGCTGGAACCCCTTCAGACCCCCGCAGACTTCCTACAACTGAGTCTGGGATCAGCGCTAATTGCGAACTAGGAGATCTGGGGGTACTGTGTGCAGCCTGTGTTCCACAGTGACCCCTAGTGGCAACAAGAACCAGTGAATGACCAGACACCCAATTCTGTTCAAATGCTCCCCTGGCCCGCTTTGGACCAAGTAAAAGCCCATGTTCTTGAACAGTAGGCGTGGTGGGGAAGTCAGAGGCACAAAAGGAGGTGTCAGGCTTTTCAATGAGGCGTAATTTATTTATTGAAGACACGAAAGCAATAGGGAAGTCGTTGAATACTTCACAGGTCATAGAGATCGTAGAATAAACCAGAAGTCAGCAAACTTTTATTTGAGGATCACATAATAAATACTTTTAGGCTTGCAGGCCATATGTCTCTGTCCCAGCTAATGAACTCTGTCCTTGTCACATGAAAGCAGCTGCAGGCAATAAGTAAAAGAATGAGCACAGTTGTGTTCCAATAAAAGTTTATTGACAAAAACAGCCAGCTCTCCATGGGCCCTAGTTTGCCGCCCCCTGGAATAAACAGCTGAAGTCAGTCTTTCCATCTTCAAAAAACAGAAAATCATTTATGTTTTTGTAGTGTCCTTTCCTGTCTTGGGTAAATGAAGTCTCATCCGTGGATTTGCTAATTGCCCTTTTCTCCTTTAAATAGAGGCTCACTCGGATTTACTTATTTTCTCCTCCTTTGGATAAATGGAGGCTTATCAACACACTTTCTAGTTGCTATTGCCTTCTTTATGTAAGTGGAAAGTTATTAATTATCTAATAGAAGCTCAATCATAGGCTTGCTTACTGTTCCCTCATTGTCAGTTACGCTTGATTCGGTCATTTTAGCGCATTGACATACACACGTACGAGCTGAAGAATGTACTACTTGTGGTTGTAAAGTGAAGCTGTTCATCTTCTGCTGTGAGAGTCTGGAAAAGCTTATGCATCTTGAACAGTATCTGCCGTCACTGTCCAAGAAGACACATCACTTCCTAGTATGCGGGCACTTCTGTCCTGTCTAGCCGCGTGCTTGCAGCATAGCTCAAGCTGGCATCAGGATTTTCCACTAGACAGTCCACATTCTCCAGCAGCCAGTTTGGAGCTATTCCTGCCCTCAAGGCCACAGCCAAGTCCAAGGCCTTGGTGGCAGGTCTGGGGAAAAACCACCAAGTGATTTGGGAGAACCAAGGAGTCTGGGTCAAAGGCATAGGATTTCTCCCACCTCTGCACTTCTCCAGACAGACTTGCCATTCATCCCGAGTGTATTTTTTCATAACTTCAAGCAGAGCTTTTTAACCATGATGCGTGACACCTGTAGGTATTCCTTACATGCTCCTAGGTATTTGATGTAGTTACCTGAAAACAGTGGAGCTGTGAGATAGTCTTGGGATTTTATATTCTACAGGACATCAGAAGAGCATTAGCCTCCAATTACTGTCTAAGGGTTTGATGGGAGAAACAACTGGAGGAATTTATCATAGGGATTTGATATTATGCAGATGTCGGAGGTGGTTCAACAGCCTCTGTGAGCCTGTTTCTTTTGAATCTGGTGCTGGAGCCTCAGGTCAGCAGGGTGGCCGCCAAGAAGGCAGGGTGAGCAAGACATGGAGGGATGAGGACGGCCCGGAGTCACTAGGACAGGCCGGAAGCCCCGCCCCAGTGATCCGCTGGAGACGGTGGCATCCTTTGTCATAGGACTAAACAGGCACCTGCCTGGGGTTTGGAGGAGCTGAAAGAGGACTTGTAGGAGCTGGAAGCTGTGGGCTGTCTGCTGCCCCCATGCCAGTTAGGTCAGCCAGGAGAAGAGCGTTGGTGTGAGTGAGCCACGGCCAGCCCCCCACACCCACCCTCCAAGCATGGAAATAGTGTATCTGCTTCCTCTGCCTTCCCAGTTCTTACCAAACCTGTGTCTCCTGTGGCACATGCCAGCCAGAAACTCGACAGGGGAAGGAATTCTGGGAATTCTAACTGCTGAGTTGACACACTCAAACCACCACAATTACCACATTAAAAAGTAAATAGCGGTAAGTGAATTGATTTGCGCTTTTATTAGAAATGTCACTCCTAACGGTCAGTTTAAATGGATATTTAAAACACGCATGTGAAAAGGTTCTGATGTGGGAGGAAAGGCTTGGGGGTTAGAAAACCTAGATTCACAGTACTGTGTGACCTAGGACACGTTACTTAACCTCTCTGAGACTGCATTGCCTCACTTGTAAAATGGGGATTAAAAATACCAACTCATCTAGGTAATATATATAAGATATAGCTTACTGGCTGCATATGGTAGTTGCTCAGTAGATGAAAAAGGAATTCGTCAAGGCACTTACAACAGCGTGTCCTGTTCTGTGGTGCTGTTTTCAGAATGGACCAATCCATCTGAGTCTCTCATTAAACTGTGAATCCATGATGTCTGGGATTATGATTAAATGACCAACATAAGTGAATAAATGAACTATATCCCCAGGTGCTAGGCAGGATGGGTGTGGCCCCTCCCATGTAAGTATAACAAATGAAACTTTAGTAGTTGATCAATTAAGTAGCCAAACCAGGACCAGACACTGACCTTCTGATATCTAACCTAGTGCCCTTAACCGCACATCCTTACGTCTCTTCTGCATATCAGAAGATTCTGGGAGTATAATGAGGGAGTGGCTTTGTGTTCAGAGCTGTTGCTTTTTCTTTGGTGTCCCCATGATTCTGAAGCTGTCGTATACAGTTGGCTTCACAGGCTGCCCGGGAGAAGGCCTTGTTGGAGAGGCCATGCTCCACCTGTCTGCAGAGAGGTGTGTGCATTCTGCTTTGGCTGACTGAGTTCCACCTGTACTATTCATTCATAGAGTCAGTCAGTTATCCAACAAAATGGATTAAGAATCTGTTATGTGCCAAGCATTGTTTTAGAGACTGAAGACAACTGTGAACAAAACAGACATGGTTCTGCTCTCGTGGTATTTGTGTTCTGGTAGACTGTGGTAGCCAGCCTCTAAGATGGCTTCAATGATCCTTGCCTCCTGGTAGTCATATCTTGTGTGGTCCCCTCCCACTCTGAGCAGGGATGACTTCTCTCTCACACACACATATGTGCACACACATGCACACGCACGCACACACACACACAGAATGATGGAGGTGACTTCTGAGGTAAGGTTGTAAAGACATTGTGCCTTCTATCATGCTCTCTCTTGAATCCTTCACTCTGAGGGAACCCAGCTGCCATGTTGTAAGTACATCAAGCGGCCTTGTGACAGGGTCCACATAGTGAGGAACTAAGGCCTCCAGCCAACAGCCATGTGCAGGTGCCATCTTGGAAACAGACCCTCCAGCCCCAGTCCAGCCTTCAGATGAGACTGTAGTGCCAGCTGACATTTTGACTGCAACTCACGAGAGAGTTCTGACTCATAAAAACTGTAAGATAATCAACATTTCTTCTTTTAAGACTAATTTAGTCTTGGAGTAATTCGTTATGCAGCAATAACTAATACACAGGGAGAGACAAAGTTTGCCCAAAATAATGCCAGCTGGAGGATAAGTGCTATGGAGAAAAATAGAGAAGGGAAGGGTGAGGTAAAGGGAATTGAAGTGTTAAGTAAGGTAGTCACTAAGGCCTCACTAAGAAGGTGACAGTTGGCTAAAGACTGGAAGTGGTTGAAGGAGTGAACTGTATGGAAGAGTGTCTCAGGCAGTGAGATTGGCAGGTGCAAAGTTCCTGAGGCAGGAGCTTGAGTGTGTCATCAACAAAGAGCCTGATGTGGCTAGACCAGGTGAGGGGAGGAAGATGGTAGAAGATGTGGTCGGAGAGATGATAAGGGGTCCAACGTGAGGCACCAAGAGCTCCAGGATGAGAAGCGCACAGTGGCTAATGACCCCGGGCGTGTCTCAGTGCCAGGCGTGGCCTTTCCCATGCATTGCCTCCTTCAATTCTCGCCAAGTAGACACTCTTACTGTCCCCACTTGCCACATAAGGAAACTGAGTTCCACAGAGGTTATCTAACTTACTTGAGGCCACACCATCAAGTAGGGATTCAAATTCAGGTCTGAGGTCCTCAAACCTGTGGTCTTAACCAACTGGAATTTGGGTGGGAAGGGAAGAAGAGGGGGCTTCGTCTGTTTCCCCGAGGAATCATGACACTCTGCGATGCTTTGTCCGAGTTGGGATCTGCGGACCCTGTGCTGCCGGAGGTTAGTATGCCGACTTCAGGCCCTGGAGAGAGTACGGCCATAAATGACCCAATGGGCTGGAATTCAGGATGGGTCCAAGGTTCTGAGGATTAGCAGAGTAGCTTGGGGGATCTCCAGCCCCAGGGCAAAGTGGGACCAGCCGAGGCCCACTTGGCAGTGGAGTGCGCCGGCTTTGGTCCTGGCTCCCCACAGACATGCATGAATCACCACGGGCAGCCCCACGCGGTCTGCCCAGGACGCGCCGTTCTGCGGGGACCACGGCTCCCACTGGGAGCTGGGGCCAAGCAGGCAGAGTCTGTGGAAAAAGGCTGTGGCGGGGTCCACCCTGGCACTCTGCTGTGTTCTGTGCTGCCCCAGATTCACCCGTGGCCTCCTGCCAGCCCAGTGGGATTCAGTGCGTTGGTTTAAAAAAAAAAAAAAGCCAATAGAGCACTTTTTGAGAAGTCAGAGGCCCAGATGTTAGGTTTTGCTGCTTTCCCCGTCTAGGTTATCACAACAACCACAGTGTCAGACAACACTTACTTCATGGGGACTGCGTGCCGGCGACTGTACCAATATGTACATTGTTCTCTCACATCTGGGCCTCCTCGCGGTCTTGGGGGGCAATGCCTTTATTATCCCCATTTTCCACAGGACGACCCTGAGGCACAGAGAGGTTAAATAACTTGACCAAGGTGAAGAGGGAGTTTTCACACCATGTGGTGTGGTGCCCTGGCACCTCTCATGTTAATTCAAGGTCACACTAAGGGGCATGGAGGGCACCCACTTCTCCCCACTTCCATCAGCGCACGCCAGTCTTCTATGTGGGGCTTCCCTTAATAGCATTAGTTGAGCATTAAACTAGTTTTCTTTTGCTTATCGATGCTAATAACAATATGAAGTGTACAAGGCCGAGACAATTAGTTGTCTTCTCAATATCCATTCTTCCCTTCTTCACTAACGAAACCCCGGTTTTATTTACTGTGGCATTGTGTCTAGCTAAAAGACCCCAATCCCACCCCTGCTTACAGCTAGAGGCAGCCAGGAAGATAAAGGCCAAAGTCACCAGATGGGGCTTTTAAAAAGGCTCTTAATAAAGAGTTTACTTGCTCACTGGAAGGTGTCCTTTTGGTCCTTCCTCTCTTTGCCTCTTTCTCCTGCTCAGAACTTCACAGTAATGGCTGGATCCCTGGCAGCCACTTTGGACCATGATTCGTCATTGAACATGGAAGTCGTATGCTGAGGGTGGTTGAGCAGGAGGCTGGGACGTTACTGGCATCATGGTATCACCATGCCAGCCCCGTATTGCCTTCCATGAAAAAGAAAGGAGCCCTACATTTTTTTTAACCGTATTTGGGTTTCTATTCTAATCAGTGGGAGTTAAGCTTCTGCAGTAATGTTTGTTGAGCATTTGCCACATGCTGGGCACTGAGCTAAAACTGTTCACATAATCTCATTTAACCCTTACAATAACCCAGTGAGTTAGGTAGGCTCAGGAACCATGTAGTCTGGACTCAAATCCTTGCCTCTTTCAACTTAGGCAAGTAATTCCATCTCCTTGTGCCCTTATTTTCCTTCTTTCTAAAATGGAAACAGCAGCAGTGGGGTCCACCCCATCAGGTCACCTGGACGGTTAAATGAGACTGTGTGCATAAAGTGCAAACAGGAACAGCTGGCGCGTAGTAGGCGCTCTGTGAATGCCAGCCCTTGTCCCTGTGGCCCAGACGAGGACATCTGGGTGGTGGGTCTGAGGCTCCACAGTCAGCATAGGGAGGGAGCAGGAATTCGAAGTCCAGCAGGATCCTGTTGCTGAAATAAGTTAGCTGCTCACTATTCGATGATCTGGAAGGATTATTCTCAGTTTGAATTCCGTGCAGTTTGTTACTATATATGTCTATGATAATAAATGTGGAACTAAAATATGTCACTGCTTTTCAACCAGTAAAGAAACGCTCAGTTTAAACAAAAACACGGAGCCCACCTGGGTGCCCAGGAGTGGCAGGGGCTGGGAATACAATGAAGAATAAACTGAGAAGTCAGAGCTGGTGTCCTTCAGGAGCCCCCAGTCTGATGAGGCAGGGGGCTCATCCATGGTGCTGACACACAGTAACATAATGTCATAAAGCCATCTCCGGGTTGTGGAAGCTCGAAGAAGGGGCTCCTAATCCAGGAGTCAGGGAGGGCTTCCTGGAGGAGGAGACATTACCATTTAATGCTGAAAGAAGTTGTGGTAGACCGCTTTTGCCACAGCCCCTAGTGATCCCTGCCTGCCTCGCGTATTCACATCCTTGTGTCAGCCTTCCCCTGTGTGTGCATTGGAGCTGGTGACCTGCTCCCAGTGAATAAAAAGTGGCAGAATGATGGGGTGTCGCTTCCAGGACTAGGTGCACAACACTGCGACTTCCATCCCCCTGGCACTCCCTCTTGCTCACTCTGCCAGCCGCAGTGTTGTGACATGCGCCGTGGAGAGGCCCCCATGGTGAGGAACCGTGAAGGACTTCTAGGCAGTGGCTTGTGAGGACTGCGGTCCTCAGTCCGACAACTCAGGAGGAACTGAACCTGCCAGCAGCCCCGTGTCTGGGCTAGAGGCCTTGCCAGTCAGGCTTTGGGATGGCTGCCGCCCTTGAGAGCCCCAGAGCCAGAGGACCCAGCTAACAGCGTCTGGATTCCTGACCCATAGAAACCACGAGATCAAAAATGCTGTTGGAAGCCACTTTGTTTTGAGGACATTTGTTCTGCAACAGCAGATAACCAACACAGAGGAGTAGGAATTAGCCGTGCGTTGGGAGGGAACACAGAGGAGTGGGGAGGCCACGGGGGGCATGGGGACCAGCTGAGCAGGGGTCTAGAAGGAAGAGGGAACGGGGCTTTAGCAGAGCCACCAAGATCTGGTTGGGGTAGAGCTCAGGCTGCAAATGGCCACCCCCGGAGGGCAGGGGCTCCACCTCACTGACTGCCAGCGCCTAGAGTGTGAAGGGCAGGCAGGCACACAGTGGGTACTCAATAAATGTGTACAGGAGGTGTGATCAAGAGAGGGAAATGGTCAAGGAGAATCCTGGGAGGAGAGCTCAGGGCAGGTAGCCGAGGCCTGCTGGCCTGCTCACGGAACCTGGACCAGTCGTCAGGGCCCCCAGGGTCACAGCTCACATGTCAGCGGGATGATAGCCGGGCAGCGAGAATGGCCCAGGGACAAGGAGGAGGAGGAGGCCGGCACGGGCCTGCCGGTGAGCGATGGCCTGGACCAGGCTGGGCCTCGGGGAGGGGAGACACGGGCCCAGCCCTGGGGCATCGTTGGAAGGAGCGCCCACAGACCTGCCCGTGGCTAAGATGTGTGGGCCGAGGGAAGTGGGGGCATCAAGGGACACCTACTGTGTTGTTCAGAGTGGCCAGAAGGGGGGAAGCAGTGCTGTGTTTTGTGATAGAAAACATCGGAGACATGACCGTGGGCCGGTCAGTTAGCCTCTCCGTGCCTCAGTCTGAGTCATCAGTAAATAGGGTAGTAAATCTGCCTAGTAGGGCTGTTGCAAAAATTAAATGAAGTAATGGATGAAGACCCTGGAACGAGAAAACAACAACGACAACACGATTCACACACACGACTCACGTGTAATACATGACTTATGTATTGCGTATGTCGTTTCTATATCTGAGTTTTACGTTCCGTCTCTGTGACAGGAACACACTGGAGAAGGAGTGGCCCGGGCCGCTCGAGGGGGCGCCGGGAGAGACGGGCCCTCTTGGAGTTCTTTTCCCCAGTTTCTGTCCCTGGGCAGAAACAAGCCGCTCAAAGGAAATAAGAACCCTCTGGATGAAAACTCACTGCTGCCGATTGTGCCGAATTGCATCATGCGTTCGCCCCCCTCTGCAAACGGCGCCCTCCTGAGAAGCGGCCTACGCCCCCCCCCCCCAGCAGAAGCTCCGAAGTAGGCCAGGCTCGCAGTGATTACGTGCAGACCCGCTCGCATCTTGACATCACTCCGGGCTCGGGGCTCGTCTCACCACGACGGATGTATAGATTTCAGGGGGCGGGCGTGACGGGGAGCTGCAGCATTCTTGTGGGCTCGGGTCACGTCTTCGCTTCGAGGCCCAGTCGTGCTGCTCCCATGACGGGTGTCGCGGGGTCCTGACAAAGGGACAGACTGGCCACATGTCAGATGTGTCAGGGGCTTGGGCGTTGTGTTTCCGACTCTCGGGTGATTGTGCAGGGTGTCCGTGGGTCGTGCTAACACTACCTCAGGGGTTCTCAGCCGGCGGTGCTTTTGTCCCGCAGGAAACATTTGGCAACGTTCGAGAACGTTTTTGGTTGTCCCAGTGGAGGGGGTGGAGTGAGTTGGGGTGCTGCTGGTCTCTCACGGATGGAAACCAGGGAGGTCGCAAAACCCCCTGCGATGCCCGGGCCTCCCCTCCCCGCAGACGTCAGTAGTGCTGAGGACAAGGGACTCTGCTCTAGGCTGACTTGCTTATTGAATGAATTCTCCGTGCCTGCTGTGCGCCAGACCCTGTTCAGCCCTGACAGTAAGACTGGGAACAAGACCGCTGAGTTTCCTCCCCTGCTGGAACTGCCTCACTCTCTGGTGGAGAAGACTGATAGAAGCAGTGTACAATGAAGTGGATTTCCGAAGATATTTCAGATCGTGGAAATTGTGGCAGACACTGTGTTTGTGCACACGGTCGTTTCCTGGGCACAGTGCTCAGTGTGGAGTTCTCAGTGAGTTGGCATTGGTTAAGAGCGCTCAGCTCCGTGGTCAGCCCACTTTGTGCTCTCGGGCAAAGTCATCTCTCTGTGCCGCAGCTTCTTCATCTGTAGAATGGGGGTGGTCACGGGACCCACCTGGTAGAATTGTGGCGACCGAGGGAGGGGATATTAGGTACGGAGTACCTCGAACATACCTGGCCTGCCGTCAGTGCTCCGTAAACGTTGTTGATGTTCATTCATTCATTCATTCCCCACCCCCTCCTCGTGGGTCAACAGAAAGTCTTTGCTCTGTCTCCTTGGTTCCATCTCTGCCCTTGACCTTGGCCAGCTGTGATGGGCAACAAGTGCCTAGCACAGTGCAATAGACCTTCCAGAAGGTATGAGAAGGAAGGTCATAAAAGGGCTTGGTGGGGAATGGTCATGACGGAGAATAGTTCACAGCACTCTGGGGAGGGTACCGTGTAGCTCTGTGTCCCCGGATGGCCCTTCAGGGTCATCATGACCCTGAGTGGTCAGTGCATTTCTTGTGCCCGTACCTTGGTGGCTTGCGCAGATCTCCAGTTGGCTTCTGACCCCTAGTAAGTTCTTCTTCCTGTCTGTGGCCAGTTCCCGGGGGGCTGGGGTCTAAGGACTTAGTCTCCTTGGGTGAGTTCGGAGCCTTCTGGTTACAAGTAAGAGAAGACCACCCCCCCAGATGTGATGGACACCCCCCCCACCTCCTCACCTCCTCCCTGGAAAGACCCTGTGAACTTTCCATAGAACAAAACTCTCATCGGATCCCCTTTCTTTACATAAAACTCACCTAAAGTTGGAGGCAAACTCATGAAACCAGCTGAATTATAAAGCATACTCAAGATGAAACCCGACTCTAAACCTATTTCTTGTGTAAATGAGAGGTTTGGATATGCCTGCAACTATTTTGTTGAGTTGTTTGAAAACTTTCAATCGATTTTATTTGGTTTTTAAACTCCTTCCAACGGCATCTGCTTGTCTTAAATAAGAACAGGAGGTGAAAATGCCCCTCTGAACGTTCCTTGTTCAGTGTTTCATGGAATAAATATAATAACATACAAATTAAACATCATGCAATAAAAAACAACACTTTCCAGGAAGAGTAACTTCGACTAGAAACTCTGTGATACTACTAGCAGCAGTAGGGGTAAAAGGAGCTCATGCGTGTGACCCCTCTCCTGTGAACCAGGCGCCGCTCGAAGCGCTCTATCAGTATGCGCTAGATGCTAACATTGTCCCCATTTTACAGATGGGGACACCGAGGCACAGGGCAGTGACGTGAGTTGGGTAGGGTAACGTGGGTGGTAAATGATTGAGCAGGGATTTGAAGCTGTCTCGCCCAGCTGCAGAGTCTGGGTCCCCGAGCACTGGCCCAGGGGCCTGGGTCAGTCTGGGTCCCAGCCATTATGTCACAGGATGACGTCACTCCTAGATGGCTGAAAGGGAGGCCACCCCACCTGAACCTGTTTGCAGGTTCATTCAGCAAAGGTTGCATTTCATGCCTGCTTGATGCCTTTGTAGTTAAGCTGAGAAGCCATATTGGTAAATGGATTCTCTCAAAATTTCTTCCTCCGCCCAAGTTCTCTTGGGCTGCAGTCCTCAAAGGCACTCTGCATATACAGACTTCAAAGCCAGTTACATCCAGCCTGGCGTGACTGGAGGGTGCCTCCAAGGCCCTGGCAGAGATGACAGTTGGTGATGGAGCTGTTTTTAATGATGTTTCATTTTGATCAAGCCAGAAAAAAATGTGCAAATGCTCAAAAGATTGTTTACAAACTCCAGCTGTGGTCGCTGACCCGCGTCTAATTCTGCTAATCACATAGATGCAAGTTTTATCCCCACCCCGCGGAATCCATTTCCAGCCACCCCCACCTTTCACCCTGCCCCCATGCCTGTCCCCACTGCTGTCCCCACACCAACCAAGAAACCACTTTTCTTTGTGACTACAATTGCTGTAATTAGTATTGTCCACACGGCATTACCAGGCCTGTTCCCATTCTTTCCCCATCCCAAGTTGTGCCATTAAAACAGAGAGTTTTGAGGTTTTGTAAAATCTAAACATCCCAAATGTGTAGGGCTGCATTTGTAAAAAAAATTTCAGCGGAAGAGTCCCACTTCAGATTTCCATTTATAACCAATTATATCTGTTAGGATTAGGTTTCACTAAGTATAACAGGAAAAAAAAAAAAACACCCACCCCAAATATGTTATGCCCTAAAAAAGACCAAAGTTTATTATTCTTTCATAAAAAATTAAGAGACCCAGACTATCTTTCTCCTCCACCATCCTCAGCATGTGTCCTCTCTCTCATGATTGGAGATAGAGGCTCAAGGTCATCTCGTGATTCTAAATGGCTGCTGCAGCTCCAACCATCACATCCACCTTCTAGGCCACCAGCTAGAAGAAACTGAGGAGCCAAGGGCCCTCACCACTCCCATTTACAGAGCCTTCTTGGCAATAACCCACCACATCTCCTTTTATGTCTCCTGAGCCAAATCATAGTCACATGGTCATACCCAGCTTCATTGGATGCTGAGAAATGTAGTCTTTGGACATTGGCTGACAATGAGGTCTCTGTCACCATCAGAGATGCAGCATGACTGGATCAGTCCAAAGAACTGAAGTTCTGACCACCCAGCACAGTGCTGGGGACCAAGTAGTCCCCTGGTGCTTCTTCCATCCTTCCCTGACCCCAAGTCTTTATTTCTTGGGCCAAACTCTCCTCTTCCAGAGGGGCTATGATCTGGGGATAGAAAAGGCTTACCGGTTTTAGGTAAATTTGGCCTAGCAAAACCAAAGGAGCAGTCTTTGAGATCTCTGGGGTGTATCTCCACCCTCTGGCCCGGAGGCAGTTACTCTGGTAACAGTAGCTGAGGGTCTGTCCCCCTCATTCACAGTCTGCTGTCCTTTACCCCACCTGTCCCAGTAGAAAAGCATCCCAGTGCTATCCTCTGGTTTCCTTGTCTCCCTCAGGGTGGCGTTGCCAACATGTCATCCCTTCTGCCTTCACTTGGCTCTCATCTCGTCCTTCACCTCCCGTCAGCTCTTTCTGGAACATTAGAGGTGGCTGTGGGATAGGGTCCTCAGGAAAAGTGGGGTCTCCTTCAAGAGAGGGGATCACTGGGACTTAAAGCCCAGAGGGGAGAACTTGGGTTGAAACAGGAGGTTTCAACCAGGAGGGATTTTGCCCCCTGGGGAAGTTTGACAATATCTGGAGACATTTTTGGTTGGCACAGCTGGGGTGGGAGGTGTTAGAGGCATCGCGTGGGTAGAAGCCGGGGGGGGGGGCGGTGCCAGACATCTGACTGTAGAGCACAAGGCCCACGAGCAGGGCATCTGGCCCCAAATGCCAAGAGCGTTAAGGCTTAAAGGGAGCAGAGATGAGGTAGCTTCGTGGTTGAAAGCATGTGTTCTGACGTCAAAAGGCCTGGCTCAGATTCCAGCCCTGCCACGTGGCAACTTCGTTGACTTTGGGCAGGGCCCCCTGGCCTCTCTGACCCTTTCTGTGCGTCCACAGTATTCATACCTCTTGGGGGTTATCTGGGGGGTGAAGGAGATCATCCCAGAAAGTGGTTTATAAACCACCTGGCCCCTCGCGCTCTCCCGAATTTGCAGAGCAGGATCGAGGAAGAGAAATACACAGACACCGGGATTTCCACGCCGAGCCTCAGAGCATTTACTCCCTGTCCTACAATTAAAAGGAAAGCAGAGGTTGATTCTAAAGTTGAAAAACAAGAAACAGATCTAATGTGGTTGTGCAAATGCTGTCTCCGGAGAGAACGAAACGCAGGTCCACACGGCCGAACCCAAGCCCTTCGAAGGCGGGTGGGCAGCACGGCCCGCCAGCCGGATCCTTCTATGTTCTCTTCATGCTCACAGCACTGCCTCACTTTAGGTTGTCCGGCCCGTGCCTTTCCTTGTCCAGATTTCTTGTGTGTTTTGGTCTCGTTAAGAAGGGGCTCTTCAGACTATGGACTATGAGAAACAAACTGAGGACTTCAGAGGGGAGGGGGTGGGGGAAGGGGATAGACTGGTGATGGGTAGTAAGGAGGGCACGTAGCATGGTACACTGGGTGTTATACGCAACTAATGGAGCATCGAACTTTCCATCGGAATCCGGGGATGTACTGTATGGTGACTAACATAATATAATAAAAAATCATTTAAAAAAGAAGAAGAAGGGGCTCTCCAAGCAAAGCCTTGAAGGAGAGGAGAGAAAAGGTTGTTCCAGAAAGAGCGAACCAGGCAGGGGGAACAGCAAGAATAAAGCAGAGGCACGTCAGACGTGTTGGGGAGCAGCGAGGGGTCCCATGTGGCTGCAGCAGGCTGAGAAAGGAAAGCGAATGGGAAGAGATGGGCACTGGGCCAGTCTGGGCTTTTGTTTTCCGCCTACGAGATGAGAAGCCCCTGAGAAGCCTTGAACAGAGGAGGGACGTGATTTGCTTGGTTTTAACAGGGCTCCCCATGCTGTTGTTCTGACAGTGGGCTGTGGGGCACCAGGGAAGAGGCGGGGGGAGGGGGTGCTCAGAGCAGGGGAGGCAGAGGAAGATATTCAGCATATATTTAGAAGCTGGGACCAGTAGGATTTGCTGATGGACTGGGCGCGGGCTGTCAGAGAGAGTCACGTTACCGTCAGAGTTGTCTCCACATGTTCTGGCCTGAGAAACTGTGTGATGGGTTCAACAATGCCCCCTCCCCACCAAAAGATATGCCCAAGTCCCAACCCCCTGGAACCGGTGAAAGTGACTTTATTTGGAAAAAGGGTCTTTGCAGGATCTCAAGGTGGGATCATCCCGGATTTAGGAGGGCCCTAAATCCAATGACAGCTGTCCTTAAAAAGATTGGAGGGGACACAGACTCCTACGGAGGAGAAGGGTGTGTGAAGACAGGGGCAGAAGTCGGGTGGTGCATCTACAAGGAGCACCGGCAGCGAATACCTCCACCAGGAGCTGGGGGGGGCACGCGGTCTACCCCCGCCCCCCCGCAGAGCCCGCCGTCACCTTGATACTGATCGTCGAGCCTCCAGACTCTTGAGAGGACAAATGTCTGTTGTTGAAGCCCCCAGGGTGCATGCCTCGTTCCAGCAGCCCCAGGAACCAAGCGCAGACTGGAAGGGTGGGGCTGGCGCTGTTTGAGATGGAGGAAGTTAGTGTAGAAGGGGGTGGCGGGTGGGGTCCCTAATCCTGCGCAGGGGTGTTGTGAGGGCCAAATGAAGCAGTGTAGGCAAAGAGCCCAGCACACCTGACCCTAGGTGTCTCACCTGGAACCTTCTCCCCTGACTTCCCATGCCTGGCCTCATGGCTCAGGTCTCCCCACCCCCCATGCCCCAGTGACTCCTCCTACGCCCCACAAGAAAGGCCTTCCCCACCACTGTCTAAGACGGTCCTCTGACCTCCCATTAGGCCCTACCATCCCATCTCTTTTCCTTCCCAGCATGTAGTACTTTCTGGAATAATCTCATTCTTTGTCTGCTTTTTGCCATCTGTTACTGCAGGACCAAGACACTCACATGCTCTAAACTGAAATTTGCATGTGGGCGGGGGCTTTTCTGTTTTTATTTCATTTTATGTTTCGTTCCTTTGTTTTTTGTGTCACTTTCTTTTATGGCCCATAGCAGGCCTCTGATGAGCCATCATGGAAGGTGCTTAGTGGCTGCTTGGCAACCATGAAGCCTTCAGCCCCCTGGCCTGATGGCCCTGTCTTGTGAAGACTCCTTGCCCGGTTCTGAGTCACTGGGTCTGGGTTAGGACTTGGAAATATGCATTTGTAACCAGATCCCTACGTGATCCCAATGCAAGTGTCCTAGGGGATCACACACTTGGTCGATCACCACTGTCCAGGCTGTTCAGGAATGGTACAGGGCACGGGCCTGCTGTCAAAATGCTGCCCGCCTGGGAGGCTCCTGCTTCCAGGCCTCGGCATTTTTTTGATTGGCAGGAGCTTGGACTCACATACAGCTTTAGGCCCTTGTCCTAAGGCCTGTTCTTCGGGGTGGGGCGTCCGATACACACACAGGGCGTTTGTGCATATGTCTGTATCTGACTCACACGACACTAGATCCGAGCCAGGAAGGAGCCTCCCAGCAGGACACCCACTTTGATGCCAGCCCTGGGATAATGTCACTCCAGTTGCCTTGTGACTAACCCATGGCCCCAAGGGCATCCCTGGGTGGGGAAGGATGAGGTCTGGCATCTACAGAGTTTAAAACCAAATATCTCAAGATGATTTCTTAAAGCATCGACTATACTCAGGGAAAATTCAGATAAAGGCCAGAGCTTGAGGGATGAAGGCAAGGAATGGTAGCCAAGAGGTCGACTTGTAAGCTTGACCAATTAAGGGCATGGCTTCCAGAGCCTTAGGCATAGCTGACCTTCAAAATGATACTTGACCTTGGGAAAGCAGTGAGTCACAAGGCTCTAGCGACTGGTTCCTGACGGCAGAGCTTCCAAAGTCTGTGAGCCTCGGGGCCTTTCTGTCCTGACAGTGTCAGTCCCATGTCAGCTGATTCTGCCAGAAGAATGCGGCATCTCGCCCTGGGAGCTGACCTTTCTGGGGAGAGCTCAGCTTCCTGGGGAGGCCCCTGGACTGATAAGGACTTAGGATCTCAAATGGGTCTCAGCTGGTCCCAGGTTTGGGGTGACCAGTAGGCACTGAATCCATCCATGAGAATAAATCTCTCTGGCATGTGGAGAGGAGGCCAGCGAGAAGCAGAAAGCGGAGGGACAGCAGAGGGTGGGGTGGGCTGTCCTCTCTGTGTCAGTGTGTACTGATCGAGAACAGCAGCAAAGATTGATGGAGCAGCCTCATTGGCCAGACTGAACAGGAAAAAACCCTGTTCTCTGTGTGTTTTCTCACCCATTGCTTATAGCGTCTCTGACAGTAGATGTGTGGGGTTCCCCCCAACAGCAGCTCTGCCACACCAGCTGCGGGTCCACGATGCCCTCCAATTCTGACGCGCACCGGAATCCGCACAGACCCCGTGGGCTATGGGGTCAGTCCCACGAGACTGCCTCGCCCTCCCCGGGTGACATCGATACCAACCAGGAGTCCAAATGGTCACCGGTGCTTCTTTTTTTTTTTTTTTTTAAAGATTTTATTTATTTATTCGACCAGAGATAGAGACAGCCAGCGAGAGAGGGAACACAAGCAGGGGGAGTGGGAGAGGAAGAAACAGGCTCACAGCGGAGGAGCCCGATGTGGGGCTCGATCCCATAATGCCGGGATCACGCCCTGAGCCGAAGGCGCCGCTTAACCGCTGTGCCACCCAGGCGCCCCATCCGGTGCTTCTGACCCGCCAGCACTCAGTGGGGGTTCCCATGACCCCCTCCTGAGGTTTGATCATTTGCGAGAGGGGCTCACAGAGTGCAGGAAAACACTTTACTTCCTCTTGCTGATTGATTACAAAGGATATTTCTAAGGATAGGATTGAACAGCCAGCTGAAGAGATTCATAAGGCAAGGTCCAGGAGGGTCCTGAGGGCAGGTGACTGTCCCCCTGGGGTTGGGATGTGCCATCCTTCTGGCACGTGGACCTGTTCACTAGGTCTGAAGCTCTCTGAATCCCATACTTAAGAGATTTTTCCGGGGTCTTCATCACATAGACACGGCCAATTATGGATTCAATTTCCAGCCCCTCTCCTCACTCTGGAGGACAGGGGTGGGGCTGAAAGTTCCAAGCTTCTGACCACGGCTTGGTCTTTCTAGTGACCAGACCCCATCCAGGAGCCCACCACCATGAGAACAAAAGATCCTGCTGTCACCCAGGAAATCCCAAGGGATTTAGGAACTCTAGGTCAGGAACCAGGGATAGAGACCTATATATCTTCATCTATCTGCCTGTCTGTCTATCTATCTATCTATCTATCTATCTATCTATCTATCTATCTATCTATGTCTTTTGTAGGATTTCACACACGCCTGCCCTAAGTGCTCTGCAAATATCTCATCTCCTCTCTGTTCAGAGGTGGTATGAGAGGGAAAAGCACTGGGCTAAGAAGCAGGGGACCAAAGCTGCAGACCCAATTATTTCTAAATTGTTAGGAGGCCTCAGGTCACTTAGGGCAGTGGTAACAGTAACAGTGTCCATGGCCCTGGTCCTTGAGCCAGGGGCTGGGCTAAGCCCTTTCCATGGAGTCCAATGGGCCGGGTGTGTGTGTGTGTGAGCAAAGGAGACAGGCTCAGTCCGCACCTCGGCTGCTCCATCTGGTGTTCACAGGGATTCGGGATCCGGGACACCCACCACGCTGGAGTTCGTGGAGACTCAGAGCGAGTCCAAGGTGTGTGTGTGACACTTATGACTGAGTCATCACTGGGGGGCCACTGAGAGGCCAGGCTTCTGTCAGAACCCGAACCTGCTTTGAATGTAGAAACAAGGCAAAGGCAGAAGGAAACACAACCAACCAAGGAGCCCTTGCTTATACCTGGAACTTGCCCGTTCTGGTTGGTCACAGACCCTGAAAATGAGGACTCGGAAGGAGAGGAAGGATTGCAAACCCAGAATTCCTTCT
This sequence comes from Ailuropoda melanoleuca, assembly GCF_002007445.2. Classification (NCBI taxonomy): domain Eukaryota; kingdom Metazoa; phylum Chordata; class Mammalia; order Carnivora; family Ursidae; genus Ailuropoda; species Ailuropoda melanoleuca. The sequence continues at coordinate 55,476,130 of NC_048230.1, read as the reverse complement.
CCTCTCTGTCCGTCCTCGCTCCAAGGTGAGCAGAAGGCAGAGGGGGGCTTCTAGAAAGTGCGCGTACTCACTGTGATGGTGAGGATGGTGTGTGTGTGTGTGTGTGTGTGTGTGTGTGTGCGTGTGCGTGTGTGAGAGAGAGAGAAAGCTGTGAAATACCAGTCATATAATCTGGGTGTAACTGCTGATGGGCGAGGTGCCCTTTTATTTGAATTTAGAATTGGGGTTCTGCAGTATACAGATGGGCAGCAAAAATTCATGCTAATAATTTCAAATGTTAAATGTTTCCACACTTAGAGCAACATCAAATAGCAAAGAAACGCCACGAGCAGTCAAGAAAGGAAAATCCTTGATGTTGTCGTACCTTGAATACCTTTAGCGACACTTTCTTCCTGCTTTTTGAACAAGGGCCTGGCGTTCTCATTTTACCCTGGGTTCCCTGCTTGCACCCCGAGCCCGAGCACTATGTAGAGAGAAGGGCAGAAGGGAGCAAGGGCCCAGAGCGGTGTGTGGCGAGCGGGACTTGGCTCGGGGCCCAGCACTGGCCTCCCCCCGCCCAGATTTGCAGAGAGGAAGGAGCTGGGAGAGTTGTTTGCACTCGGTTCAGTTAATCAAGGGGCCGGGCAGTCATCAGCAGTAACTTAGACTTTATCACAATATTTGCTTTGGCCCCTGGCTTCGCCTTGAAGGTGAAGTTTGGTGAGGGCAATGGCTGCTGTGAGCTCATTCCCTTGGGTCCTTCCGGAGGCGTGTGAGCACAAAGAAAGCTCATTCTTCTGCTCTTAAAAACAATCAGGCCCTTTCCCTCTTTTATTTATTTTTTCGTCTTAAGTCCAATTTAGAACGGGCCGGGGGCCGTGACTCAGTCCTACCTGGTGCCCCTTGGAGAAGCCGAGGACGGAGCGTGGGGCCCTGTCATCTCCGGGAGCAATATTTATGACCTGCTAGGAGGTGGAAGGCACACACTCCTGGGTTTCCTGTCACGGACTGGGAGCTGGGGCATGGAGGGCCCAGCCACTGGGTGGCCAGGGGGTGGCCCAGCACCCTCCCATAGGGACAGCCTTGTCGTCACCAGCTCAGCTTCTCTGAAAGGCTCGTCAGCTTCTGGGGCTGGCAGGAGTGACAAGCTGGAGAGAGAAGGGTGGCCATTGGCCTGTCCAGGGTCTGAGTGAGAGGTAGTGTCACCTCTTGTGGTCCCCAAGCTGAGGACCAGATGGGACGAAGCATGTGCCTGGGTCCCTCAGTGATCAGGAGGAGAGAAATTGAGAGAGGGGACACTGTCTGCCCGGATGGTGGGATGATGTCACTCTCAGGCGGGGATTGGGGGTAGGGTGGTTTGTGGAATTTACTCGCTGGGCCATTCCAAAGCTTTCTGTAGCTTGCATCCAGCAGGATACGGGAAGGCGCTTGGCTTTGCTTCACTTGGGGCTGAGTTTGAATGCCAGCTCACAATCTCAGAGGGACCCCTGTCACGTGGCCAGTGCAAGGAGGGCGGAGAGGTGCTCAATGCTTGTGGGTTCTGCGTATAATCAGTACACCCCAGAATCTAAAGTTCCCCTATTTTTAAATGTCAGTGTTTCAGAGACTACTCTTTGTCACCCAAATTGATGTTCTCTTTTTCCTTTGATAGTAGCACCTCTGAATTTTTGTCAGGCTCGTGGCCGTCCCAAGTACCATACACCCCAACAGCTGCATGTGGCCAAATGACCGATTTTAGGCCAATGGGTTGATAGCAGAAGTGATGTGGGCAACTGCAAGGCCTTGACCCCAAAAGGAAGGGCACACCCTCCCCTGCCCTTTTGCCGCTGGGTGAATGCAGACCCAGACCACGGGATGGTGAACCATTGTGGACCTTCTGGAGGGTAGCACTTGGGAAAGGAGGCAGGGCAAGGGGGAAGGAGCCCGAGTCCCCAGCCCCATGGAGGCTCTGTACCCACCTGCTTGTCCTCAAACTGTTCTGGAAGAGAGAGAGAAAATGATCTCATCCCTAAGCTGCTATTATTTGGGGTCTCCAGGTCAGCAGCTGAATCTGTACCCTAATTCCTTCGGCAGCTATCTCAAGTTTTAAAACCACCATGTGGCCAATACCTAGCATGCCAAACAGAACACATTCCCGGCTGGGCCCAACCTGTGGGACCCTCGTATACAAAGTCTGCCTTAGATTTGGAAACCTGACCTGGGGACTCGGATAGGAAAGAAACCAGTTTTATTAGAATCAATGTATAATAGTAATAATAATTAAAATCTCAATATTTGGGGCACCTGGGTAGCTCCGTCAGTTAGACATCCAACTTTTGATTTCAGCTCAGGTCATGATCTCAGGGTCATGAGATCGAGTCCTGTGTTGGAGTCCTCATTGGGTGTGGAGCCTGCTTGGGATTCTCTCTCTCCCTCTGCCTCCTCCCCCTGCTCATGCTCTCTCTCTCTCTCTCTCAAAGTTTAATAAATTAATTAAAATAAAAGCTCAATAATTATCATGAGCTATCCATGCCAAGACTGTACTCAGTCTTTTTCCTGCATTATCTAGTTAACTAGTTGAATCCTCCAACAATCCTGTAAGGTAGGTCCTTTTACAGATGAGGGTATGGGGGCTTATGACATTAAGTATAGAACAGAACAAGTTGTGCCTGTGGTCAGTGAGAGCCTCTGGGTACCTGGGGCCAGCAGGAGGCCACAGGGACCATGGACGTGATACATTCTAATTGCACAGTCACCATGGCAGATCTGAGACTGTGGCTGGGGTGGTGGGGTTGGGGGGGAACCTGCCCCTCCACAGACAGCCAGGCAGTGGCAGCGTGGGGCCTCAGGAGAGGTATCACTGTGGTAGAAAGCAGAGCAAGTGTGCGAGGGACCAGGGGAGTCACTCCCTCACGGCTGGGCGGAGCTCCCTCAACTCCTTCACAAGTGGCCTGGATGAGGGAGATGCCCAGAGGGTCCTGAGAGTGTGTTGAGATGGGATGGGGAGCCTCTCAGGTTTGGCTGAGGCCCTGTCCCTGTGGTTTCCTGAGCATGGTTGCTCTTGGGAGTACCCTGGCCCCAGGTCCCCAACAGCACCCCTGACTCATGCTTCTGTCGTCACAGGAGAACTGTTCCCCCAAACAAAGGGAGGAGGCCTGCGGTGTGCTTATGGGCAGCCGCAAATGAGGGGTCTCTGAGCCACCAAACTGCAGCAAAGCAAAGGCTATTTTAAACCAGAAGAGAGAGGCTTATAAGGGATTAGAAGGATATCCTGACAAGTTGGAAAAAATAAGGCATTACTTCCCAGGTTGATTTGCAGGGCATGGCTTTCGTGCCACACTCTTGCCCTTCTGAACCTTCTTAAGTTTTTTTTCAAGCTAAAGGCCACAGAGTGACATGTTGGGAACATACCCTGGCTCTGCCACTTACCAGCTGTGTGGTCTTGGACAATTTACGTAACCTCTCTGAGTCTCAACTTCTTCTGTGAAATGGGGGTAGTGGGGGTAGTTCCCTGGTAGGGTTGTGAGGATTGAGGTGGAATCTTTTGCGTCATGAATTTGCAGTATACATGTTGGACAAAACACTCTACAAATGACTACTTTTATTTTCTCTTGGACGACATCCTTAGCTAGCGGATGAGTTTCCCATTGCTGCTGTAACAAGTTACCACAAACTTCAAAACAACACACATTGAGTACTTGACAGTTCTGGAGTTCAGAGACCCTAAACTGAAGGTGTCAGAAAGGCTGAGCTCCTCCTACAGGTTCTGAGAGAGGATCCATTCCCTTGCTTCGTGCAGCTTCCAGAGGCTGCGTTCTTGGGTTGTGGCTCTTACCTCCATCTTCAAAGCCAGCAGCATCTTTCTTTTTTCTTAAAGATTTATTTATTTATTTGAGAGAGAGAGCACAAGCAGGGGGAGAGGCAGAGGATGAGGGAGAGGGAAAGAATCTCCAGCAGACCTCCCACTGAGCATGGAGCCAGATGCAGGGCTTGATCTCACCACCCTGAGAATGTGACTTGAGCCGAAATCAAGAGTTGGACACTTAACGAACTGAGCCACCCAGGTGCCCCCCAGCAGCAGCTTTAAATCTCTGTCTCTGACCCCTGCCTCTGTCACCACATCTCCCCCCCCGACTCAGACCCTCTTGTCCCTCTCTTACGTGGACCCTTGTGATGACATTTGGCTGCCCCAGGCAACCCAAGGTGATCTTCCCATCTCAAAATCCTTAATCACATCTGTGAAGCCCCTTTTGCCACCCAGGGGAATGCATTCATTGGTTCTGGGGATTAGGACGTGGACATCTTGGGCTATTATCCCATCTGTAACTGGTGATGGTTATTTTTGTTAATGGGACTGAGAAGGCATCTTTTTTTTTAAAAAAGATTTTATTTATTTGAGAGAGAGACAGAGATAGTGACAGAGCGAGAGAGAGAGCACGAGTGGGGAGGGAGAGGGAGAAGCAGACTCCCTGCTGAGCAGGGAGCCCGACGTGGGACTCGATCCCAGGACCCCAAGATCATGACCTGAGCCGAAAGCAGATGCTTCACCGACTGAGCCACCCACGTGCCCTGAGAAGGCATCTTGAAGGTGGCTGTTTGGACTAAGCATTTGCCACAGAGGCCCAAATAGCAGCGGCTAAAACAAGATGAACCTCTTGCCAGAGCTAAGGACACACCCATTATATCACGTCCTCACCCTCTCCACCTTACCATCCCCAGGCATGTTCCAGAAAAGTCTCCATCACATCTGCAGCCTAGCCAGTGGGAAGGAGTGAAGGGGAGAGGACACCCCTGCTCTCCCTTTATGAGCACACCCAAAAGTTGGATCCTTCACTTCCGCCACCACTCCGTTGTCTGGAACTTGGCCACCCTGGTACACCTGGTTGCATGGAAGGTTGGGAAGTGTGTTTATTCTAGGTGGCCATGTGCCCAGTAAAAATGGGCGTACTAAACTAAATGGGCATACTAGTACTAAAAAGGAGGGAGCGAATCAATTGGAGGGGACACAGGGCCATCTCCACGACAGGGCTGAGAGGGGAGAGAAGCCCGAGGTCTCTCTCATGGACATGGGGCTGGTGGGGGGAATAAGCAGTTCCTTGGGGGTACGGATATGGAAGCGTCCATCCCACGTACACTTGGTCAACCACCCGACATCTGATTTCCTTCTCCTGTCCTAAGAGGAGCCCTGGTTTGTTCAAGATCACAAAGCACTTGGCTAAGAAGTTTTATCTCCCAGTCTCCCTTGAGACCATAACTAAGCAGAAATCCCGGATTTCTGGAATAGCTTTCCGTTTCCTGATATAAACGCCCTCCTTTCTTGCTTCCCTGGTCTTCCTCTTCTTACCAGAAGCTCAGGAGCGAGGCTTCAAGGTGCAGCAGCCATCTGTCTGTCAAACATGACAAGTGGGCACCGAGGAGGAGCCTTGATGGATGATGGATGATCTCACCCTAACATCTGGGGACTTCCTGCCCTCAGGCTGCCTTCCTCCAGAGAAAAATGAACCCCTTGTTTGTTTAATCCTCTTTGCTCTGGTAATTTGGAATCTCCTTTGCCCTCCTGTCTGCTCTCTGTGCTTGTGCCTTATAGGGAGGCTTGCAGGTGGTTGCGTCCTGCCCGTGGTGTGTCTCACCCTTCCCAGGAGAGGTCCACTAGGAGAAGGAAACCATTTGGAGTTGCAGAGGAAAACCATGCCTCTCACAGACATTGGCCAACTCGATCCCGTTTGTCAATGCAAAACAACATTCAGAGGATCTCAAGGCACTTGGAGAAAACAAATACCACAAAAGGGAAGGATAGCAGTGGATACACTGACTACTTTACTCTGGAAGAAGAAGAGATAATCCAGGGAAGAGGAGAAAAGTGATTTTGTTCTAGTTTGCATCTTTAAGAGGATTTGAGAGACTCTTGCATCAACAAGAGTAGGTTGGTGTGAAAATGTAGTCGTCTGAGAAGAAGAAAATGAAAGAAATATGATCTCATTTGAAGATTTCAGTGAGTGGGCTGAAAAATAAAATAGACCCAGCCAATGATAAAGTTACTATCTGGAAAACGGAATCAAAGAAATACCCCAAATGTAAAGAGAGAACACTGGAAAATATGAGAAAGTTGAGACAGAGGGGATAAATCCAGAAGTTCCAACCTCTGGAAAATGGGAATTTCCAAAGAGGAAAGAGAATGGATGAGGGCTTGGGGGGTGGGGGCGGTTAATAAAAGAAATGAGAAGAAAATTTCACTGAACTCCCGGAGAGGCTTAAGGTCTGCAGATTACGTGCTCCACCAACTTCCATTTCTGATTCATGCCCACAGATATCAAGGGAAGTTTTAAAACTTGGAGAAAAAAGAGGCTACCATATAGGCTTTTGGAAATAATCATTTTAAAGTGGCAAACTACAGAAGATTGAGAATCCGATCACACCAGATTCGTCGTCTACTTGGACGCCTAAGATTAGAAAGGTAGGTCTTCCACGATCTGAGGGTAAAAGATTCTCAATCCAGAGTTCCTGGGATATAGCTAAACAAAGAAATTCTCCGACATTCCAGAACTCGAGCATTTACAGTCCTTGTACTCTATATACAGAGAACACTGCTCAAAGGTCTATGTCAACATCCTGAAAATCTAAGAGCATGGCATACACTTTTTAAAGCGGCAGTTGACTGTTATACTGAAGAGGCAGGGAATACTAGAAAGAAATAAAGAGTATGTATTCGACCTGATACTTGGAAGATTCTCCTTTGAGTGGTAAAGGTTCGGTGACCCAGAATCACATTTCCTTCTCTGTGGGTCCATGCGCATATAGTGAATACTATTTATTGGTCATAGTTTTTAATTTTTAGAGTCAGCCTATTGACGGTTCAAAGAAGACTTAGCTCCAAATTCTAGAGCAGGATAATGAGAAATCGTTTAAGTAATAATAACAAATTAATGATAATTTATCAAAAAATTCTATAGCAGGCACTGTTTTAAGCACTTCGCACGAATTAGTCCATTTAATCTTCATGACAACTTTATGAAGCAAAAACTAGCGTTAGGGGGCGCCTGGGTGGCACAGCGGTTGGGCGTCTGCCTTCGGCTCAGGGCGTGATCCCGGCGTTGTGGGATCGAGCCACATCAGGCTCCTCCGCTATGAGCCTGCTTCTTCCTCTCCCACTCCCCCCTGCTTGTGTTCCCTCTCTCGCTGGCTGTCTCTATCTCTGTCAAATAAATAAATAAAATCTTTTAAAAAAAAAAAACTAGCATTAGGCACATTTTTAACAATGAGGAAACCAGAGCACAGGTTAAGCAGTTTGCCCAAAGTCACACAGCAGGAAGTGGGAGAGGTGGGATTTGAATTCAGACACTGACCTCAGGGTCCACAAAGTAAAACTAATATAACTATTATGCATGGGAGGGAATGGGGGGGGACAAAAGAGGAACTATATTAATTCCCTCATGTCTCAATGGAAGGAATCGTTCAGTACCATTTAACATCGATAAATCAAGAAGTAAAAGTGAACATATCATTCAAGGTAAACTTGACCATCAGAAGAACAAGAAAACCCAAACGGCCAGCACGGGAGAAGGGGCTCGGGAGTACCCTGGTGGAAGGAGACCTTTTGCGTTACACCCTTTTCCCCTCGATATTCATATCCTTAGGTATTAACTTTGTCTTCATGTTCGCTGCTAATACTTACCTTCATTATTGAAAAGAGTGTTATCATGTGCACATGTGATTGCTGTCATTTTAGAAACGACTTCAATTTTCAAAAAACGTGATTCTCTAAGTGCAGTGAGCCATCCTGACAGTCCGAGTGGAAGTTACGCATTTTGGAAGAACATTGACAGTGGGCCTGGGGCCCACTTCTAACAGCCTGCTCGGCCTGACCCCTCCGCTCTGTCCCGTCAGGGCTCTCTCCCAGTCTGGGGAACAGTCAGTCTGGCAAAGTCTTCCAAGTTCAGAACCTTGGCAGACTCAGCATTTTAAAGGGATCCCCCAGGGCGTCTGGGTGGCTCAGTCGGTTAGGCCTCTGACTTGGTTTTGGTTCAGGTCATGATCTCAGGGTCATGGGATCAAGCCCCAAGTCGGGCTCTGTGCTCAGCACAGTCTGCTTGGGATTCTCTCTCCCTCTCTCTCTGCCCCTCCCCCCACTCATGCTCATGCATGCTCTCAAAATAAAAACATAAATCTTAAAAATAAATAAAGGGAGCCCCAAGATTCCTGGGAAATGGCTGTTTGTTCTCCCCCAGAAAGAAGGGTATTGGATGAGGTGGGCCGGGGAGAATCTGGAGCAAATAGAATCACCATTCAGGGCATTTTGGACATTCGTAAAACCCAGTCTCAGTCTAGCAGGATCCTCCAGCTCCCCAGAAGCTAGTGTGGGGTGGAGTCACCCCAACTTTGGGGTCTCTCCATGGTCGCTCCTGTGACCCCCTGGATCTGTGGTCCGTTGGCCTCCTGGCTCCACCACCCATCAGTGCCGGGTTCCCAGGGCCCTCTCAGGAGCCACGGCCCCTGCCACTGGCCCCTCTGAGGGGTCCGGGTGGCCCGGGTCGGTCGTACCCCTGTGGTTCTCGCCGTGAGTCATGCGGGTCGGCTGTGCGGTCCCCGCTATCTCGGGGAGCTGGAGATCCCCGTTAATTCCCTCCAGCTGCCTCTCTGCAGGACTGAGGTCATCTGGCGCAGGAGGAAAGCGGAGTTTGTTGTGTCTTTGTTTCATTCAAATGGTTTGGATGATGACTCACTTAATTTCTTCTTTCTTTCTTTTTAAACCAGGCCCCCGTCTGGGAGTCGTTTTTGATTAGGAGTTGACCTCAGAAATATGCTCGCATCATTTTGAAAACATCTTCCAGCACCACAGAAACCAACTCAGAATGAGAAAGGACACTGAGTGGACGAGGGCCAGGACTGGGCGTGTGCTCGGCACCAGGGCCTTCCCGGGGCTCCAGGGGTGTGCGGGCATGAAGGGAAGTGGGGATGCATCCCGGTCATGCCCCTGGAAGCATATTGGCTCGGCCCAGCTGGGAGTGATGGTGATGATGGTCGTTGCCGTCCTCATGCACGACACCAGTCGGTGTTAGTGACTACCTATCACGGACCCTACAGTTTCTAGGGGAGTCCCATGGGTGACTTCATTAGGGGCTCACACCTCCTCTCAGGTGGGTCTCATTGGAGTTTGAGGTCTGAGTGGCATTGTCAGGTACTGCTCAGGAACCGGCAAGGTCAGGGTGGAAGGCCAGTGCACTTGACCCATCAGGTCAGGACTATCATACGGGTCCTACAAGAAGCACAAAGCCAAAAGGCAGAAAGTGTGGACCCCGGGTGGGTGTGGGAGAGGGTGGTCACAGGCGGTGGGCGGGGCATAAGTGATGTCAGAGGTCAATGTGGACAGGAGGGGAGCAGGAGGTAGGGAGTTGGGGCACAGGGTGGGGGGCAGCAGAGAGCTGTGGCTGACCAAGGATGAGGCTGTTTTCATTTCTTGCTATGCCTCTGCGATCTGCCAGGTGGCTTATGGGGGGAGACAGGTGAGGTGGGAGGTGTTCCTTTCCCTGGGCGTCCACAGCCCATAGGAGAACCAGAGAGAAATCCCCCCATAGCAGGGGATTAGGGAAAGCGCCCGGTGGGGAGGCGGCTTTGGAGTCAGGCAGGGTGGGAAGGGAGCACCCCTGCATTCAGGTGAGTTACACACCTGCGTGTCAGGGAGTTGCTCCGTGTGGCAGGGGCGTGAGCTGAGGGAAGGGGAACTCTAGGACATCTGAAACGTAGGTTAGAATAGACTGGGAAGGTCTCATCACAGTGGCGGTGAGGATACTGGAGGAGAGGCATGGCGTCTCCGTCTCCAGGGCAACGGCAGGTGCCCGGAAGGAGGGCCGATCTGGCTGCGCCTCTCGCAAGCGCAGCTCTTCCCATGGCGCCTCCGGCGCGGGTCTCGGGAGCCCTTTTGTGAGATGTTTGCGTGGTTGGTCAACGTCTCAGGCTCCTAGGGCCACGCAGCAACAAAGGGCCACATACTCAGTGGCCTAAAACAATTTGTGTTTTCAAAAACAAAGTTTACTCCTTACAGATCTAGAGGCAAAAGTCCACGGTCAAGTGGTCAGCAGAGCCAGCCTCCCTCCAAAGGCTTCAGGGAGGAATCCTTCATGGCTTCCGGTGGCTTCCGTGGCCCCGGGGGCCCCTTGGCTTGTGGCTCTGCTCTCTGCCTGCATCTCCACAGCCTTCTCTGTCTGAGTCTGGCCCTCTTCTCGTGAAGACGCTTGTCATCGGATTTAGGGTCCAACCAGATAATCCAGGATGATCTCATATTGAGATCATTAACCTAATTACATCCCCCAAGACCCTTTTTCCAAATAAGGTAGCACTCACAGGTTCCTGGTGGGCCTTTCGGGGGGTGCGGGCACCGTTCAACCTACTACAGTGAATAAGGTCAATTTTCCCCCATTAAGCGGGAGCTTGAGACTAGAAACTCTATATCTTCATGCATTCGTTCAGTCATTCATTCATCCCACAAATAACTGAGGGAATGCCTACCGTGTTCCAGGCCCAGTCACGGCGTCAGAAAGCAACCCCAACAGATCCAGTGCCCGCTCTCCCGGAGCTGACCTTGCAGCGAGGGAGGCAGACCCAGTGAGACCAGTGAGACCGGAAACACGACTGCCATTGCGGGCGGAGCTGCCAAGGGAACAAGGGAGAGGCAAGGCCAGTAGGGGTGGGGTGGGGTGGGCCAGCTCTAATCAGAGAGGGCAGCGAAAGCTTCTCAAAAGACGTGACCTGAGAGCTGGGCCCTGGAAGCTGAGAAGGACCCAGTTGTTCCCTCCCCCTCACCGCGTCGCCGTGTGATCTTGGGCAAGTTGCCTACTCTCTCTGTGCCTCAGTGTCCTCCTACGTAGAGTGTCGATGGTGACAAATCAGCCTGGTAGAGCCATCCTGCGGCCAGGGTGAGTGAGCCGGGAGGAGTCCTCAGAACCGCAGGGTCCCTGGGACCTGCTCCAGAAGCAGCAGCTAATCCTCATAAAAGAATACCTAAGTGCTAGCATTACTGGAGCCTGAGCAAGGTGATGCACCATTTTTGGTTAATAGTTTGAGGGATATTTATTCTAAAAAATGAAGAAGTCTTCAAAGTCGTCATCATGCAACACTCGGAAACGTCTTGGACGTCCTTGTTTTACAGAATGTTGGGTTTTGTTTGAGTGTGATTAGGGGGCATGAGACGTCATATTCTATTCAGAGCTCAGGGATTCACCATCTTTGGAGAGGCCTGACGGAAGTGCCTGGACGCCAGTTTCTACTTTGGGCAGATCAAGCCGAGTCCTTGGGATTCAGCCCACAATCCAGGGACCTGACTCAGCCGGCGGGGCTCAGGGCCTCCTACACCTTGTTGACTCAGCAGATGGACTGAGGTCAGGCTAACATTGTCCCAGAGGAGGGACAAAGAAGCCCAAGGAGCTGCTCTGGCAGGGGGCACAGGGAGGGCCCCAGGTTCCAGGCCCGCACATCCCCAGCGAAGCCCCCAGAATGTGTCCCTCTAGGGGGCAGTAGGGCTCCACTGAGCATCCCCATCTGGGCTCCCAGAGGCCAGGAAATGCTCTTTGCCTTAGAACCTGCCTCCGTGTTCAGCATAAAGGGCACGTTCTGCCACACGTTGCCTTGTCTGGGCCCAGAGGTTATATCTTTGCACATTCAGGTGTTGGCGAGGTGTTAGGAGGGCAGTAGCTCGTGTCATCGTACCGTGAATGTTTCTAAAAACAGAAGCCCAACAGCTGCATCCACTTAGGGGACCCTTAGGGGTTTAGGGGTTCCAGCCAGCATGGGAAGTCCACCTTCTATGGCCAGGGAAGGTAGGTGGATTTCTAAGGCTCAAAATATTCACGTGGAGAAGATGTGCATTTCTACGTGCATGTTTATGGCCAGACTCAGGTTTCTAGACTAAAAACTCAGGTTCTAGACCTCCTTGGCTGGTCTTCTCCACCCATCCTAGGGAGCACCTTCTCCTCCTCTCTCTCGCTTGGCAAACGAGGATAGCCCCTGGGTGTGTTTTGGTGTAGCGCTGTGACCCCCGATCTGAGACTCATGGGCAGCACCCCCTATGGTCCCATGGTTCTCCCCCTCTCACCAGGGGCAGGTGAAGGGGTTATGAGCACTTCTGCCTTGGGCGCACACAGCCCAGGGGTTAGATCCTAACTTTGCCACTTCAGGCTGGGTGGTCATCCGCAGGGATCCTCCCTGACCCTCCTGCCTTGCCTGGGAAACAAGGGGAGACCTGCCTTGCCAGGTGGCTGGGATTCCTGGACACCAATCTGGGGACAGGATTCCTGGAACGGGCTTAGCATGGCGCCAGGGACATCGTAAACAAGCCCCACAACACTGCCAGCCACCCCTCCCTGCTACCACCCATCCCGCCTGCGAGACTTTTGCTATCTTGACCTACTTCTTTCCTCCATGGCACTTGCCGCTTGTCTCCATGCCTTCTGTGCTGCATCCCCAGCACCCTGTTCCGGGCACACAGTCTGCATCCATGTCTGGTTATTGCGTGCGTGAATGAATACTGGGAGCTCTCGTGACAGTTCTCTGGGCCTCTGTTTCCCCAGCTGTGCAAGGAGGATAATGTATTACAAGTCTCCGAGGTTGCCCGAGATGGATGAATGCCAGCAGACCCGTGTGACAGCACCTGGCCCAGGCACTCAACAGATACAAATGTGCTTCCTGGTTCAGATTTCCGATATCGTCCGAGGCTTTAGAATGCTGTTAGGAGAATCGCCAGCCCCCCTCCTGCCCCGCAGCCCCCAGGGGCCGCTCAGGGCTATGGGCCACCAGCCACCCATTTATACAGCCTCGACCAGCGAGACCTGAGTTGGTTCTCTGCATCAGGCACTGTCACGTTGGATCCTTCCGGAGGCCAGGCAGAGGAGGCCCGGGTCAGGGAGGAGGACCCAGGGCTCAGAGAAGTGGGGTCACTGGCCTGTGCAAGTGGCAGCATTGAGCCCAGAAATGGTCTCAGCTGTTTCTCTGTGTGAAACAGCCAGAGGCTGCGAGTCTCCAGGGGGAGAGGTGGCCCATGGTGGGGGACAGAGCTCACATGGTGGCCAAGAGCAAGACTCCTGATGCATGAGTCCCAGCTTGGCAGCGTTCCCCACCCAGTGGCCTCTGGCAGGTGGATTCACACCTGTGAGGCCCAGTTTCCTGTAAAGTGGGGGTGATGCTAGCCCCTCCCTCCAAGAGCCATAGTGAGAATATAACCAACACCAAAAATGGGAGTTGTTACTGTGCTGAGTTCACTGTTGAGAAAGGAGTAACAGCCCCCAAAGATGTGCCAATCCTGGTCCCCAGAACCTCTGGACTTATGTGGCGGGGGGGGAGGGGAGATTAAGGCTGCTAATGAGCTGGCCTGATGATAGGGAGGCCAGCCTGGAGTAGATCCACTGTGGCCACAGGACGCTTAGCAGTGGCAGGGGGAGGCGGGGTGTTGGTGTCGAGACGCAGAGAGAGACTCCGCCTGCCGTTGCCAGCTTTAACGATGGAGGGAGGGGCCCCGAGCCAAGGCAGGCGGGTGGCCTCCAGAGGCTGGAAAGGGCAGGAAACTCTTAAAGCCTCCAGAGGGAGCACAGCCCTGGCAATATCTTGCTTTTAGCCCAGAGAGGCTTCCGATCTCCCAAACTGTAAGATTGTCACTTTACTTTAAGCTGCACGCTTGTGGCAGTGAGTCATAACGGCCACAGCGAGGTCTTGGGGAGGGCTCCGTCTCAGGAAGAGGGTCTCACACCTGTTCACGGTGAGCTGAAACTCCGAAAGTCCTCGTCCTTTATACAGGAAAGAGAACTTCAAGATCATGTCACTCAGCATTTCAGAGTGAGATGTCGCCAGAATGGGTCCAGGGCAGTGGTCCGCTCCGAAGGGCCTCATGGGTCAGTCAGGAAATGCCGCACACGCGGTCCACCATGGAGACAGTCACAGGGTTCTCAGCTCTTCAAGGGCCTGAGAAGGTCGGCAGCAAAGAGGAGAAACGGATTTCCGACTTTAACTCCGCACTTCCAAAGATGATGTAGCACCAGCTACACCCCCCTTCCAGAACACCTATGAACAACTCACAAAGCATGTGTTCAGTGCAGGGGCTGGCCTTATCAATCGATCTCTGTGCCCAGGGAGAAACAAGCCCAGAGAGGCGGCTGAGCAGCGGCGCGGCCCAGCGGGAACAGTGTAGGCGTTGGAAGCAGGGAGAGCCGGTTTGCAGCCTGGCTCTGTGCAAACCAGCTGCATGACCTGGGGAGGTCACGTCGCCTCCCCCGGCCTCCGTTTCCTCGTGGGTAACATGGAGATAAACGTGCCTGCTTCGCACAACACCAGGAATGGCTGTCTTAGTGCCATCCGCAAGCCAGAACAAGTTACTGTAGACGGGCTGGCTGACGAACAACAGAACTTTCTTTCTCGCAGTTGTGGAGGCTGGAAGTCGGAGACCGGGGTGGCAGTGCCAGGCCTCTGTGAGGGCCTCCTCTGGGTGGGCCCCTCACGTGGGGGATGGAGGGCTGGCGAGCTCTTCTGTAAAGGCGCTCACCCCTTTCTTGAGAATTAGGCTCCACCCCCCCCCGGGCCCAAGCTCCTCCCCAAAGGCCCCGCCTCCTGATACCATCACATTGGGGGTTAGGATTTCAACACCGGAATCCTCACTCCATACAAGGATCCGCTGCAGGGACTGGCACGCACATGGTCGTTAGGGGAGAGTAAATATTACTATTTGTATTAGTTTCCTATTGTTGCCATAACAAATCACCACCGACTTCACGGCTTCAAAGACAAATGTATTATCTTGCATTTCTGGAGGTCAGCGGTCCTAAAATCAAGATGTCGGCGGCGCTGATTCCTTCTGGAGACTCCAAGGAGAATCTTCTTTGCCTTTAACAGGTTCTAGAAGCTGCCCATGTTCCTCGGCGCACATCCCTGCGGCCCCTGCTTCCTGTCACTTCCCAGACTCTGACCCTCCTGCCTCCCTCCTTGAAGGACTCCTGTGGTTACATCACGTCCACCTGGACAGTCCAGGACAGTCTCCAGATCTCATGGTTCTTCAGCACAGCTGCAGAGTCCCTTTTACCGTGTAAGTAAGGTGACACATTTACAGGGCCCAGGGATGAAGATGTGGACGTCTTCGGGGGCCACCACTCAGCTGACCACACGACTCCTCTGATGCCTCCTCGCCTGGCCCTGCATTCCTCCCGCTGCCCGGGGTTCTCCTCCACTCCAGCCTGGACACCAAAGGAGTGATTGAGTTCTAGTTTAGGGTTCCAGTTGGGTCAAGTGGAGGAGAAGGTTTGTCTCCCCAAATACTCCTCCTCACCCCCAGACCATGTAGGTGGCCATGGAGGAGCTTCTCAGAAGGCAGTCTGCAGCCAAGGATTCCAGAGAAAATGGATAGCCAACATACCTGTGCACTTGTCAGATACTGGAGTGCCCGCCACATGCCTGGCCTGTCTGGTCCCTGTGGGGATGGCTGTGGACTGGACAGAGCGGGCTTGCTCTCAAGGACTGACTTCCTTATGGGGAAGAAAGACAGTCGGGGGAGAGATCATATAATAGGCACTAGACCAAAACAAGATGGTGGGTATGGAGATGGAGGGTGGCGGAGGGGTGGCCGGTAGCCATACTGGGCTGGGGAGGTGGGAGGAATCCTGGATTTCTAGGTTTAGCAACAGGGCAGATGGTGGCATCATATTCTGGGAGGGGTTCACAGGAAGAGAAGCACATTTTGCAGGCAAGGAGGTGATGATGAATTCCATTCTGGGTGTGACAGAATGATGGTGTGAAGGGCCCGAGGTGGGTCCACATGGGGCATCGGTGGTGAGGGGGGATCTGGGCTGGAGCACACGGACACAGGCATTGTCGGTCTCAGGATGGGAGTCAAAGCCATGGGGTCCCCAAGCGTGAGAAGAGGAGGACCCAGGTTTGGAGCCTGCGGAGTCTCTGTGTTAGCTGTGGAGGAGGGCCTGGAGGGCAGAAGAGGGGAAACCCCTGGGTGGGGCGTGGGTGTCCTGAAAACCCAGGGGAAGGGGACAGGTTCACATGGCAGGGAGAACTCGACAATGCCAAACACTGCTGAGAAGTCCGGGAAGAGAAGGATCGAGAAGACTCCGTTTGATTCAGCCTGAGAAGGGGGCTGGTAGCCTTGGTCTCAGCAGTGGTGGGGTGGTGGGGGGCAGAAGCTGTGGGGCAACAGCTGAGGAGAGAGCAGAAGAGGAAACAAGAACAAGACGCATCAAACTCTTTCTAGACCCTTGGCTAGGAGGGGGGCAAGAGAGCTAGGCCAGTGACTGGAGGCAGCAGTGGGGCCAATGGTTTTTCTATTTTTGTTTCCGGTTTGACAGGGGACATCTCACATGTGTATAGGCGGATTGCTGGAGGCCAGAAGAGAGAGTGTGAAGATAAAGGGGAGGGGTTGAGCCCATGGGAGGGGGGTGGAACTGGGGAGGGAGCAGCCCTCCCGGGAGGAAGGAGGGGGGATCCTTGGGCGGGACCTGTGTGCACCAAACACAGGGGCCAGGGCTCCGGGTGGGACAGGTGTGGGCTGGGCCTTGTCTTGGCAGCCCCAAGAGCTCCATAAAGGGGTCATCCCAGGGCTTCAAATCTCAGAGCGACGGGGTCTGATTTGAGCTTTCAAATCAGTGTCTGGCGGTTGAATGAATGGGTGGAGGCACGAGGACCAGTCAGGAGGCAAATGTGCAGGCCTGGCAGCCTGCCAGGAGCGGGGCTCGCACCCATCTTCTTTGTGGAGATGCTGGTGGAACTGTCCCTCCTAACACAAGACGCAGAATATTCTGAGAGGTGCTATGTTTCAAGAATAAAAAGCACAAGTTCTCCGGGATGAACTGGGCGTGGACCCTGACTCCTTTCCAACAAGCTGTGTGACTTCAGGCTGATGACTAGATCTCTCTGTGTGTGTTATTCACTGTATAAGAAATTGCCTCAGAACTTAGCAGCTGAGGACCACCTGGGTGGCTCAGTTGGTTAAGCATCTGCCTTGGGCTCAGGTCATGATCCTGGGGTCCTGGGATCAAGCCCTGCGTTGGGCTCCCTGCTCAGTGGGGAGTCTTCTTCTCTCTCTGCCTCAGTCCTCCCCCCACCACGTGCTCTCTCTCTCCCAAATAAATAAAATTTAAAAAAAAAAAAGCTTAGCATCAAACAACATGTTTATCATCTTATTGTTTCTGAGAGTTGGGAATCCAGGAGCAGCTTAGCTGGGTCCCCTGCTCAGGGTTTGTCACAGGGCTGTGATCAAGGTGTCCGCCAGGGCCAGAGTCCTCTCCAAGTCCCGTGAGGCACAATCAGCTGCTGCTGGCGGGGTTCAGTTCCAGCTGTTACCATTTCCCTCATCAAATGGGGCTGTTCAGAGAGAGGGAGGGTGGGGGAGGTGCTGGGGGAGAAGAGAGGGGAGAAGGTGTGAAGGGCTCCTCCAGCAGAGCTGAGAGCTGCGGACAAGGAGCGAGGGACTTGGGTGCCTGGGCCCTGATAGAGGCCGGTGTGTCATTGGTGGTCACACATGGGCAGTGCGTTTGTGCTTTGCTGTAGCACGTTCATGGGTACAGGCACAGAGGAAACAGCGCTGGATTTAACCAGCGTGGCCAAGATGGGTTGAAGCTGGGAAAGGGGAGGAGGAAGCAGGTCAAGGGAAAGGCAACAGGGAAAAGGTTATAGGGGCAAAGGATTGTGGGTGGCAGGTGGGATGTAGGATTATTGGAGTCAGGTGCTAGAGAGGGAGGAGACAGGGTCAGAGTGGGGTGCTTGAAATTGATTGGAGGAAGGAGCTATGGTGACGGGTGATCTCAGGGTCAGCATGATGGTTCTGCATGTCGTCCCAGGACCTTGTTAGATATGCCCGTTCTCTGGCCCACCCCCGACCTGCTGCCTCAGAATCTCTGGGGATGGGACCAGCGATGTGTGTTTCAACAAGGTCCCCAGGTTTTCTGATACACAAAGATTTGAAAACCACAGCTCTAGGGTATGATGGCTGAAGGAGGAGACAAATCACAGGACAAGAAGAATTTAAGAAACTGAAAGTCGGGATGAGGAAAGGATCCTTCAATGGATGATGAAATTGCCAGAAATTAAGCCAAGAGTAGAAGCTGAAGAAAGTGCTCTGGCCTGGGAGCTAAAGTCACGAAGAAATGACGACGTTGGCTGGGGATAGAGTAAGGAAGGCACCAACATGCCGAGCCCGGCGATGCAAGGGCTGTGGGCAGGACAGCAGTCCCCCAACGTCCACCTCGCAATCCCCAGCACTTGGGGATGTCCCCGTGCACTCCGCAGGTGTGAGTACTACTCCCAGGCTGGGGAGAGTTGCTTGCATTTTCCTGGTGAGCCCAGTGTAATCACACAGATCCTTAAAGAGGGAGGCCGAGGGCAGGGGTGGGGGCATGGGGTCGCCGGCTTCGAAGATGGAGCGGGCCCCAGGCCAGGAGGCGGATTCTCCCCTTAAGCCTCCAGAAAGGACGAGGCTCCATGAACACCTTGGTTTTAGCCCAGGAGACCATTTGGGATTTCTGACTCCAGAACCATAAGTTAATGAATTTGCATTACGTCAAGCCCCTCGGTTTGTGATCATTTGTCACCGGCCTCCGAACGAAACGGGGGCCTCAGCAGTGTGGCGTCCTCATTTGGAGCAAAAACACCAGGCACACGTGGGCCGAAAGCCCGAGGGTGTGGAGGTTGTGTGTGTGGCTGGCCGTGAGATGCCAGCATTGTTTTGGGAACCGGGGGTGGGGGGGCGCAAAATGTGGGGTGTGCAGAGCCTCATGGGGGCCGGCACCAGGGAGACAGAGGGGGGCTGGCTTGCCTCTGACATGAACAGGAATGAAGGACAGAAAAAAGATCAGCGCTGAGGATGAGTTTGTGGGCAGCGGGAGATGAGAAGGGGGGTTCTGGGACCCGTCTTCACAGCGCGCAGAGGGGGCCTGGACCCACTCGGCAGTGTTGGTCCCCGTCAGGGCCCCAGGAGAGGTGCCCAGGGGGTTGGCTTGAGAAAGACTTTCTGCAAGGCTTGTGTCCAGAGCGCCTGTTGGGGGATGGACGAGATGTCGGACCAGGCGCGGCCCAGTGCAGGTGTTTCTGGGGGAGGACCAGGTAACGAGGAGCCCCAGCCACAGCCACGCGTGTTTGCACGAGCAGGCAGGACACTCTGGCTGCATCTCGCCTGCTTCAGACTCTCCTATTACTCACCTTGTCAAACAGACTCCCCAGAGAAGTCGTGTTTCATATGTGGCTTGTAAATGGCAGGTGGCCAGCCGCCCTGCTCTCCCTTGTCCCCAAAGAGCTGTCGAGCCACAGCAGTAAGCACTTTACAGGCAAGAGGGCCACTGACTGCACGATGCCAGGAGGCAGATAAAGCTCGGCAGGCCCCAGGATTCTAGGGAATAATGGTCTTTATTGGTTTCTGCAGCCAGGAGAACTGGCTCTTTCTAGAAGACGGGCTGGAATACACCGATGTGTAATTAGAAGTGAACAAACTGAGTCACGTGGGACCAAAGGTCTCTCTTGAGTCAGATGTTTGGCTTTTAAATATGTATTAAATAGGAAACAATTTTTCATGCATTCCAGACAAGTCCGATGTTCTCAGTGTCACTTGCATATGTGAAATTTAGATGTGTTTATTCATTCAGCATGTTGTTCCAGGGGGCCTACTGTATGCAGGGGCCAGGTGTGTGGCATTGAACAGACACCAACCCCGTCCTTGCGCTCATGGAATTGACAGATGTAAGAGATAGACCAGAAGCAAACAAGAAAGTGGTTATCCAAACAGGAGCATGCATGGGTTGTGATGGGTATGTGTGTCAATCCCACATTACCCAGTGGTCAGGGAAGTCCTCTGAGGATGAGATGGTTGATCAGAAACCTGAAGAATGAGGGAGAGCCAGGTCCATGAGCATGTGAAATCCTGGGAGAGCAGAGAAGGAGGCGGGAGAGAAGTTTTTGCCTGTGCAAAGATCAGAAGAGCGGCCAAGGCTTTAGCCAGAGGCGAGTCTGGAGAAATGGTTGGCAGGGAAGTTCACTGGAAGTCTTGCCTGCAATCTGGACCATTCTAAATGCACAGGGAAGAGCTCGGTCCTGTGACTGGCAGGACACCAGGGCTCTTGCAGTGCCTCAGAGCCAAGTGGTTGAGCTGCTTGCTCCAGGTTTGAAATTAAAATAAAGAAGTGATGTCAGCAAAATGGCAACTAGGAGCTTTTTACCCTACTTCTCCCACAGAGAGTTGATTTCCACCCCGCCCCCCCCAGCTTTACTGAAGTGTAACTGACATGAAATTGTAACCCGAAGTGTACAGGGTAAATACATTGTAAAAGGCCTCCCACCCACCCTTCGCTTCACATACTGACGTTTTTCTGTGTGTGAGAACATTTAGGTTGTCCTCCCTTAGCCGATTTCAGTTATACAACGGTGTTGTCAACCGTCATCACCGTGCTATACGTTAGATCCTCAGAACAGACTCCTCTTACAGCTGAAAGTCTGTACCCTTTTACCAACCTCTCCCAATTTTCCCCGGCCCCTGGTTACCAGACTTTTCTACTGTCTCTTTGAGTTGGACTTTTTTTTTTTTCTTTCCTCTTAGATTCCACATAGAAGTGAAACCACGTAGTATTTGTCTTTCCGTGTCTGGCTGACTTCACTTAGCATAATGCCGTCCAGGTCCATGTTGCTGCAAACAGCAGGATATCTTTCCTTCTCGTGGCTGAATGATAGATATTCCACTATGTGTACATACCCACTCTTCTTTGTCCATTCATCCACTGATGGATACTTAGTATCTGTGGTTTCTATATCTTAGCTACTAGGGAAAGTGCTGCTGTGAACGTGGGAGTGTAGGTCTCTCATTTCCTTTGGATCTATACCCAGAAGGGGGATGGCTGGATTTCGAGGAAACTCCATACTGTTTTCCATAGTGGTTGCATCAGTTTACATCCCTACCAACAGTGTATCAAGGTTGCCTTCGCTTCCTCACCAGTGCCTCTCGTGTTTTTTTGATAACTGCCATCCTAAGAGGTATCAAGTGAGATCTCATTGTGGTTATGATTTGTGTTTCCCTGACGGCGAGTGGTGCTGAACACCTTTTCAAGTACCTGGTGGCCAGTTGCCTGTGTTCTTTGGAAAAATGTCTTATTTAGTTACTCTGCCCATTTTTAAAAAATTGGATCATTTGGTGGTTTTGCTATTGAGTTATGAGTTCTTCACATATTTTGAATATTAACCCCTTATTAGATTTGCGGATATTTTCTCCCATTCTATAAGTTGCCTTTTCATTTTCTTGATGGTTTCCTTTGCTTTGAGGGAGCCCTTTTAGTTTGATGTAGTCCCATTTGGTTTTTCTTTTTTTTTTTTCTTTAGCGTTTTTCCCTGTGTTTTTGGTGTCAAATTCAAAAAATCATCACCAACATTG
This sequence comes from Ailuropoda melanoleuca, assembly GCF_002007445.2. Classification (NCBI taxonomy): domain Eukaryota; kingdom Metazoa; phylum Chordata; class Mammalia; order Carnivora; family Ursidae; genus Ailuropoda; species Ailuropoda melanoleuca. The sequence goes on along the minus strand of NC_048230.1, from coordinate 55,454,790 downwards.
ATGTCCAGGAGCTCACTGCCTATATTTTCTTCTAGGAGTTCCATGGTTTCAGGTCTTATGTGAAGTCTCTAATCCATTTTTGAATTGATTTTTGTGTATAAGGGTCCAGTTTCATTCTTTTGCGTGTGGCTGTGCAGTTTTTCCAGGACCAATTATTGAAGAGACTATCCTTTCCCTGTTTTATATTCTTGGCTCCTTTGTTAAATTAGGCAGCCATGTATGTGTGGCTTTATTTCTGGACTCTCTGCTCTTTCACTGATCTGTATGTCTGTTTTTAGGCCAGTACCACGCTGTTTTGATTACTATGGGTGTAATTTAAAATCAGGAAGTGTGATGCCTACAGCTTTGTTCGTCTTGCTCAACATTGCTGTGGCTATCTGGGCTCTTCTGTGGCTCCACACAGATCTTAGAATTCTTTTTTATTTTTGTGAAAAGATGAAGGTTTTTTATTTCTATTTTATTTCTTTATTCTTTGGAAATTTGACAGGGTTTAAATCTATGGATCGTTTTAGGTAGAATGGACTTGGGATGTCATTCTATCTCTGTGTCCTCTTCAGATTCTTTCATCAGTAACTTCTAGTTTTCAGTATACAGATCTTTCACCGCCTTGGTTAAATTCATTTGTAGGTATTTTATTCTTTTAGGATGAATTTCTCTTTCAGACAGTTTGTTAGTGTATAGAAATGCAACTGACTTTTGTAGAATGATTTTTGTATCCTGTTACTTCACTGAATTTGTTAGTTCTAACAGTTCTTTGGTGGAATCTTTAAGATTTTCTATATATGATATGTCGTCTGCAAATAGAGACGTGACTTCTGATAATGAAATCCAGGGATCATAGGCCATTTCTTCTAGATTATCCAGTATAGTGATGGGGTTCAAATATCTTTTTGAATAAGCATTTTCCTGTTCTTTGGGTAAATACCCAGTAGTGTGATTACTGGATTGTGGGGTAGCTCTATTTTTAATATTCTAAGGAACCTCCTTACTGTTGTCTGGAGTGACTGCACCAGTTTGCATTCCCACCAACAGGACATGAGGGTTTCTGTTTCTCCCCATCCACGCCTACTCTTGTTGTTTCCCGTTGTTTTTATTTTAGCCATTCTGACAAGTGTGAGCCGATCTCTCATTGTGGTTTTGATTTGCATTTTCCTGATTATTTATGAATGATGCTGAGCATCTTTTCGTGTGTCTGTTGGCCATCTGGATGTCTTTGGAGAAATGTCTGTTCACGTCTTCCCATTTTTAATTGGATTATTTGGGGGTTTTGGTGTGGAGTGGTGTAAGTGCTTTATATATTTTGGATACTAACCCTTTATTGGATAGGTCCTTTGCAAATACCTCCTCCCATTCAGTAAATGGTCTTTTAGTTTTATTGATAGTTTCCTTTGCTGTGCAGAAGCTTTTTATTTTGATGGAGTCCCAGTAGTTTATTTTTGCTTTTATTTCCCTTGCCTCAGGAGACCTATCTAGAAAAATATTCCTACAGTCAGTGTCAGAGAAATTACTGACTGTGCTCTCTTCTAGGATTTTTATGTTTTCAGGTCTCACATTTAGGTCCTTGATCCCATTTTGAGTTGGTTTTGTGTGTGTGTGTGTCTGGTGTGAGAAAGTGGTCCAGTTTCAGTCTTCTGCATATAGCTGTCCAGTTTCTCAGCGCCATTTGTTGAAGAGCCTGTCTTTTCCCCATGGCACATTTGTGCCTCCTTTGTCAAAGATTAATTGACCTATAATTGTGGGTATATTTCTGGGGTCTCTATTATGTTCCATTGGTCTATGTGTCTATTTTTGTGCCAGTACCATACTGTTTTGATTAATACAGCTTTGTAGCATATCTTGAAATCGAGCGTTAGGGTACCTAGTTTTGTTCTTTTTCGAGATTGTTTTGGCTCTTCTGCAGCTTTTGTGGTTCCATACAAATTTTAGGATTATTTGTTCTAGTTCTGTTAAAAATGCTGTTGGTATTTTGATAGGGATTTCATTAAATCTGTAGATTGCTTTGGGTAGTATGGACATTTTAACAGCATTTGTTCTTCCAGTCCATGAGCATGAATATCTTTCCATTTGTGTTATCTTCAGTTTCTTTCATCAGTGTTTTACACCTTCAGAGTACAAGTATTTCACCTCCTTGGTTAAGTTTATTCCTAGGTATTTTATTATTTTTGGTGCAATTGTTAAGTGGGATTGTTCTCTTAATTTCTCTTTCTGCTGCTTCATTATTAGTGGGTAGAAATGCAGTGGATTTCTGGATATTGGTTTTGTATCCTGCAAACTTACTCAGTTCCTTCATCAGATCTAGTAGTTTTTTTTAGTAGTCTTTAGGGTTTTCTCTAAAGAGTATCATGTCCTCTTCCAACAGTGAAAGTTTATTCTTCTTTACCAGTTTGGGTGTCTTTTATTTCTTTTGGTTGTCTGACTGCTGTGGTTAGGACTTCCAGTATTGTGTTGAATAAAAGTGGTGAGAGTGGACATCTTTGTCTTGTTTCTGATCTTAGAGGAAAAACTCCGTTTTTCACCGTCGAGTATGTTCACGGTGGGTTTTTCATATAAGGCCTTCATTATGTTGAGATATGTTTCCTCTAAATCTACTTTGTTGAAGTTTTTTTTATCGTGAATGGATGTTGTACTTTGTCAAATGCTTTTTCTGCATCTAATGAAATGATCATATGGTTTTTTAACCCTTTCTTTTTTTTCTGATTTTTTTTTATCCTTTTTCTTGTTGATGTGATGTACCACATTGATTTGCAAACATTGAACCACCCTTGCATTCCAGGAATAAATACCACTTGATTGTGGTGAATGATTTTTTTTTTTAAGATTTTATTTATTTATTTGACAGAGAGAGACGGCCAGAGAGAGAGGGAACACAAGCAGGGGGAGTGGGAGAGGAAGAAGCAGGCTCCTAGCAGAGAAGCCTGATGTGGGGCTCGATCCCAGAACACCGGGATCACGCCCTGAGCCGAAGGCAGACGCTTAACGACTGAGCCACCCAGGCGCCCCGATTTTTTTAAAATGTATTGTTGGATTTGGCTTGCCAGTATTTTGTTGAGGATTTTTGCATCTGTGTTCATCAGAGATATTGACCTATAGTTCTTTTTCTGTAGTGTCTATCTGGTTTTGGTATCAGGGTGATGCTGGTCTCAGAATGAATTTAGAAGCTTTCTTTCCTTTTCTATTTTTTGGAATAGTTTGAGAATAGGTATTAATTCTTCTATAAATATTTGGTAGAATTCACTTGTGAAGACATCTGGTCCTGGACTTCTGTTTGCTGGGAGTTTTTGTTTGTATTTCATTTTTTTAGTTTGTTAGAGAGAGAACGGAGAGGCAGAGGGAGAGAGAGAATCTTAAGCAGGTTCCACATCCAGCACGGAGCCCAACTTGAGGCTCAATCTCATGACCCTGAGATCATGACCTGAGCCAAAATCAAGGCCGCTTAACCAACTGAGCTGCCCCGGTGCCCCTGCTGGGAATTTTTTGATTATTGATTCATTGCTGGTAAGTGGTCGTTCAAATTTTCTATTTCTTCCTGCTTTACTTTTGGGAGGTTTTATGTTTCTAGGAAGTTATCCATTTCTTCTAGGTTGCCCAATTTGTGGGCATATGATTTTTCCTAATTTTCTCATAATCCTTTGTATTTCTGTGGTATTAGTTACTCTTTCTCCTCTTTCATTTCTGCTTTTGTTTGAGTCCTCCCTCTCTCTCTTTTTAAATGAGTCTGGCTAAAGGTTTTTTTTTTTTTTTGTCAATCTTTTTCAAAGAACCAGCTCCTGGTTTCATTAATCTTCTCTTTGTTGTTGTTGTTTGTTTTAGTTTCTATTTCATTTATTTCTGCCCTAATTTTTTTTTCTCCTACTGGTTTTGGGTTTTGTTTATATTTTCTATATTTTGTTTATATTTTCTATATTTTCTAGCTCCTTTAGGTGTAAGGCTAGGTTGTTAATTTGAGATTTTTCTCACTTCTTAAGGCAGGCTTGTATTGCTATACACTGCCCTCTTGGAACAGCCTTTGCTGCATCCCAAAGATCTTGGCCCATTGTGTTTTCATTTGTATTTGTCTCCATGTACTCTTTGATTTCCTCCTTGTTTTCTTGGTTGACCCATTCACTGTTTAGTAGCCTGTCACTTAACCTCCATGTATTTGTGTTTTTTCCCAGATTTTTTTTTCTTGCGGTTGATTTCTAGTTTCATAGCATTGTGGTGAGAAAAGATACTTGGTATGACTTTGATCTTTCTGAATTTGTTGAGACTTGTTTTATGGCCTTATGTGTGATCTATTTTGGAAAATATTCCATTTGCACTTGAAAAGAATGTATTCTGTTTTAGGATGGAATGTTCTGAATATATCTGTTAGATCCATCTGTCCAATGTGTCCATAGAAACGATTTCCTTATTGGTTTTCTGTTTGGATGATCTATCTATTGTTGTAGTGGGGTGTTAAAGTCCCCTACTATTGCATTACTATTGATTACTTCCTTTGTTTGTTATTAACTGCTTTACGTATTTGGGTGCTCCCATGTTGGGTGCATAAAATGTTTACAATTGTCATATCTTCTTGTTGGATTGTCCCCTTTGTGATTATATAGTGTCTGTCTTTGTCTCGTCACAGTCTTTGTTTTAAAGTCTATTTTGTCCAATATAAGTGTTGCTTCCTTGGCTTTTCACTTCCATTTGCATGATAAATGCTTTTCCATTTCTTTGATTTCAATCTGCACGTGTCATAGGTCTGAAATGAGTCTCTTGTAGGAAACATCTAGATGGGTCTTGTTTTGTTTTGATCCATTCAGTCACCCTAAGTTTTTGTATTGGAGCATTTAGTCCATTTATATTCAAAGTAATTATTAAGTATTGCCATTTTGATATTCATTTTGTGGTTCTTTTATAGTTCTGTGTTCCTTCCTTCTCTTGATCTCTTCTCGTACAATTTGCTGGTCTTTAGTAATATACTTGGGTTCTTTCTCTTTGTCTGCATATCTATTACTAGCTTTTGATTTGTGGTTACCATTAGGTTTCTATATAACATCTTCTGCATATAGCAGTCTCTATTAAGTTGATGGTCACTTAAATATGAACCCATTCTTTACTCCTCTCCCCTCCACATTTTAGGTTTATAGTGTCCTACTTTGTGTCTTTTTATTTTGTGAATTCTGTGGTTTTTAAAGATATACTTAATTTTACTGCTTCTGTGTTTCCTACCGTTCTTACTCCTACTTACGGTTTTTTCCTTTCCACTGAAAGAGTCCCCTTTAACATTTCCTGTAGGGCTGGTTTAGTGGTCATGAATTCCTTTTGTGTTTGTTTATCTGGGAATCTCTTTCTCTCTCCTTCTATTCTGAATGATAGCCTTGCTGGATAGAGTACTCTTGGCTGCCCATTTTTCCCTTTCAGCACTTTGAATATATCATATACTTCCTTCTGGCCTGCAGAGTTTCTGCTCAAAAATCAGCTGAAAGCCTCATGGGGTTCCCCTTGTATTTGCTTTCTTTTTTCTTGCTGCTTTTAAAAATTTTCTATCTCTACTTTTTGCCATTTTTATTACTATGTGTCTTGGTGTGGACCTCCTTGGATTGACTTTATTGGGGGATCTCTGCCTCCTGGATCTGAATTTGTTTCCTTCCCCAGATTTGGGAAATTTTCAGCTATTATTTCTTCAAACAAATTTTCGGCCCCTTTTCTCTCTTTTCTCCTTCTGGGATCCCTATAATGTGTATTACAACTTGACGGTGTTGCTAAACTTCCTAATCTATTTTCACTTATTATTTTCTCTCTTCTGTTCAGCTTGCTTGCTTTCCATTAGTCTGTCCTCCAGGTCACTGATCCATTCTTCTGCCTTCCTCTAGTATGCCATTTATTCCCTTTAGTGTATTTTCGGTTTAGTTATTGAGTTCTTCATCTCTGATTGGTTCTCTTTGTTTTCTGCCTCCTTGTTAGGGGTCTCACTGAGGTCCTCCACTCTTTTCTCAAATCCAGTGAGTATCTTTATTACCATTACTTTAAATTCTTTATCAGGCATATTACTGCTCTCCATCTCGTCTAGGTCTCTTGCTGTGTTTTGCCTTATTCTTTCATTTGGGACCTATTCCTCTGTCTCCTCACTTTGTGGAACTCTCTGTGTCTATTTTCTTTTAAAAAAAATATTTATTTATTTATTTATTTATGAAAGCAAGAGAAAGCAGAGGAAGGGGCAGAGGAAGAGGGCGACAGAATCTCAAGCAGACTCCCTGCTGAGTGGGGAGCCCGATGTGGGGTCCAGTCCCACAACCCTGTGATCGTGACCTAAGCCAAAATCAAGAGTCAGATGCTTAGCTGACTGAGCCACGCAAGTGCCCCTCTGTCTGTTTCTGTGTTAGTAAAGTCAGTGAGGTTTCCTACTCTTGAAAGTAGTGGCCTCATGAGGAAGAGGTCCTGTAGTGCCCTGCAGTGCTGTGTCCCCTGTTCAGCAGAACTTGGTGCTTCTGGGGTGTCTCCTATGTGTGTTGCATGTGCCCTACCGTGGCTGAGCGGCTTTTGCCTTCAGTCCAGTCATCTGCAATGGCTCTTTTCACCTGTTATGGGCAGGGTTTGGTACCTGTGTTATTAGTGGACCAGTCTGGGGCTGCCTTGGGCTTGAGTTGAGTCAGACCAGGCATTTGCTGGAGACGTAGTAGCCCTGAACTGCAGGAGCATGGGGGGGGGGGTGCGGGGCACACGGTGCCAGCAAGGTCCACACCGGCGGGAGGGGACCTGTAGCCCCCAACTGCAGCAGGCTGGGTGGGAGGGGGCAGATCCCCAGAAGCAGGTGGGGGATGGTGGGAAGCAAGGTTTGCATGAGTCTGCTGTGGGAGGAGACCTGGTAGAGGGGATGTATCCACAGGAGAACACAGGGGCAGGGCACGCTGTTAGCAAGTTAGGTAGGGATTGTTGTGGCCTTGCTGTTTCCCGTAGTTGTCTAGGCTGGGGGCAGGGGGAGGGAAATGGCACCCACCAGCTCCTTTGTTCCTGGAGAAGTGTCTCTGCCCCTCTAGCACCAGCTCTGAGATTAGTAAGCAGGTCTCGCTCCCATATACCGCAGGCAGTTTTCAAACTGCGGCTTCCATACTTTATGTTCACAGGCTGGTTTGTTGTGGTGTCTCTTTAAGGGCAAGGACTCCACTTCCTCTCTCCTCCCAGCTCTCCTAGAGCCTGTTGATTTTTAACATTCTAGGTTTTAAGCCCTGTGGATTAAGAACTCCTGAAATTTGGCCCCTGCAGTTTTCAAAGCCAAGTGGTATGGGGATTTCTTTCCCATGCAGGCTTCCTAGTCTAAGTTGCTTCTCTCCCCTCCATGCACCTGTGGCACCCTTCCAGTGGACAGTCCTGTGGGTCCATTCAGCTCCCAGCCACATCTCTGCCCTTCCTGCACTCGTCGCGACCTCCGCTCTACTGTTAGCTGTGGGGAGTCTGTTCTGCCCTTCTTTGTGTCATTTTCTGGGTTGTTTACCCTGATGTGGCTGTTGCCTCGTCCTGTCAGTGGCACGAGGTGAGCTTAGGGCCCTCCTGTTCTGCTGTCTTCCCCAGAAGTCTGGCCTTCATTTCTTTTTTTTTTTTTTTTAAAGATTTTTAATTTATTTATTTGACAGAGATAGAGACAGCCAGCGAGAGAGGGAACACAAGCAGGGGGAGTGGGAGAGGAAGGCAGGCTCATAGCGGAAGAGCCTGATGTGGGGCTCGATCCCATAATGCCGGGATCACGCCCTGAGCAAAGGCAGACACTCAACCACTGTGCCACCCAGGCGCCCCTGGCCTTCATTTCTTAATGGTCCCTGTGGTTATGCCTCCTTCCCAAGATTATTTCATAGCCTGCTCCTGCCAAGAACTCAGTTTCCTTCCAGTTTGTGAACCTGAAAATGTTGTAGTTAGCATTTCATCTGCTCATCTTACTGCTTCTTCATATTCCCACTTGTTACTAAACCAGTGTTGTGTTCTCAGTCCTTTGTACAAAACTACAGCACGCCGTTGCATGTAGCAAGAGACCTTCACAGATTTGCCAAGTTGCCCTGAGGCAGAGAAGTTAGCTGTCCCTGTGAGTTTCCCTTTTGTTTCAGGACTTGAAAAGTGGACAAGCTCAAGTTTTTGGCTTTAACAATTTCGTGTGAAAAGTTCAAGACCTACTGTCAGAGCTCTGAATGCTTCCTTCCCGACATGAGGAAAACGGGGGCCAGCCCTGGGTGATTCTTCAGTTTGCCGGATGATGGGCTGTTGCACCAACAGCTAATTGTTAAGTGAACAGTGTTAACAATGCTTACGACGCAGGGCCTGTTCTTATCCTCATTTTACATCTAGGGAAAATGAGGCACAGGTTGAATCGTGTTTACCAAGTGTGACTCAGATATAAACATAGAAGACACTTATTTTCTAAATGGTGTGTAGTTTTATCCTCATCCTGTGCCTAAGGTGATGGGGTTTCTATTCAGGAAAAGCAGCATAAAGCTTTCAGAAAGTTGGTTTATTTAAAGACCACCAGCATACACAGCGACAGCAGAAGCTGTAAGGGGGCAGAATTGCCCAGCGAGTGTGTGGGCCTGGGCAGACTGTTCTTATGGGGATCCTGTCTACATAAGAAGTTTGGAACTTCTTCAGATCAGTGTTTCAGCTCCAATCTGGTGACCCAATTTCACAGGATCCCACCAAACAAATGAAAATTAAACTCTTCACCACGAAGCTCTTCTGGAAACCAGGCTGGACCCCATAGGTGTGGGTCCTCTTTGGGGCATCTGGTTGACCTTGTGCTCTGAACGGCAGAAATGGGAACCAGCTGGTCCCAGCCACTAGAGGGGACCATGGGTTCCAGTAGCCAGAACCCATGCACGCCCCTGTGTGTACCCCACTTGTGGTACTGCTGTGGTACTGCTACTTCTGGGCCCTGGAAGGGGGGCTTGCAAAGTCCCCCAAGAACGCATTCCCAAGGCAGGGCCATGTGTGGGAGAGTGGTCCTTGAAGCACAGGGCCTGGGGCAGGGATCCGGTTTCCCGAGGGCATAAGGACAGCAGTGAGCAGTGGATGAAGTTTGAACAATATTAAGACTTAGTGATTACTTCCAAAACCTCTTAATAGCTAAAGCACCCGAGGGCCGGGGGTGGGGTGGAGGGGAAGCTCTTGTAAGGAGGAAGCCAGCTGGAAAATTCTAGTATTTACAATATCTAATTCTGTTTGTGGGTTTGGTAAGAGGGACCTTTTTTTTTTTTTAATTGTGTAAAATGTTCAGGCAAAGAACTGCTTTTCCTTTCAAGTGCCCAGCTCAGCCCAGCTGGCTGTGAACGCTCTGCAGGCCTCCGTGAGCTGGCCCAAGGTGGACATTCCAAATCATCTTTACGTAGATGCTACTTCTAAAAGGTTGTAGAGACCGATCAGAGCAGAGCTGCCCTGGTGGGAGCGGGGAGAGAAACGGCGGAATCGAGGGTGACCTCGTGGCTCTGCCACTTGGGGCCAGTGGCTGCTGAGCCCCAGCGTGAGACATAAAACAGTGTCTGCCTCCCGGGACTGAGACGAGGGTGTAAGTACACACACCGAAGGGCCTTCTAGGAACTCGACCCGCAGAGGGCAAATCTGAGCAGCCTCGCTGGAGAAGAAAAGGCTCACGGATGCAGCCGTTGCTTTCAACTGTTTTATTGCTAAACTATGATGATACAAGCCGTATAAAAATACTTTACATATAGCAAAAATAAACTACATTAAACTGGAGATTAAAAACGTTTTGCATAGGAATGTGATGTATTCAAACTTCTTTAACAGTCAAGATTTTAAAAACCTAAGCCTCCCAGCACCCCCCCGCGGGAGAGAATTCTGTTTGCTGGAGAACAGCTGTGGCAATGTCCACATTTTCTCCCCTCTGAGGGCTGCAGAGGCAGCGGGCGTAAGGAAGGTTCTTTGACAAGACGCTCAGGATGTTAAGCTTGTCCTAACCATGGCCCCTGTCTGCTTACGCCAGCCTCCATGCTGGAAGCACCTGCCTCCTGGAAACCCATCCAGACCCAGGAGCAGGCAGGGGTTTGGTCCGCTAACCGATGCATTGAGGCCGAGTGTTCAAGGTTTTTTCCAGCACCCCGTCTCCTGTTTAGAGGGGCTTTGCTTAGGGACCATCTCTGAGGGAGGTTAGGATGTGCTGGGCACCTGCTAAAGGGTTACCCCTCCAAAAAATGAGTGCAGGAAAGTTTACCCCAGCTCGTCAAGAATGTCACAACCCCCCGCCTCTTGTAAACGCGGACGCAACTGTTGACTGGACTTCTGACACTTTCAATTCTGAACAATAGAAAGCACTTGGAAAGTGTTTGACGTGAAAATAAACACATTCTGCCCTCCCTTTAGTTCAGAGTGACAACTAGAACCCATGAGCTTCCAATCTGTCTAAATGTGACCGCTCCCGCACTGGCCAAGGCTGGCTTCCTGAGACCGACGTCTTGGCTCCTGGATGTAAACAAGAAAGGCCACATCAGTGCTTCCCAGCTTCTAGAAGAAATCAACCCAATTCATCTAGGGTGTGTCTATGCTGGAAAACTCTGCAGGTCCTTTGGATAATGGGTGCGGGGACGGGGGGTTATCTACCAGGATTAGGTCAGCTCTGTAAACACGAGCCTGTACTTAGGGTTCTGTGAACGCGAACGTGAACTCTTCCAGAATCCCATTACCGCACAGGCGGTTTTGTTTTTAAATCAAAATCACCTACTAGGCTACTGCTTTGGGGGATCTCAGCACTTTATAATTCTCCTCCGTGACCAGATGAAGGCTCAGAGCCGACGTCCGTGTCCTCTCAGGAAACCAGCAGAGCGTTCCTCCTTCTGCAAAGTCGTCCCTCGGTCTCCAGAGACGCTTTCTTCTGAGACTTAGGTGACTGACAGACTCGGAGGTGGGTTTTGGGGTGGGTTTTTTTTGTGGTTTTGTGGTTTTTTTTGGTTGTTTTTTGTTTGTTTTTTTGCTAGCATGAATCCCACAATTTCAAGAATACATCATTTCCCTTAGGGGAAAAAAATCAACATATGTAAAAAGAAACACTTGAAAAAGATTTCAACCATTTATAAATATTTTCTAATTCCAACAGGGGGTGGGGTGTGATATTTTCAGGACAGATAAAAAGCATAAACATACAGATAAGAAAATAAAATTTAATAACCTACTACTTTGGGTCGCTTTTATATATTATCAAGCAGCAGTATTTTTGGACAATACAGGAAGACTTGCGGACTCTGGAAATGTACTACATTCAGCAACACGGTAGATTCCTGTTGGCGGGGCTACGTATTTACCTTGGACGTAGCAAGTGCAAACCTCGACCTGAGATCCTTCTATCACGTGCAACACACACATCTTTACCACTTAGACATCCTTATTTTTCTCCTTCTCTGAGAGGATCTTATTGCCTCTTCCCAGACCGAAAATATTTCATGAGCAATTCCTCTTGGCAAAATTTCCTCCTGGCATTTGTTACCGACCAAACTTTCTTGATCGCTGTCGGTTCCTGATACACATTCTCTCGCCTGTTTAGGTCTCAAAACTAATGCTTTGACTTCTCTTTCCTTTGTTATTTGGTATAGTTGTTTATGAAAGTGCTTCCTCTAATATCCAGCTAAGAGGTCTTAGAAAAAGCTTGTGTGTGCATTAGACACACACATACACACACATACGTACAGGAGTCGGGCGGGAGGCCTTTTTCACTGACATAGTTGGAAGATGGATAGAAAACATGTTAGCCCTTGTTCACCCCATCCAGGCACAACGAAGCAGAGTGACTTTGCTACAATAGCAGGAAGGCACTTGNAAAAAAAAAAAAAAAAAAAAAAAAAAAAAAAAAAAAAAAAAAAGGTTAAGGTTCTTAGCCAGGTCAAGTGAAACAGATCACTCACCAAACACTTTAACTCTTCCCCAGTGAAGTCAATATTGCTGGAGAGAAAATGCTTTAGGTAAAGCTGCTGGTATAAGGAATCTTTCTTTTATTAGGAAGAATTTCACATCACAGAAGTTCTGCAACAGCGGGCAAGCTCTTACTGGCATTTTGTATAGCTGAGGATTTTGCCAAACTTTGGTCCCCATTTGGGGAAAATAAATGCTGGGTCTCCATTGAAAGGTCACACCCTGGGCGTTCTCTTCCACTTTCTGGAGCACCAGACCCTCCGGGCCTTAGTCAGCAAGCCTCACGTTCCTGTCCAAGCTATGGGGAAGGTTTAACCTCCGGGTAACCTTGACAAGGAAGCCAGGACCCAGAAAACCCACAGCGAGCCCTTAATGGCCATCCCAGGCCTCTACCTAGCAGAGTTGACTGAGAAATCCCTAAGAAGAGCCTTTCGAAGAGGCCCAGGGACGTTTACATTCTGCGTGGAAGAAACTGAAAGGCTAAAAAGGAATCCCTGGCTTGTCCCAGGGTGTCCGCAGTAAAGGCCAACAGGAACACATCTGTGTGATGAAAAAAATCCCCTTCCGAGAACTCAGAGTTTTAGGTGTTGGCAAACTGCACCAAGGGAGGAACTTGAGGACTTGATGTGCGCAGCAGAGACAACTGGGGAGAAAACCACCATCTGACCGGTCTGGGCAGAGCTCCTGCCAACTGAGGGAGGCACGGGGCTGATTCTCTTCGACGTGGATGAAGCAGCTAATGCAAACAGGTCTTTGGGGACAGAGGGGTGCTTTAAATGGGTTTGGGGGAAAAAAAAACCAACCAATGAACTTTGGGGCCAAAGCCTGAGCTTGTTGTCCCACGAGGAGTCTAGGCCAGAGAGGGAGTTCCACCCTTGCCGGGGGGGAACTCACTTAGAGAAACACTTAGGCCTGCCCGTTGCCTCATTTCACACTTGACAAAAATACCTGTGCCGTTTACATGCTGCTTTACCTTTGGTTCCTGTAGCTCTTCTGTGATTCCTTCTCAAAATTCAATGCACTTGCTTGAGATTTTTCTTCCCGAGTTAATGGAAAAGCGCTTTGGCCGCTAGGAAGGAAGCAAGCGAGACTAGCAGAAAGCCCTTGGGTTCAGGGCTGCAGAGGCCGGGTGCTCACGCCGCAGCCTGGGGTCCCTGCTCCAGGCCCACTGCTCCCTGCAGGGGTGAAGAGCAGCGGGCCCGAGAACTTCCCCCTCTGGCCACCTTGGGCCGGCTTTTTGAAGCAGAGACAAAAATAACAAACGTGGACACATGTCATAACTTAACGCTGAGTTTTAACCGGTCATCTTGTGTGGGGCACACAGTCTTGCTTCAGAATGAGAAAACTGAAAAATAAGGCTTGAGCGGTGGCCCAGCTGTGGCCGGGACTAGGTGGTCCCTAAGGAGGACGGTCCGGCTTCTGGTTTTTTCTTCAGCCTGGAAGCCAGGCTCACTCGGGTCACGTTCCTTGGGTGGCTCTGTTTGAAAACTCCTTTCCTTCAAAAAGTACAGGAGCTGTATCTGTGACCTGGAAAAATGAACGCAGGGCTGGGGTTTAATCACAGGGGCCCACATCTTCCATCCCCCAGCCCAGCCCACGCCCCACGCTCCGGTCACTCCGTTCTCAGGGCCGATGCAGCTTGCTGTCTTGTGTGTTTGGTCAGCAGGCACTTTAAAGTTTTTGGATGGGACACCAGGAAAGTCAACCGAGATGCTCTCTGGGATTTAAAACAAAAATCAAAAGGCAGAGTGTTCTCTCTGGTGTTTACACAGAGAGGTGGCGAGCTCCTTAATCGAGAGTCAGCTTTCTGCCAGGACCTTGTCCCGCGCGTGGCCTCCAGGCCAGGAGATGTACAGGAAAGGAAACAGAAGGTGAGGGCAGTGGAAGGCTCCAAGGGGTCAGATACGGAAGGTGTCTTGCTAATGGCATCTTCTATGTCTGATTTCTGGCGGGAGGTCCTGAAAACTCCTTCCTGATAATTTCATTAACTACAAAAGAACAGAGAGAGAGGGAGAGAGAGAGAGAGAGAAGGGGCGAGTGAGCGGGCACCAACAACACGCATCAGGTTAGCTTTCTAGAACCTCAACAATGGGGCTGTTCTTAAAAACACGCTTTTGTTCTGATAATACATCTGACGGTTTTTAACCTAAGAAATGCGTTCCTGTGCTCTTTTTTCTGGATGATATTCTGTGCTTGAGGTGTTTGTGAAAGTAACTTAAAAAATCATGGCAGAAATGGTGCTGGGCCAGAGGGCAGGTGCTAAGTATGTCCTCTCTCTCTGCTGACTACCAAACTCCTTCCATTACTCTAGCATCCAGAAAACACCTACTACGTGATGAAACCATAGTTGACCCCCAGAGCCTACAGTTCCTAGAAAAGGGACCTTTCAAAAGATAGTAGATGGGAATCCCGCAAAGACTAGCCATCAGTGTAGACAAAATCTCTCTCAGCACAACCAGGAATTTCCCCCCCTCCCCCACACACACACTAGTGAAGGATCACGCTGTGAGTCTTCGCAAGTGGAAAATGTCCTCCCAGGGGTCTGGAAAATTCGGCCACCGCCTCCCCCAGAAGGACTGTCTAATTCCTAGCAGGGAAGCAGGGATGGGATGGCAGCCCCTGGCATCAAGAAGCTGGCTATCTTCTCCCATCTTGGCCCCTTCTTGGGCCGTGGTCCCTGTAAGCGAGGCAGTGAGGTCTTAGAAGGGGGTTGCTGGCAGAAAGGTTTCCTTCGACTTTCCTGGTAAAAGTTGTGGTCAGAGGTGCCCAGCTGCCCTGAGGTGTGTGTCCGCCCTGGTTTGTGCAGGGGGATGGGGTGACTGGTCCCAGGGGCAGGAGGGGAGGGGGAGAGCCTTTTGGGTGCCACGGAAGGTCTCCCACGTTCCCCGCAGCCCTTCCCCAGCCTCCTCAGACTGGGGGTTTCACCTCCGCCTTGCTTTTCCCTAACTGTTGAGATGCGCTCCCACTCTCCCCATGTTCGAGCTCAGCCCTCCGAGGTCCAGCGTGCTTTTTCCAGAAGCCCCCGCGCGCGCCCAGGGAAGAGGAGCGCAGACGCCCTGCCCCAGGGCTGCCAGCGGCACGTGTGCCCCTCAGCTCCCCCGCTCCCAGGGCAGCGGGACTCGACCTCTCTGTGCCTCGTGCTTTCCACTTTACAGAGAAAACAAACCGTGTGTGCCGTTCCGTCCCCGGGAGGCACGGAGGTCCCCGCAAGCTCCTCGCACCCACCCGGTCCCTGGGGTGCGGTAGCTGTTACCCACCATCTTGATGCCCAGGCTCGGGGTGGGGCTCCGAGGGAGCGCATCGCACCAGCGGCCTTGGCTTTGCGCTAGAAACTAGTCAAGCACCGCTCTCTGTTGTTCGGATACAAGGGGGGAGTTTGGGCTCTGGAGCCCGCCGGCCAGCATTAGAATCCCACCTCGACTGCCCCCTCGCTTGCTGAACCTTGCCTCAGTCTCCCCATCTGTAAACCGTGTATAGGAACGTCCCCTTCCTTCTAGGGTTGTGGAGGAGCTCGGATGAGATCATGCAAGTGATGAAATGGTCACCGGGCCTAGTGTGTGGCAGGTGTTCAAGTATGGTGTGCATTAGTTAGACGCCTCCGGTGTGCACAGATGCATGTGTTCGTGTCTATCAGAACGGCAAGCTGTGGGAGTGGATCTGTTAGTAGCAGCTCCGAGGAAGACTTCATAGCGAACCCACACTTACTGTATTCCAGGTACCAGCCTAGCTGACTCCCAGGGGCCCTCAAGCAGGAACCCCACCAAGAATGGCCACCCCATGGCCCGCCCTTGGGCGCACCCCACCAGGGCCAGCTAAGCCCAGAGGCCTTTGTGCAGCGGGCAGGGGGGCAGCAGTGAAAGCAGAATGCCAGGGGAAGGGGGGCAGTGCGGCTTCCCGCCGAGCTTTTCAAAGCCCGGATCCTGAAGGGCTTCCTGTTTTCTCAATCTAGGAAACCAGAGGAGTCGATCCTTAATGGAAACTTTCCATAGCCTGGGCTTTCTAAAAATATCTGGGAGGCAGTGATGTTGGCACCACAGCCCTCGCTAAAGGGTCGTTTCCCTTCTCAGAAGGCAGGGGCCGGGGCCGGGGAGGGGATGGAAGGTAGGGAACGTGGCCAGCAGGCTGATGCGGCGTTCCCCTCCTGCTTTCTGAAAGCGACTTCCAGGTAGAAGCTAATAGTGGAGTCTGGAAAAGCTCTGGACACGGTGTACTTAGCCCTTCATGTGGTTGGGGGGTGGGGAGGCGGCTGTGGACTCAGGCCCTGAAGGGAGGCCCCGCTCGAACCCCACAGAAACCTCTCTGGGTAGAGGAACCTTCGCTTGCTGAAACCTCAGAGCGTGCTCCCCTTGCTGTGAACAAGGAGAAAGTTCTACGGCAGAAGAGCCGGATGGGCGGCCGCCATGGCAGGGCAGCCCCAGGGGTCTGGGGGCTTGGAGGGTCTCTGCTCCACTGCTTCCTCCAGAGCCTGGGGTCCTGCCTGTAGGAGGTCTTCTCTTCACAGCCAAGGCTACTGGAAGAGTAAGCGAGTCCACCCTGCCCTCTGACTCAGTTCGCGGTGCCCACCATGAAACTCCTCCCTTGGTCTTTCCGCAGCTGCTGTCCTTTAGGGGAAGACGGACTCCAGACTCAGCCCCATAGTACCTCATTCTCGGGCTTTGGTCTCACTCCCAAGCTCTGTCTCTCTTAAGGTCTCCCTGATGCAAAAAAACAAGAACAAAAACAAAAACAAAAACAAAAACCCTGCTCCGGGCCCGACCTGCTCTCTTAGAGGCCCTGCAACCTGGTCCCAGCTCCCTGCACCCCCCCCTCCTGCTGCTGGCTGGCCACGTGAGCTTTTCCCTGCACCCCACTAGGCCTCTGCCCTGGCTGCCTCCCCCGCCACCTCTAATGCCTTTCTCCTCACTCCTTCATTCAAGGCTCTGCTCCCCCTCCTCCAGGAAGGCTGCCTGGGCACTCCGCAGTGTGCACCCCCTGCCCCGCCCAGTTGCATTCTCCCTCCATCTTCTCCAGTCAGCCGTTCCTGCAGTTCACCAGCTAGTGCTTTGGTTACGTTCTTGTTCCCCACTGAATCCTCAGCTTTTCAACAGGGCCTCAGGACACAGGAAGTGCTCACTGACACTTAATGAGAGAAAGGAAGCTGAGAAAGAGGTTAAGTAGCCTCAGGTCCTACTGACAGCCCTGCGCTTGGTCCCCAGCTCTGCTGGAGGTCTGAGGGCTGGATTCTGTGTCAGCCCTCTGTGTTGCATTCAGTAAATGTTTTGAGCATCTATCCTATGACAACCTCTGTGTCTTTCCTCCCACCTCTTCTCAAACTGGGCCGCGTACATTTCTCCAAATAGCCCCTCTCCTTGTCCCAGCCCTGACCTCCCTCCTGCCCCTGTTCCAACGCCACTTTTTCATGGAAGCCATCTCCCACTCCCACCCTCGGGCCTTTACTCCTTCCAAAAGCAAATACTGAATTCTCAAAATGCTTTGCTTGTGAACTCCTGGGCCAGGTTATTTGAGTCACCTGTATCCCCGTGGTGCTGTGCCTAGCACCATGCAGGTACCGACTGCATGCGTCTCAGCCCCCCACAGGGATCCCACACCAGTCCCTTGGTTTGGGGAGGTGGATTTTCCTTTGTCACACAGTTGACAAATGGGTTGCTGGTCTATTGTCTCTACAGAAGAATATAAGCCATTCATGTTTATTGAAGGCTAACCATGCACGAAGCACTGTACTAAATGCAAATTTTTCTTAAACCTAGTAATACAATCCTTGTCTTATAGATGGTAGTCACCAGCCGTACCAGGTGATGGGGTCGGGATTTGAACTCAGGGCCCATGTGTTAACCTGAACACCAAATGGCTACACAATTGGTAAAGAGACTGTGCTATTCAGTTCAGTGGTCATCACCTTTCCTCTGTGGCCCTGGGGTCCTCAGTCTCTTTTGTGTGTGTGTGTGTGTGTGTGTGTGTGTGTGTGTGTGTGTGTCAGGAAAAGAGAAGGGCAGCCTCTGCTAAGTTAACAGCAGAGAAGGCCATGTGCTGAGTGGTTAAGGCAGTCACCAAGTATCACTTTCTCAGAACACGATTGAGGCCAGTGGTGTTGACTGTACCACAAGCACCCCTGACCTTTGATCACCCTTAGAGCGAGGCACTGTGCTGAAAACACTGCTGAACGTGCGTCCCACCTCAGGGTGATTTCTAAGCCTGACACCTGAGGCTGAAACCAGAAAGGAAAAGATTGACAGATGTAAGTATTATTACAATTATACATTTTTCTCTTTCAAACTCCAAAAAATCAAACTGGTAGAATAAGTAAAATATAACTCTTCTAATAAACGGCGGTAGGCATCGATAGACTATACAAGGGGTCACCAAGCTGCTTCTATAAAGGGCCAAAAATATTTTCAGCGCTATGGGCTACATGGCCCCTTACTCAACTACCGAGCTCTGCCATTGTAAACAGATATGACCATGTGCCAATAAAACTTTATTTAACCATAACAGGCCGGGGGGCCAGATTTGAACAGACCACTTACCAACTGGCCTGAGATTTCATGCATCAACCCTGGTCTATACCAAGGGCAGAGAAGCACAGGAAAGCAGTGTTTTCTAAGCACAGGAAAGCAGTGTTTTCTTCACCTACTTTTGGGGGTCGGCAACTGCAGAAGCCCGTGCTTCCTGTTCAACAATTCTAGGTGTTTATTTCTAATTGCTCCGGCTTCTGGGAGTATCCCACTTTGCCCTAGGAATTTTCTGACTCGCTTGAAGGCCCAGACACCTGCATGCTGACTTCCTTCTTTCAGCTGAGCTCAGAGGTTCTCAAGCTTCACCTTGCAGAAGAATGGCTGCTCAGAGTTGCAGAGAGAAAACCACACGCGTCTATGGTAGGTGTAATTTAAAAGTCTGTTAAGAGTCATTTTGACTCTAGGCCTTCCCCTCCTTAAGTGCTGACTTTGGAACTTCATCCCCCGAGAAAGCAACAACAGGAAGGAGTGGACAGACCCCATCCTGCTTCTCTCCCAAACCTCAAGCATGTTTTCTAAAATCGGGTTAGATCATGTGAGTGCCCACGAGAGTGTGGGGTCAGCCACAAAGGCCACAGCCAGAGAGACACTCCTCAAGCTTGGATGGGAACTGGGGGGCTGCCTCCTCTAGGGCCAAAGAGGCTAAGAGCTAGGATGGGTGCAGCCCTGCCTGCCCCCCAACGCTCCTCTTCCATCCCATCCCCTCCCACGGTGCTTTCCTGCGTTCACCCCCGAGACCCATGCTTGGGGCGAGAAGGCTGGACCAGAAAGCACGTGAGTGTGCCCTGGGTACTGCCCCCTCTTTGGGGGAGGGAAAGCTGCTCGGACAGCCAAGAGTGAGCGCCAGGCCTGTTTTCCCCACTAGCGTGTGGAAAGGGGCTAAGAAGGAAAGGGTGGCTAGTGGCCTTGGACATTCTCCTGTGACTTCAATATCAAAACTGAAATGATTTGTCCTCTGAGACCAAAACTCTCCTAGGGCTCTGCTTTTTGCTTGCTCAGCAACTTCCAAGCCATCACTGCCTGCTCTGGGGGCACTTGGGAACAGTGAAGAACTTTCTACAGGGGCCAGGCAAGACGTTAGAGGCTCAGTGAAAAAGACAAAAAAAACCCTTGACAGGCCTGAAGCCCAAAGCCGTGGGTGGGGTCTGCGAGTTGCGCGTTGGTAAATCCCCCTGGGGCCCTGAAGAGCAGAGCCCGCTTGCCAGAGTTCCCAGGCCCCTGTAAGGTCAGAAGCACTGCCAAGTGCTAATACCAGTGAGGGGAGAAGCACAAATCAAAAGGCCCTTGAAGGGCTTCGGTTAAGGGGCGTATGGTCTTGGCACTGACATCTTAGCTGCCTGTGCGTCACCCTGACTCGGGGAGAGGAATCCCCCGGGAGGGAGTCTGGCACCTGCTGTCCAGCCACTGCTCGCTCACGGTAGTGGATGGAGTCTCATAGTCCCTGCGGGAGAAGGCGCCAGAGCACCACCACGTTCCCCGCGGCCCCGTTTATGCTGCTCCTGGGAAGTGTTAGGATGGCCCCAGAGCCCACCCTCTGGGCTCCCCCCCAACCCCAGGGCCTGTGCCGACAGCATGGCCTCAGGCGGCCCACTCTGAAAATGGTCAAAGTCACCAGTGTGACGCTGCCGTGCTCGTCTGGGCCTGGCCTTGACGGAATGAGCCCACTTTCTCTGATAAGGGGCTGTTCCAAAGCCACAGCCCAGTGAGCCGGGGAGAGGTCCAGAGTCCTCTAACCCTCAATCGCACTGGCGGACTTCTGGGGAGGGCTCGCCGCACGCCGGCCGCTGCGTGTGAGGGTTCTGCCAGAACGTCAGAGGCCCCGGTAACAGCAGTAGCATCTCAACAGCTGAGGCCCAGAAAGGCCGAGCAACAGCCTCCCTGACTCCCGGGGGCCACCCGACCCCTGTGCCACGGAGTCTGCAGTGGCTACCGGGCTCTTCTCCGAGGGCCCAGAATCCAGAGTCTGTGGAGGGAGGTCTGTGCCCTGAGGCCGGCTCAGGGGCGCTGCTGAGCTCGGTGGGAAAACCAGCTCTGCCTGGGACCAGCACAGCAGCCTTCAAGCATCATTGCTTCCCGGCTCGTGTGCTCTACCTGCCTTCTCGCATTCCCCAATGCAGAACACCCCGTCTGAGAGTCTTACTTAACCGGATACACCAAGCAAAGCTGCACAAAACCAAGAAGGAGCTGGTCCGCTGCAGAGCAGGACTTTTCAAAGGTAGGAACGTGACCTGGCTGCACTCTTCCTGGGAGAACATGCAAGTTCCCAGGGCCTCATCCCCACCTCCCCAGCCCAGCCTTGAGCTCCAGCCTCCCAGATAGTCTCAGGGATGTCCCGCAGGGGTGTCCCCTTACAGAGTGGTGGGGTGCAGCCCTTAAGAGCAGGAAGTGGTGTCTGCGAGGACGGTTGGAAAAGTTTTCTTCTACTATAAGTAATTCAAGTTAAGGAAACACCCAGCTGGAAAACAAAAGGAGAAGCAGAAGATGTCAATTACCTTTCACTTTGATTTCTCGGATCAAAGATCACAGTCATTCTGTTTCATAATATGTTTTGTATCCAGCTAAGGTGTGTGTCTATCAGCTCTGAAAAAGATTTGCAAAACCATTTTTAAGAAAAAAAAAATCACCTTTGACCTCTATTATGCTTCCAACTCATGTTAATA
Source organism: Ailuropoda melanoleuca (assembly GCF_002007445.2). Lineage (NCBI taxonomy): Eukaryota > Metazoa > Chordata > Mammalia > Carnivora > Ursidae > Ailuropoda > Ailuropoda melanoleuca. The sequence continues at coordinate 55,433,759 of NC_048230.1, read as the reverse complement.
TCATCCATTTAATGAATATCATCCCTTAGCCGAGGGCCACTCAGAACCCAGGACAGAAGTGAACCCCTCTGGCTATAGTTTAAGCCCACATTCTATATCCTCTTAACAACTGTGCCAGAATTAACCCCAAACCAGTGTTAACAGTCCTTGAGCGGAGGGACTTGGTGCAAAGAAATGAGGGTCTCTGAGATCCAAGGGCAGCAGCAAGGCTTTGGTGGGTTTTGTTTTTTTTCTAAACTACATCAAACAGTCCTGCCGCCCACATGTCCTAATTGCAAATCAGGGCCAACTAAAGTGATAACATTTTAAAACATTTAAAACATTTTCTCTGCAGTCAGAGAAAATCAATTTCATGAGGAATCTACCCAAAACTAACCCTTCCTCAGGCTTTTACATATGCTAAATATGAACCCCGCTTCCTTCTTACAAGTGACATAACCCCAGTGCGCATGCAAATTCATAAGACTGCACATTTTCTTCCTGTTTTTTGGCGGGGCGGGGGTTGACGATGAGAAAAAGTTACTATCTTCGTTGCTCCTGCCCAGTCCAAGCACAGAAGGCCCTTAAAAAGGACTCGTGAGCCGTCTACACTATAAGCCTTTCTCTTCGATCACTTTTTCTCTTCAATTTTCAATGGCTACACACTCCCCTCTATAGCCATATAACGTCCAAGTTTTCAAACCACTTGTTCTCACGATCCCCTTTAAATGGCCAAAGTCAAAGGCCAGGGTCCGTTTTGAGTGCCTGAAATTAGAAACCGTTCCGGGATGAGTTTCTTACAGGCAGTGATCCAACTTGTATCTCTTCAGCATCGTTAGGTAAACCAGGATGGTCTTTAAGGCAAGTATGGTCTCCCTGAAATGTCCCCTTCAAGGCGGACAGCACCGAATCATGAGAACTTTCCAGCCGGGGTGCAGTCACAGGCCTGAACACCCCAGTGCTGCGCTCCAGCAGGGCTGGTTCAGTTGGGGTTAGGCGCAGGACAAAATCACCAGCTCCCCTCTCCTCTGTAGGTGCAGTAAACAGTTTGGACCATGCATTTCAAACCATCTCCTGAAGCAAAAAAGGCCCCACTCCCCCAGATCCCGGGTGCCCGTGGCCATATAGCAGCTTCCTCACGCTATTTCCCTCTCTCTACTCCACACCAGCTTACTCTAAACCCAAGAGCAGAAGGTACCGTCAGACCATTCCCTCGGGGCCTTAAAACACCACCTGTACTCACCCTTGAACTTCAGGCTCAGACTTCTAGCTGCCCCCCCGGGCACCTCAAACTGAACATGGCCAAGGCTGATCTCCTGATCCTCGCTCCCCCCTCCATGGCCCCCCTCAACAGTAGCCCTGTACCACCTGTTCCCACCCTAGGAAACCTACTCCCTTCTTCCGGTTGTTCAGGCCAATCTTGGTCACAGACCACATCCCTCCATATGCGAATGTTTCTGGATTTACCCTCAGAATATACCTGGAAACTAGCAGCCCCTACCACCTCCTGCCTCCATCATTGCCTTGGCCCCTCCCCTGTCTCCCTGACCCCATGCTGGGACCCCAGTCTCTGCCCAACAGCAGGTGGGCCTCTCAGCCTTCAAGGGAGAGCAACTGGCCCAGCTGTTACTCCCGGAAAAACCAGCTCCAAGGTGCTCTCCCGGCCAGGATGTGTTCCCTCCGTCCGTCTACGCCCATTCAAACAGCACGGAGGAGGCATCGGGGGCCACACACAGGTCCAAGGTCACATGCTTGGAGCAGCGAGCCAAATCTAGGGGGAACCCCGGGGACTGTGCCCTTAAGACCAGCCAGCCGGTACCCAAGAAGCCAGCCCGGCTCGGTCTCCACTCCCCCCCAAGAGTGTTCAGAGAATTTATAAAGCATCAGACTAACGGGTTGGTCTGCGGCCTTTTGAGGTGAGCTTCCTGTTTAGTCATGAAGTTTCACTCTTTAATTGTGTGTTTCTTGGTGGAAGACAGAGGCGCCAAGAGGAGAGGAAGGGCCTGTTTCCATTCAACTAAGACCCCAAACTCCGCTCGAGACGCAGCCCCTGCCACCCCGCCCCTCCCCACCCCAGCTGATCTCTCCTGCAGCAGCGATCCAGGTGCTTTCTGTAACCCCCACGGCCGTCTCTGGGGATTGGTGGCGAGATGCCCATTGCTCAGCACAGAGAGATGGCGCAACTTGGCCAGGACCAGCCCCCTACACTGGGCGGAGCTCGATAAGGCCCCAGCTCCTTGGGCTCCCTACTTTTGGAAGACGGTCAGGGGGGCCCCGGGAGCTGGGTTAAAATGCAGATTGGCGTCAGGAGCCCTCAGAACAAAAGCGCTCTGGCAGAGCCATCCGTGTCGGTCTCGTGGCCTCTCGCTGAGCCACAGACCGGGTATAAGAACACCTCCTTGGCAAGGCTGCTGTGTGGATTAAATAAGATGTTCTAACTTATTCACAGGTATTTATAAACGCCGCAATATGGTCCCCTAAGGAAGAAAGGAGAGTGAGAGGAGAGGATGTGAAAGGAGATGGGGACCTGGCCTTACCATCCTCTCTAATAACCAAGAATATCACTCTATTGCCCTACATGGTTCAAGAGGAAGTAGGTTCCTTTCATCAGTATGACTGCTCTGGCCAGTTGTTAGTAGTGTGGGGGAGGACTGCAAGAGAGAAGGCCACGCTTCGCATTACCTGGGTAACATCCACAAACCCTCCCAAAGCCAAGGAGAGGGGCCTCTGGTCCTAGAATCATTGCCCCATTTTGTGGTCTTTCATGAGGCTACAGATAAAGACTGACACAGTGATGTTGCATTTTTACAACACTAGGCACAAATGGGTGAATCATTCCACTGGTGCTGTGGGTTAGATGATCCTTGAGGCTAGGAATTGGAAGTGCTTCACTGATTAATCAACACTAATAATTGACATGCAAGCACACGGTATTGACAGAGAAAGTACAAAAACACAGACCCAAGAATCGGTCACCTTGACAAATCCTACAACTAGCCTCCAGTCTCCTGAAAGCACAGGCATGCCTCTCTAAGTGGGGTGGAATCAGATGGGAAGACCTGTGTGCACTGTGTCGGGGAGCCGACAGGAATTAGAGACACATCCAAGGTGTGTTCAGTTTGAAGGTTCTACGATGAAAACACCAATGTCCCTCCCCAGCTACTACCATCCTGCCCATTTCTACTTTATCCAGGGTTCCACATCAGCTTCAGTCTAGAGAAGAACTTGGACTTTCTCTCGGCTAAGCTGCCCTACAAGGAAGGACTAACTGGCTATAGAAACTCAGACCTGAGCTGGGTTTGCCCCTTCTGCCCAGTCCTTTTCTCCAATTCAGCAGAATTACTTCTGATTTCAGGCAGCGACATTGCACCTCTCCTGGCGAGCAACCGCACGGCTTCTAAGGTAGCAACCACAGGCAGGAAAGCATTCTAAACAAACCACGGCTTGCTTCCTTGTCCTTCTGCCATTTCATCATGGCCTTGCCCCCAAACCTCTGCTCAGAGGCATCGGCCACAAAGCAAGCATTGCAAAAGGAGCTGTCGGCCAAAACAGAAGCAAAAGGAAAGCACTTGTTACTACATCCAGTTGAGATTCAGGACAGAAACAGCGATCCAAACCCACAAATCAGCCTAGGACCGCAAATGAGATGATAAAATAAATACCTAATTGTTTGGGAAGCCTTTTTTCTCATTGGGGGTGGAAGGAATTAACCGGACACTGACGCGAAGACACTGGAGTGTATTTCTCCTTGCTTACGGGTGAGAGATGGGCTGGAGGCTGGGGACGGAGGAAACAGGTGGAAGCCTAGAGCAGTAAAAAGCACCTCCCTCCCGGGCCACTTTCCTCCTGTCACACAATGGCACAAAACTTCCTCGTGGCCTGTTGGGAGCTGGCCCGAAACCCCCAGCCTGGCTCACAAGACCCTGCCTTCAAAGACCAGCATGGCCCCTGCCGCTTGGAAAGGATTCGCTGCAGCTCAGTCTCCACCTCACCTTCCAGATCATTCTGTATCCTCCCACATTTATCCTGACCAGCTCAGAGCACAATCCATCCCCCAGAAGGACACCCCCACACACATCTACACATTTCCAAAGCCCAACACGAGCCCGTGTCCTGTAAGGAGGCCTACCACTTTGCACTCCCTTCCACGACAACTTCCCCCTGTCTTGCGCATCTTGTCTTAAAATTCCCCTAGAAGATTTCAACCATGTCCGCTTCTCTCTAGCTTGGGTTGGCGTAGGACTTGCCTCCTGAGGGTGTGGGCCTGGCCCCAGGTTCGCTCAGCAAGCCCTCACAATGGGCCCAGCCCTGGACAAGCCTACCTGCCTCGGGGAGGGAGAGGGCAAGTGCAGAGCCAAGAAACTTCCACCCTCCTGGTTCAGCCAAGGGCCTGTGGGGTGGGTGACAGATAAATCAGGGACCCCCTGGGCCACCCAGCCACTCCTTCCAGGCTCAAAAAAGCTACTAGCTCCTTACAAGGAAATTTTACCAGGTCTGAGTGGGACCAAACCGACTCCTAAAGGTTCCCAAGTGAGATTCACGGGCCTGGCCTGGGCACTGGTTGCTCTCAACTCAAAGGCTGTCCAAGGACCAGCAAGGACTGTGTGTGTGACTTTATACCAGGTGTCCCTAAGATACATGCAGACAGAGCCCCAACACCTGACTCATCCCCTTGATCAAACATTTCACCTCCAGGCCCAGCCGTGAACTGTGTCCCCCAACATGGCTGTGCTGAAGCCCTCCACCCCCACGTGATGGTATCTGGAGATGGGGCCTTTGGAGGGTGGTTAGAGTCAATGAGGTCGTCAGGGTGGGCCCCCCATGATGGGCCCCAGTGTTCCCTCATGCAGTCCAGCTCCGGGGCCGGAAGGCCCCCTCTCCTCGCTCTGCAGTGGGATGCTGCTTCTCTGTCGACACCCAGTCTCAGGTGCTGCCTGGATCGTCCAGCCCGGAGCCCCCTCCCCCCTCCACTGATGTCACACATGCAGGCTTGCTGTGTCTGGAAGGTGGTACAAGCCTCTGAGAGTGGGGACCACAGACCGCTCAGTGCAGGGGCTGAGTGCCGTGGAGAGGGGCTCAAACCCCAGGGCAGACTCGCAGGGAAACACACTGCTGGGGGCCAGAACCGTGGGTCCAAGTCCCAGCTGCCACATGCTGCCACGGACCCTCCGCACCTGCCCCTGTAGAAGCTGGACCGTGACTGTCGCCGACAGCTGCGGAGGGAATCGAGGAGTCAGCACGCAGCAGGTGCTTCCAGCAGCGTGTGTGACACACAACAAGCACTCTGCAGACAGTGAGGGGACGTGAGCTGGTCGTGTCACTCCCGAGCCTCTGCTTCCTCACCCACGGAAGGGGCTGTGAAAGATGGGGCGCTGGGTCCGGGGGGCACGATGCCGCGCTCGGCGAAAGTGCGTAACTCTGGCTGTCCGTCCGTTTTCGCCCACCACGCAGAGAGTGCTCAGCTCATGGACTGAGCCGGACGGACAGCCACCCTCTTTCACCAAAGCACTTTCACCCCAGCAGCTATTTCTGCATTTTCAGAGTGGGTGGGTCTGAGGTTGGCTGTGCTCTCAGAAATGCGTTTTCACATCCTGCTGGGAGGGGCCCCTCCAGGGCCACCCTGCACCGCGCCCTGGCTGCACGGGCCCGTGATGTGCACAACGGCCCTCTGAGTCACCCTCGCTCTGCAAACCAGGGGCCTCCGGAAGCCAGCCCCGGCATCAGGCCCGCACACAGCCAGACGTCTTACCAGCAAGACCTCGGAACTTACGAGAAAAACGCCACGCCGCACCAGCCTGTCCCCAGCTCTCGGGATGAGTAAACATGGCAGTTCTGAGGCTCGGGTGCTGAGTCAGAAGCCAAGTGCTAACTGGGAGGAGGGCATGTCGCTGGCAGGCGGGAAGACGGGCCAGCTTGCAGCCAAGATGGGAATTCTTCTGCAATTAGCATCTGGCAGCCAGAACGCTTCTCTGAAGGCAATTCTGAGCAAAGACTGGTCCCTGGGGTCCCCTAACTTTAAACAGGGTGACACCGTCAAAATCACTCGTGTAGTATTTGAGGGAAAATGGCGTGAGCTAACCACGCTGTTCACTCTAGTTAAGCTGGGGGGAGGCACCCTGGGGACTGCAATGTCAAGCATAGGGCGCATGTCTATGAAGTGACAGGGTACGGGACATCACGAGACTGAAAACAGAGCTGAGGCTCAGAGCTCAGAGAGAGATGGCTTCCCCAGGGATGACGGGGGGGGGCATCCCAGGGGGCTCCTGTTGACAACATTCTCCAGCGAAAGAGGAAAGTTTAAGTTCACAGCACAAAACCACCAGCAACCTGTGTTTCTAGACCTCATGGAACCCACGCCTTCCCCTGCTGGATCTGACACTGGCTTTGGGCTCCAGTGGCCCTCTGAGGAGCACATAAGGCACCCCTTCTCTGAAGAACGTATAAGCATCTTAGCCTCCACGGTCAGGGGCCTGATGGGGAAATCCAGGTGATCCTAGAGGGTGATGCGTGAGTGGCTGTCAGACTGCCACTGTCCACAGCAGGAGCTGGGGTGCTGTGGATACCCAGGGGATTCCACTTTGGTGGAATTTCTCCAGCTACCACTAACCTAGTCCTGGGACCTAGGGATCCCCTCGGCCCTGGGAAAGTCCACACCTTTAAGATCAAAAAGAATACACTTCTCTTCCTCACGTTCTTCTGATCCCCCAGCCCGCCTTCCCACACTCTAAACACAGCAAGCATACTTACATCCCAGGGCCTTTGCACTTACTGTTCTTGCTACCTAGGATGCTCTTTTCTTAGATATTTCTAAGGCTCTCTCATTGAGCTCTCTGCCAAACGTCTCCTCCTCTGGGACACTTCCCGTTACTAGAACAGCAGGCCTCTGTTCCCACCACTCTCCGTTCCTGCTCTCCTTGCTTTGCCTTTTTTCACAGCACTTAGCTCTACTGGGTTCTATCATTTAGACTGTGAGCTCAATGAGGGCAGGGCCTTTGAGCCTTTCATTCATGCAGTGTCCCCAGTAGTGACACTAAATAGCTGTTGGATGAATGAATGATTAATGAAAGAAGGAAAAAACGGAGGAATAAACTCTGGCTCTGAGTATTGGCAAACCCAGTGCTGATTTCCTCATGGCAAGACACGGAGAAATATAACGCTTGTCCCTCAGAGCAGATCCCAAGACAAGCAGTGACCAGTCACGTGCTGCTCTCACAAGGGAGAAGCCAAGGCCTCTGAGCTTTGGTCATGCTGTCACCCACCTGGCTCCCTCTAACTAGTGAAATCCTGGCTCCAGAGTTTCACGAGGCCCACTTCCCCCTCCAACGGCCAAGTGTGGACACAGCAAACCTCCTACGCCATGCCGCAAATGCGGTTAAGACAAGGACCATGGAATCTGGAACCCCAAACCTTTGTTTTTCACTAAGTCTGACTTAAAAAGTGAAAAAAACTTGTTTCTCCACCTGTGAACATCTCTATCCTGAGCCCATTTCTTATGCCAACTGGGATGTGGCTAGAAATTGCCCACGAAAAGACCTTTGCTGGAGGCAGGTTTTAAGAGTCGCATATCCGCAGGAAACCAGAGACTCTTAGGTACGAGAGGGTCAGCCTTTCCAACCGACGCCCTCCATCTTCCTGACCCTGAGCACGCACCCTCTGAGGCCGCCAAGCTTTGAGGGAGGAGGCAGGTGGCAGGGCCATCGTGAGCTCATGAGGCGCATCCCAGCCCACGTGGCAGGGTCAGTGGCTACGACTGACCACAAACCCTCGCGTGAGGTGGTTCTCTCTTTCCTCCTATTATGAAGGATGACCTTGAGAAGATTCTAGAAAAACTCCAAAAAATGCAATACTCTACAATGTCCGTGATTTCCTGTTTGACCTAGAGATTCAGTGATCTGAAGTCGATGTGAAGATTCAATGCCATTCTGTGCAGCCTGAAGAGCTGTGTCCACGGACAAGGAAGAATCCCCAAAGAGCCGACACACTTCTGGAGAACGAGCTGGTGACCGACCTTCCCAGAAACCAAGACTATCTCCAAAGCTAATGAAGACCTGTCGCCAGGGACAGACAAGCTCATCTATGGAACAAAGCCGAGAGACCAGGAAGAAGCCCACGCTTACGTGGAAATGCTATCCACACCACCACTGGGTTACAGACCCGTGGGGAGAGCAGGGACTTCTCAACAGACGGTCTGGGCCCACTAGTTGTCCATATGGAAAACAATGAAATGAGAGCCTTACCTTATACTGGCCACGAAATCAATTCCAGGTGGATTACACACTTCAGTGTGGAAAGTAAGACAACGACATATTGGGACGCGATACAGGAGAGGCTCTGAAAAGGCATCAGCGTGGAACAAGGTTTCCTAAGCCCGTCCTTCAGGCTTGAGTATCAGAATCACCTGGAGGGCCTGAAACGAGCAGAGTGCTGGGCCCCACCCTGGCGTTTTTGACTTACCAGGTCTGGAATTTGCATTTCTAATAAGCTCCCAGTCCAGTGACACCACCCGAAACAACGCTCAAAAAAGTTCAAACCTTTCGGAAAATAAATTTACATTAAAAGTTTCTGTTCGTCAAAAGGTATCACTTCACACATACCAGCTATGCAAAACCACTCACAGATCTTCCAGTATCAAATGTTGGGAGGCTGTGGAGCCGGGCACTCGTGTCGGTGCCGCTGGTGGGAGTATAAACTGGTACGACCACTTGGAAAGACAGTGTGGTACTGTCTACTGACGTGGCAGCTGTGCACGCCCAGTGACCTAGCAATTCCACCTGGAGGCATAACCCTACAGAAACTCCTGTGTGTGCCAGGAGACACAGCAAGAATATTCCAGAAGACACTGTCTGTAACAAGGGGAGAAATACAGAAACGGCCAAAGGTCTCCCGGTGGGAAGGACACAGGAGTTCCATGATGGGATACTACACAGCAGAGAAAAGGAAAGCAGGCCAGCTACCAAAATGACAACATCTGAACCTCAGTGTTGAGGGGAGAAGCGGGTTGAGGACAACTTCTTTTTTTATTTTATTTTATTTTTTTTTTTATTTTATTTAATTTATTTATTTATTTATTTATTTATTTATTTATTTATTTATTTATTTATTTATTTTTTATTTATTCGACAGAGATAGAGACAGCCAGCGAGAGAGGGAACACAAGCAGGGGGAGTGGGAGAGGAAGAAGCAGGCTCATACCAGAGGAGCCTGATGTGGGGCTCGATCCCACAACACCGGGATCACGCCCTGAGCCGAAGGCAGACGCTTAACCGCTGTGCCACCCAGGCGCCCCTGAGGACAACTTCTTACAGAATGATTCCATTTACGTAACCGTCACAAGCATGCAAAACTACGTGTACCATGCAGAGAATCGAACAGGTGAAAACATTAGAAAGAAAAGGAAGTGCCAAACACAGAACTGAGGACAACGATTACCCCAAGGCAGGGGGCGAAGAGGGTCCATTCCAGGTGCCCTGGCTGTTAGCTCTGCAGGAAAGGGGCAGCCGGACCCCAGGTGCCTCCTGACGGAGGAACGCAGCACCCCTCATGAAGTGTTCTCCCCCAAAACATGAAGCCGAATCTGATCCGGCCCCTGGTCTCACTACTGACTGGCAGGAGATACTGGGGACCGAGCAACACATCAGAGATGCATGGGGCTTCGATCTGCGAAGCCAGCCTCTGTGCGAACCGCCTGGCTTCTCGAACATACGTGGAGACAGCAAAGGGGAGAAAGGGGAGGGGGACATGAGTAGAGGAAAGAGACAAAAACACACGTCAATGGGCCCTGTCTTGGATCCAGAGTCAAACAGGCTGAGAAAGAAAGAAGGAAAGAAAAGAAAAAAGGAAAGGAAGAGGAAAGGAAGGAAGGAAAAGACAGGACTCACTCAGACTTACAGAGCCAGCAGGTGGCTGAGTCGGGATTTAAATGCAGGCGGTGATGCCAGGGCACAAACTCGAAACCACTGTACACCGCACCCCTGCCTCGCCCATAAACCTTGGTGTAATGGTAAAGACAGAGGTTTTTGTTCGGGCCTCAAATGATCAGAGTTAACCCCGAAGTCCAGGGAGAACCTGACTGGGCCCACTGCTTTCTCTTGCCCATACCAGCTCCAGGGCTGTTCCTTGGCACGCGCAGTTGTGAGCCCATGCTCCCTCATGTGCGCACACACCCCTATACTCACCTCACTACAAACCACAGTGCAAGTCACTAAGTGATACCCTCTGACTTGTTTTCTGCTTGGTACACAGTAGGCACTCAGCAGATATGTTGAGTGGAACAGACTCGAGGGCACAGAGTTTGGGCCAGGATGCCAAACTTTCCAAAATAGAAACTGGTGGTGCCGACCTCCACATGAACACCCCCCCACCCCATTTCTTCTTAAGAGACCCGCCGGCACGAAGCAGCCCCTCCTGGGAATGTGACGCACCCCCAGGAGGGGGCCCTGATCTTATCAGGCATTCCCACCTCAGCAAGAACGACTTTAAACAGGGTGCTTTATTGCTGTCCCTCTGCCGACCCCAGCCACGCAGAGGGGCCCCTGAACAGCTAAGCAGCTCCCTCAGAGCAGCAAGAGCCCCAGGGCTGTAACCTAGAGTGTGCGCCGAGGAAGCTCTTTCCAGGGTAGTTCTCCCCCCTCGAGTGCCAAGAGGCCAGCTTGGGGTGAGCCCCAGGCCCTGCGCACCCAACATCTGGAGCTGGGTTGGGGGGGCGGGCCGGTGAGTAAAGGGATGGCAATTGCAGATGGGGCAGGAGACCAGCCCAAGAACCTCCTCTCCGATCAGAGCCAAACAGGAAGCCGGCCAGGGCAGGGGTGGGGGGAGCTGGTACCTGTCTCTGACAGCGGCCAGGGGTCGGCCGGAGAAGGGAGTTCCAGCTCCTGGGCTGAGGCACGCATTTCTCAGAAGCTTGGCAGCCTGGAGAACACAGGGCTGGTTTCTGTTTTCTGCCCCAAGAAACGCCTGGAACCGCAGAGGAAGGGAGGCCCTGCTTGGCCAGGCCGGGCCCCCGGGAGCCCTGGCCAGCCCCGGGATGCACACACGGTACTGTTTACAGAGGGAAGCCTGGGCCAGCTCGGATGCCCGCTCCGGGCGTCCCCGGCCACCTCGCGCTCGGCCAGCCGGCCTGGGGACGCTATCTGCGGGGGCAGCGGGAGCTGGCCGGCCGCCCCGGCAGGGAGAAGGGGGTGCATGTGCCAGCTGGGCCAGGCTCCTGGCCGGCGCGGGGGACAGGGTGGCGGGTCTCCCTGCAGAAGGAGCGCTGCAGAGCCCAGCTGTGGCCGGGCCAAGCACAACAGCGGACGGGGCCGGGCGGGCCGCGCTCCAGCTACCGAGCACCCCGGTCTGGGGTGCCAGCTCTGGCCTCGCACCGCCGTTTCCATGGCACTGGGTGTTGCTGTCACAACAGGCGCGGGATGGCCCGGTGCTGGGCCGCGCGGCTGGCAGCAGGCAAGAAATCAATTTGCTCGTGGTCCTGCGGCCAGCACATTTTTGAAGGCCTGGCCCGGCCCCGGGGTTCAGGCTCTGCCGGCGGATGGAGGGGAAGGAGGCCTGTGGAGCGCGGTGCTAGGATGGAGGCCGAGGCCCAGCCATGGCCCTGCGCTGTGTGCAGTCCCAGCGAGACGGGCAAGGCCCAGGCACAGCCGCTTTTGGAAATGCCGGGCCCTGTCGTGCCAGACAGCTGAGACGTCCCCATCACCGGCCCTGAGCATCGTCAAAGCACTGCCGTGAAGCCTCAAGGGGATGGCTGACATCTTTCGTTTCTGGGCATTTTGTTAAACAGACGTCACCTCCATTTTGCAGCTCTGGCTTTGTATTTAGAGGTTTATTCCTCTACTTGCCCCCGGCCCCAACCCCCCCAATCCCGTATCTCTCAAACAATCTCTCGGGCCTCTTCGAAAAGCTCACAGCTCTAGGTTCCAAAGCTGACCTGCTGAAGCCTGATTCTGGGACCAGGACACAGGCTGTCCCCCGCTTTTATGCGATATTGAACCTTGCTAGCAGGGGTCACAGGGCTGTGTATTTCCACTCCTGAACTCCCACAGAAAGATGTAGCATCTCACCTCAAAAAAACAGAGAGAAACAAGGACTACACATTTACTTGCTGGCTGTGTGACCTTCGTCAATCACCTAACCTCTCTGGGCTGGAGTTTCCTCACCTCTAAAACGGGAATGATAACAGTACTTGCCTCATGAGCTGTTGGGAGGGTTAAATGAGTTAATATGGTAAAGTCTTAGCAGAATGCCTGGCACGCAAGGAGTACCATCAAAGTATTAGCTATTATTATTATTATTATTATTATTATTAAAAATAAATATTATTGTTGTTTTAGGATGAAAAGTTTCGTATCATTTAAAAGCCAGGCAGCATATGGTCTCCATTCTGTTCTCAGATATTCATTCAATTCCACACGTCGTACCCGCAGGGAGCTGGGTGAGGCTTGGAGCAAAGGGGGTCATAAGGAAATGCTGCCAAGGACCTACTATGTGCAAAGTCATCCCAGGGGCAGTTATGGGTACAGACAAGTCAGAGATGGGAGTCCCTCCCACCCAGAGACTTGGACTTGAGCCAGGAAGAAAAAACCAGAAAACACCTGAGAGGCACGGTGATCAACAGCGGCTGCTAGGGGCCGCGTGCGTCTCCAGGACTCGGAGGAGGAGAACCGAGAGAGCTCGGCAGAGCCTCGAGACAGTGGCCAGAGTCCAGAAGGCACAAGAGGGAGGGGATGGCACTCCAGGCAGAGGTTACGGTATGGGCACAAGTTCAGAGGCAAGGAAGGCTCAGCGCAGCCACATGGCAGCCCCCACTCAAAGCGGAGCGGGGTGGACAAGAGGGACAAGTTCATGTCCAAATGGTGAGACGCTCCCATAAGCAGAACTAACCGCTTTCCATTTCAAAAACCCCGTTTTTTGTATGAACCTGTAGGATCATTTCTGAGACCTGAACTGTGTTCCCTTTATTTTTTTTCTTTGTCATTTTCTTAAGGAATACACGCACACAGCAAAGAAGAAAAAAAATCCGTAAGTGTAAAAACACAAACAGGAAGAGGTCTCCCTTCTACTCCTGTTGCAGCTGCTCGGCACCCCCTCCGGGGCCTGGGTTTTAGTCATAGGCAGGTAGGTTGCGTCTGGTCGTCTGCTAGTGAGGACAAGACGGCAATCCACACCCGCACCCCTCACTCGGTGGGGTGTCTGGCCCTGAGACGAGGCTCACTGTGCTGAGTGGATGGCTTCAACCCGGAGCAGATGGAAGGACGTTCACGAAGGGCCGGCACATCCCAGCTGTAGGGATGGGCCATTGCTCAGCTGTGGATGGATGAGGATGGTGACAGGGAAGGTGACGAGCTGCCAGGTACTCCCTGCCAAGTGCCGACTGTGGCAGCCTCTGTGACAGGCACTGGCCACGTGTCAGTCGTTGAAACCCAAAGCACTGTTATGATCCCCCTTTTACAAATGGGGAAGTTGGGGTCACAGGTATTCAGGAACTTGCCTGAGGCCATGCCCCCACATTCCCTAGGCAGCCACACAGATAGGGGACACAGGGACAGAGTGGGGTGGGCACTGGATTCCCGTGGGGCGTCCATGTGGGGGTGTCCAGCAGGCAGATTGGTGGGTCTGCCATGAAACCCCTTTTTCTGGAGTCTCATCAGATACAGGGAACAAAGAGGCCCGAGCTACACGCTCCATTCTGTTCATGAACTGTATCTGGACGACTCTCCCAGGTCCTCCGTATGCACGTGCCTCTGGGCCTCTAGCTTTGTGACCTGAGACAAATCGCTCCCTTGCTCCTCGGCCAGGGCTCCTAGCTGTGATGGGAGATGATAATTAGTCCCTGCCTGGATTCCAAAGGTGCTCAGGAAGTGCGAGGGACTGTTGTCATAATTATTTCCTGTACTTGCCGGCCTGGCAATCACACGCCCCAACCTGCCACCTGCCAGCAGCTTCCCTTCCCTCCCGGAATCAAATCCAGGCCTCTCGCTGTGGCCTCTGAGGCCCTATGTGGTCTGGCCTACCCTCAAAACCTGCCTCTCACTCACCTCCTGGCCATGGCTGTCAGCTACACTAGACCTCTCTCTGTCCTCCACACAAATCAGGCTTCCTCCCGGTTCCGGCCCTTTGCACATGCTGTTCTCCCTGCCTGGAATTCCCTTCCTCCACCTCGTCTATTTTATTCAGAGCACTTAGCTCCCGCCGAAAGTCTCATTATTTATTGGTTGATTTTTGAAGAACGTTTTCTCCCCTAGAGACTCTCGGAGGGGCCTCGTCCACTGGACTCACTGCCGTGTCCCAGTGCCCAGCACAAAGTCCAGCACACAGTAGGTGACCCGAGCAGATACGTTTTCAAAGAAAGAATGAATGAAGGGGCAAGCAGCCGATCAGAAGCAAACTAGAAGGCAAATGCTCACACGAGATGTCTCGTGGCAGTTTCCTGAGGCGGCCAGCCCACCAACCCTGTGCTAAGGGAGATTACACCCACGCCGTCAGCCCTCCCCATTTTTTGTGGGGCACTTTTCACACATGCCTCACCCAAGGCCACAAGCAAGGTGGAAGCAAAGCAGCCTCCAAGTCAAGCCTCCTTTGACTTCAACGAGCCATCAGCACCTGACCCTGAAGTCACTGTCCTGGGCATTCACCAGGAAATCCACCGTGCACAGCGAGAAGCTAGCTCCTGGCGGCTTTACACACCCAGAGAGATCTAAGAATTCTCCAGTCTACAAATAATAGGCTTTTTCTAGAGTGGACCCCCACGTACCAAAAAACCACATGCTTTGGTCAATATTCAACATTATAAAGGCATTGTTTCCACCAGAATCAGGCACTAAATCCTTCAGACTGCTGGTTCTTAACTAGTGGCAATTCTCCCCTCCCAGGGGTCATTTGGCTGTCAGAACTGGGGCAGGGGGCGCCTGGGTGGCTCAGTCGTTAAGCGCTTGCCTTCGGCTCAGTACGTGATCCCAGGATCCTGGGATCGAGCCTCCTATCGGGCTCCCTGCTCTGCTGGGAGCCTGCTTCTTCCTCTCCCACCCTCCCTGCTTGGGTTCCCTCTCTCGCTGGCTGTCTCTGTGTCAAATAAAAATCTTCAAAAAAAAAAAAAAAAAAAAAGAAGGAGGAGGAGGAGGAGGAGGAGAAGAAGCAAGAAGAAGGAAGGAGGAAGAAGAAGGAAGGAGGAGGAAGGAGGAGGAAGGAGGAAGAAGGAGGAAGAAGAAGGAAGAAGAAGGAAGGAGGAGGAAGGAGGAGGAAGGAGGAAGAAGGAGAAGGAAGAAGGAGGAAGGAGAAGGAAGGAGAAGGAAGGAGAAGGAAGAAGAAGAAGAAGAACTGGGGTGGGTCAAGGGGGGCTGCTGGAATCCGATGGTCGAGCCCAGGGTTACTAATAAACATTCTGCAGTGCACAGGGCCGCCAAGAATTATCCAGCACCAAACGTCAACAGTATCGAGGTTGAGAAATTTGATTCAGACAAAAAGATAAAATGTTTTGGGGGGTCTTGGACTGAGGAGAGAGAATCAGCAACTAGACATTTGAGGCCTCATCCTGTTTTAGATTCTCCTCATAGTGTTGTGACCACTGGACATGATCATACATATTTGTTTGTTCGTTTCGTTCCCCAACTAGGAGGTAAGTTCCATGGAGGCAGGGACTCCATCTGTTTGCGCACGACACTGTCTGCGGGACCCAAACACCTCCCTTGGCACATGGGAGGCATTCAATAAATACTTGTGGAATAGATGAAGGAACTCTTAAGAACATTAAAGATTACAAAATATCCAACCTCTTTTTGGAGCTGTTTTCCCATTACAATCACACTTCATGGGCAGAGACCCAACATCTGTTCTCCTGTGACCCAGAGTAACAGGTTTTGTGACTGGGCAATGTAAATACTTAAAACTACATCTCCCAGCCTCCTTTGCAGCTCAGTGCAGTCACGTGACAAGCCTCTGGCCAATGAGATGAAGGGATGTATGAGATGGCCAGGTTACAACCCTGAGAGGAAGGGGCATGCCTGTCCTCCTCCTCGTCCCCACCTGCTCCCCCACCCAGGAGCCATCTTGGACAATGCAGATGGGGACACCACCCTGAGAATGGTGGAATGATAAGAAAGAAGGAGCCTAGTCTTGGCACCTCGTGGGCAGTACACCAGCCCGGGACTGCTTATGCCGGTGCTGTTAATAAGAGAGCAAGCATCTATCTTGTTTAAGCTGCTGTTAATTTTGGGTTCTGGTTACAGCAGCCCTGTATACCTAATCAATACATAAGCTTCTCCTGCCCTGCAAACTCCAGCTATTCTGAAGCTAAAGACTCCTTAATGCGTTGAGGACGACCTCCATCCTGGCACACAAGGGCTATTTTATGATTTCCCCCTCACACGTGTCGGGATCATAACCCTTAGTCTACTCGAAGGATTCTTTCCTCCCCAACACCTCAGAATAAGCACACTGCTAAGCCAGAGAAAGAAAGGAGAGGAAGTCATATTATTTAGGTCCACCAAATGACGAGGACAAAAGGAACTACCAAAAGAAAGTCTATTAAAATCTTAAAACATCAATTATGTTTAAATCTATGAGTTCATAATGGCACGAAAACCCCACAAAACCGTAATTGATTGCCACTGGAGGATGTTAAGGAACCAACCCATTATTTTAAAAACTGGTAAATAAAGGGAAAGAATCAAGCATTCATCCTTGTTTTCCTATATGAATTCTACCATTGTTGATGAAGGGACATTTCTCTTTATAGAAGTTTTCCAACTAACAGAAGAGGAAGGGAAGACGGAATTAGAACAGAATATCACCATTTTGCCATTAATGCGCCACTGAATCAACAGAGCTAGGCACGATGGACAGTCACGAACATCACCAAAAGAGAAGCAACCTGACATCGTGTGCTTCCTGACAAAAGGATCCACCGTCAGCTATGAAGCCATCTTGGCCAAAACAGGTGAACCTGAATCAGTTGAGCCCTCTAGAATCAATGGCCAATTTACAGGAAATGGAGAAGAGAGGGGGCCATGCTGAACCTCACCCTGGGAATATAACTGCCAAAAGCCAGACTGTGAGAGATTTCAGGGGATAAAGAAGCTGGTTTTTTTTTTTTAAACAAATAAATGGCAAAATAATAATAATAAAACCATTTCTAGGGGGGAACCTCTAGATTAAAGCAGACTTGGAGAAACCAGGGTATCCCAACTTACAAGATATGGGCCTGGGTCTGAATCCTGATTCAGACAAACTATGAAGTAATGAAAACAAAATGAAGGGGAAAAAAACGCTTTAAGATAGGTATGAGACACAGGAAGTTTCAACACTGGATAGTTCATGATATTAAAGCATCTTCACGAAGCTTCATACATGCTAAGAGTATTAGGAGTATTTTCATCCTTTTCTCTTAGGGATACACAGCGCATACCCACACATGCAATGATATGGTTCAGCTCCCTAGGACTTCTGACGTCTAGGATTTGCCTCAAAACACTATAGTGAAATGGGAGTGGGAGTTGACGGAGGTAAACCGGATTGGCCGGGAGTTGATAATCCTCTAGGCTGAGTGGTGGGTACGTGGGTACACGTGCTACTCTAGATTTGTGCGTATTCAAAATATTTCATAGCAAAAGCTTTTTAAAAAATCTTACCCGAGTTTCAGAGGGAGAAAGAAGAAAGACGGAGGGAGCTAACACTTCCTAAGCGTGGCTGTCTACCAAGTGCTGAGTTAGGCAGCCACGGACGGGAGTGGCCCTTCCAGAAGAGGGGTCACCAATTTAAATATTTAACAGGTCAGAAAGAAACCTTGACTGAGTGAGGCCGGCCAAGTACGAGAGGCACAACGGCACAAGCATGATGGCAAAACACAGCAGACACTCCATCCATCTTCAGGAGACAGGAGGGAGGGGTGGGGGGCTGCAGACGACGGCAGGTACGTGCTCTGTCTAACGGACGTGGTCTCTACAGTGGGCCAGCCTTGACTCTGATGCCAGGTAGCCACCACGCAGAACGTGGGGCCCGGGCCGGCCGATTCTTGGATTTTCCAAGGAAAGCCTGAAATCTGTATTTGTATGTGCAATCTCCCAGTTTTTAAACGTTGGCATCTAATCCAAATATTTTTTAAAATACTGGATGGGCCAAACAAAATATCTGCAGGCTAAATGGAGCCCATGGAACACCAGTTGGCCGCCCCTGTCCCAAGCACTGAAGCAGACCACAACTCGATCCATCTGTAAGAAGTGGAAAGGGTGCATTAATCAACATTGGGTCAATTCTTTTTTAGGCATCCAGTAAAGCTGGAAATTCAAAAAGACACCATCAACGTCCAGAAATCTATAAGAACCGGCTGTGGAACGTTTCAAAGGCGTCGTCCACATAAGTCAGCTTATGCAACAGAACTGCGACTCTGTCCAGAGTTTTGGAAACTAACAACCAGGGAGTGTCCTTGCAACTTTCCTGGGATGGTGGAACTAACAGGCTTCAGATGAAACCCATTTGCTGGTTTGCAGAACGCCTGGGACTGGAGTCCAAACCACTTGCAACAGGAGATGCCATCAAAAACTCAAGTCAGGGTGCTCAGCGTCCATTGTAAAATGACCAGGAAGCACTCCACTTTGGTTGCCAGAGATCTGATTTCATGACTGTTGAAGGAGATGAGGCAGATGTCATCCTGAAGGCTTAAAGTGGCAGCAGTGGTTGCTGAGGACCCAAGCAGACCTTGATCCTGAATCTCAAGCCTGAGTTTGCTGGTGACTTTGCCCAGGGAAAGACTCCTGACATCCTGGATGGGCAAAACAGGCTCCAGCCCTGCCTTTACAGGCACGGGCTCAGCTT
Organism: Ailuropoda melanoleuca; assembly: GCF_002007445.2. Taxonomy (NCBI): domain Eukaryota; kingdom Metazoa; phylum Chordata; class Mammalia; order Carnivora; family Ursidae; genus Ailuropoda; species Ailuropoda melanoleuca. Next base: position 55,414,982 of record NC_048230.1, on the reverse strand, counting down.
AACCAGATCAGGTTTAACAAATTAAAGAGGTGTCAAGAATGCAGTGGAGAAGGGCCAGAGAAATGGTTTCATCATTCCCTGAGAACAAAGCCCCTCTTTTTTTCCTGAGAGGGTGGAAAGTGAAAGAAAACTCGTGCTAAAATAAAGCTGAACAGGCCCAGGGCACGAAAACAGTCCGGAACTCTGCCCAAAGGCCACAAAGACAACATGCATCCAAGTCTCAACTCTACAGAATGGAGTGAAGGCTATTTCATTAAAGATTTTTTTCTGGGTAAATACAGCTTAACTATTTATCTGCAATGGGTTTCTTGATGGGGGAGAGGGGAGGGAGTATAGAATAGAGAAAAAGGCGGCATTAAAAGAACATTTGATTAACGGCCACACGTCTAACTCATAGCCTCCAACAACAAAATTGCTTTTCAAGTTCTGCTTTTCTAGAGCGAAACAAATGACAGCTAGAGCGGATACTGTGAAGTGTCGTATTTTTAATACGAAAATTCTGGACTATCTTGGCTTGTGGCCTGGGGCGCGTGAAGAGCCAACACGAGCACCGCCCTCCACGGAGGGATGCTCCAACAATCACCGTGTCGTCCTGCAAGGAGCAAAGTCACGGGCAGGACCAGCGCACTGGCCAGGGAGGCAGTGAGCCTGAGCATTTCTGCACGCTCTGCCAGCAAGCATGAAAACGGACAAGCGCTGTTCAAAGCAGGTTTGCGTGCTGACCTACCCATAAATCTGGTTTAACCGATCACCTTATTCCTGCACGAGGATATTCGCTTGTTACCACAAGACAATGCCCTCACTTGGAGGTCGGAAGGACAGCCACGCAAATGACTCAGAACAGTCCACAGCGTGGGCTTTGGTGGATGACCGGGGGGCCATCGAATGACACCGAGTGATGTCTCTCTTGGTCCTCTTTACTGGGTCCGGTCTGCTGTCTGGGGGTCAGAGACTGCTCTGGAATGCAGGCCGAGTGGACAGCAAGTCTGAGAACAGACTTTCTTGTGGTTTGGTAGCTTCAGACCTTGACATGCAAGAGCACATTCCTTCAGAAACACCTGCGCTGCAGAATTGCAGAGAGATGGCTGAGCCTCTCTGGGTCTGGACTGTGCTGGAAGGCGGCTCCTTATACTTACATGAGCCAGCAACGCAGAGCACACATCACCGGGGATGCCAGGACAGCTAAGGGGCACGGCGAGAGAGCTGAGGTTCTTAGAAGGTGGGGAAGTATCACGAGGGGCAAAATAAAGCTGCGTCTAGGGAAGCGCCTGTGACGCCGCCTCTCCTGGAACGGAGGGACCAGACCTGCGCTTAGCTCCCGCAACCGACCTTCCAGCCATAGCTCTGCAAAGTTCGAGGCTAGCAGCTTGCGACGTGGAGGCAAGCAGCTTCCTGGGCTCTGGAATTTTCTAGTAAGACTCTAAATGGCCTTTGCTGAATTCACGAGAAGTAGCCTAACAAGGTCCTAAGGACACAGGCCGAGGCAGCCTCAGGGCTGATCTTCAAAGCCCAGCTCGGCACCGACCACCTGCAGGGCCGGCTTCGACTGTCACGGCCGCTGTAAGGAACAAGCCACCGGGCGGTTCACGAACGACAAATATTTCTGTCTTATCGTTCCGGAGGCTGAGAAGTTCAAGATCAAGGCGCCACCAGATCCGGCGCCCTCCTCACAGACAGCCGCCTTCCCCTGTAAGCTCACACAGCAGAGGGGAAGCGGGGAGTTCTGCGGGATCTCTCGTAGGAGAGCACCAGTCCCATCCAGGAGGCTCCGCTCTCATGCCCAAAGCACCTCCCGGGGGCCACACCTCCTAATACCGTCACCTTGGGGGTTGGGCCTCAGCATATGGATTTTGTGGGGGCCCAGATATTTCACACCATAGCAATGGCCCAGAACAGATGATGAGGATGGGGGGAAGGCGGTAAAGTATTCCGACAACTACCGAGCCCTCCCCGTGCATACCAGGTACTGGCCCACATGCTTTCCTTCCAAGGATGCTCCCTTTCTCCATTCGTACCAGAACCCTCAGAGTTGGGGCCAGCATCAGAAGTTACTTGCCTGAGTCCATGGAAGAGTGAAACGGTAAGTGAAATGAAAGCCAGGCAGGACAACTCCAGAAACTCTCCACCCCCCAGGCCCCCGAATCCTGGACCCTCAGACCAGCCCTCCCATTCCCGAGAGCCAGTCCCTGACATACCCACCCCTTCAGCGGGTGACAGATTCACACAGGGGACCCGGGGATAGATCTGCTACGTTCTGTAGCAGCAAGGAGGAAACTAGGAAGCTGGATTTGCGCCCGCCTGTGATGACATAAAGAAACTGTATGAGTGCACTCCCGAGGGGGTGAAGACTGGATCTTGGGGAGTGAAGAAATCTTATACATAACGATAGTTACAATACCTTACAAAGGGCCACGGCCCGTAACCAGATACACGGTGTATCTGTGGGAGAGACGATCGGGGGCACTGATGGGACAGACCTACAAAAGGAGCCTGGCCGGAGAGGGTGGTGGTACCGAGCATGAGGTTGAGAAAGGCCGTTCTAGAAGGCTAGAAAGGGGGCAGGGCAGAAATGCGAGCAAGACTGTGCCGGATGGATCTTCTTATATGGTTTGTTTTTTTTTAAGGTCAGGAACAGAGCTGTGCCAGTCACCCTCAGCTCCTTCCTCCCTTCCTGCGCGTCCCTCTGTCCACTCTTCCCTGGCCGGTCCCTGCCGACTCCCTCAGCCCCTGAGCCAACAGCACGACTAGCAAAACTTGGGCCACTGGTCCACGCTCTGCCAGGGGAGCATGGCAGGGGCCGCCAACTGGCCTTCCAGCAGTCCCTGGGCAGATGGCATCATGTCCTCATGCAGGCAAACATCCCGAGGTCCCCAGAAGGGAGCTTGGGAAGGGCCCCCTGAGCCCGTGCCACGTGGGGAGACAGGGCCTAAGGGTCCTCATCTCCAAAGACCAAAATAGCCAATTATTTCTTTTCCTGTGCAAATACGCTTTTAAAACTTTAAACCGTGTTCTACAAGAAGCCGCTAAGCTCCTACAGAAAACAGCAGCTAACATTTGTGGAGAGTTACTTTGCGCCAAGCACCATCCCAGCACCTGTCCACTCACTTCCTTCTCACGGCAGCCCCAGGAGGGAGGAGGGAGGAGGGAGGATGGTCTCCACGGGGTAGAGAGGGAGGTGGGGACACAGCCCGGCAGGAACCTGCCCGAGGTCACAAGTCAGCGGTGGAGTGGACACTCAAAGCCGGTGTCTCACGTCGTAGGGAGTCACGCTGAGTAAACACTGACAGCTGGGCACAAGGTGGGGAGGGAGGATGAAAACAAGACCAGATGCAGAACACAGAAGGCACAAGGGCAGGCCGCCGCCTTGCCCGGTTTCTGCAGAGGGGCTGACCCTTCGGCCCCACGCTGCCAGCCAGCCCGAAGCATGGAGAATTCCACGGGGTGCGGTCAGCCCTTCCCACTGTGCCCGAGTGGTTCTTCCAAGGGAACAAAGGAAGCTATCTGTGGCCACCTAACCTCCCTGGGCCAGGCCAGCAGTGCTCCTTTGCCCTGCCAGGTCTTTCCTTGGGTGGGGAGGGAGCTTGGGACCGTGTCGGCCCCCGAGGTGAACAGAACATTGACACAGTTTCTCCACTGCCGGAAAACCAGTCACCGATCTGTGCTTCCTCCAAGGCTTTTCCTACTTGCTTTCTGCATATTCTTGTCAAACAAAAAAAGGCCGCAGTGGCCAAGATACAGGTCAGCCAGGAGAATGCGCCACGAGAAACCTGAAGGGAGGCAGAGCTAGTGCGATCACCACGATTATTATTAATGGCACCAAGAATGAGCATTGGACATCTTTCAGGAGTCTTACGTCCTCGTCTGGCAACGCCAAGTTCAGATCTTCATGCATCTTTGTCAGGTTGACTATCTGAGCGAGAGGTGGAGTTTTCGCGAGAAAACAGAGGCCCAGGGAGTGTAGGTAGCTGATGCCCAGCCAGCCTGCTGCGCCCGGGGTCTGCAGCCCGGACCCCCCCCCACCACCAGTATGTTCATTAGCAGTGAGGGCGGACCACAAGGTCAGGAGCTATAGAATGAACCATGCTCCGGACGACCTGCTGCGGGCGGATCAACTGGCATGACCACTTAGGAAGAGAGTCCGGCAAGGGCGTGCTCCTGACGTTGAGCGCGGGCGCCCAAGAAGAGTTCACGGACATTTTATTCGTAAAGCTAGACGTGAGCCAAATGTCCATCGACAGACACATGGGTACAGAGACGACAGGATATCCCCTCAATGGAATGATCCACAACAATGAGATGAATGAACCCCAGCTCCACGCAATGGTATGTGGGGACCGCCCAGGTCTGCGGGTGACGGAAAGCAGCACTCCCGAGCGCCACTGCATGACTTCCTTCCGTACAGAAAGGCCTGACGAATCTCTGGGGTTACAGGGCAGGAGAGTGGCCACGCTGGGGGATGGGACAGAGGACGGGGGACCCAGGAGGGGCTCTGGGGTACTACCATGCTTCCATGTCATGCATGGTCCAGGTGGTAACCACGTGGGTGGCCCAACTGGTGACGTTGGTGACTGGGGACGACTGGTTCCTGAATGTGCACATATCTCGATATGTAGATACATAGAGAGATACTCAAATTCATTCAATGTATTTCAGTAAATGATTTCTTAAGTGGTTCACATGAGGACCAGAGAAGCAGATCCCGAAACAGACTGGTCTGTGCTCCTCCCGCCTGTAGAAAGACTCACAGACACGCACGTGTGCACACACTGTTTGTTGTCCTCCGAGCCACCAGGCGGAGGCTCTGACATCACTAAGACCACATCCTTTCTCCGCAAGACATTTCTAGAACGGGATCAAGGAAGTCCTCTGAGAGTCCCAAGCCTCCCCCGTCCCTCAGTCCTCTCGTCTGTGGCTGAATCTCGAGGAGGATGGCAGAGGCCTGCCACGCAGGGCTTGCGGTGAGACGGCCTCATGACCCGAGAGCCCCCAGGCCTGCAGACACTGTGCTCTCGGTGGCACCCGGCCAGGCCCCCATCCATGCCTCTCCCCTGCCCGGGCCTGCACGGCACAAACCTCCCCTACCTGCCGCATCCAAGTGCCCTGGCCCAAGAGGCACGGCCACCCACCCGTCGTCCTTCTGGGCAGTGACAAGGCAAGAGCTACTTGTGAACTGATCCCATTTTGACAATTCCAGTCACAGTTTAAATAATCGCACTAATGAGAGGACGCATAAGGCAACCTTTGGTAAAATGCGTCACCCCCCGCTAACCGCCTGCTGCGGGATTCTGGCTTTGTCTGAAACACGTAACGCCCCTGTTGGCCAACTCTTGCCTCCCTGCGGTCCATTTTTCAAACACAGCCAGAGTCATCGTTCCAAAAGGTCAATCAAATCACACTGCACTGCTCCAAACACGCCAACGCTGGCCCGTTCCTCTGCCCTCGTAGCCGCCCCTGCCGTCCTCCCCTCCACCTGCTGTCCCCACCTCCCTACTGCAGCCTATCTGTGCACTGGGTCTCAGGGGCCAACACCACCCCCACCCGGCCACACTCTCGCTCCTAACCTTGTGCAATTTCCCTCACGGCCTTTTATCACCATCTGAAATATGCTTGTCACCTTACATAATAATGTCTATCTCCTTTACCGAAAAACTCCCCCACGTGGGCAAGGCCTTCATCGGACTTGTTCGCCTGTGTACCCAAGTCCCAAAAGAGTGCCAGGCACAGAGTAGGTAACCACTCACTCACTACCTGGTGGGGGGCGGGGAGGGAGGTGCGGGGGGAGGGCAGGAGGGTCAGGATGGAGGGGACAGAAGGAAGGAGGGAAGCCTACCAGCAGGGAGGGGTAGCAGGAGAGAGGGTGGAGGCAGGGAGGGAAGGAGGGAAGAATTCATTCACTGCTGGTGTTTTCCAGGTAAAACCAGGGACTTCAGAACAAGGAAGTCTTAGGGACAAGAGGACAGAGCAAAAACAAGCGGGTGTGTGTGCAAAGCCTACATTTCCGAAGAATTACGGAAAGCACCTGGTTCAGGTGGAGGAGTGAAGGGAGAGGGAGGAGTGGGGATGCACGTGGCTCTGGAATCTCACGTTGCCAGTTCAAAATGAGACTTTCTGACAATGTCTCAAGTCCTTGGAGTGGGGAAAGCAGAAGCTGCATTTTGGAGTTCCAAGAAGTGGGGTATGTGCAGGAATGCAATGTGATGGAGTCAGGACAGGACACTCTGGACCATGAGCGAAGGGTCAGGAAAAGATACCCAGATGTGGGGGCTTCTGGGGATCACAGTCAAGTGGAACGTTCAACTTCAAAATGATTTGTTTGCGTTTGGACCCCAGTCTGCTGGTGACCCTTCCTTTTCCAGCTTGAGGAACCTTCCCTTGACTCTCGAAACACATAAGCCCCCTCTCGCGAAGTTCCCAAGAAAAGCATACTCTGCCCAAATCCCAAGGCCCATGAAGGGCATGTGAGGAATCCCCGCACGCTGGAAGCACACGCCGATTCCTGGTTGGGCAGCCAGATGTGGCTTTCATGGGCAAGGCCCCCTTGGTGTAATCGGTGAGAGGCACAGAAAGGGAGCTTCCCAACCCAGGATGTCTCCCAACCAGACTAGAGACCAGAGATTTCCAGTTTGCCTGTCAGAAATAAACACAAAATCAACTGAGAAGTATGAATCCCACACCCACTAAGCCAACGGTGGAATCTGAGAATGTTCCATGGGAGGAGTCTGACATCTCAGCCATCAGGAGACCAAAGGGCACACCTCTTCCTGGGAGCTGCGGTGGTGGTGCTGTTTGGGGCTTACATGGGGCACAGTTGGCCACACTGGCTGGTCCTGGGTTGTACAGAGCCCTGGGGACACTGCTGGTCAAGCACTGAACATCTAACCAGCAGCCACCTTGCTGCCTTCTGGAAGCCACATAGGTAGAAATTATTCTCTTGCCCTGTCCTGTTCTGGTACCACATGAAGCCAAAGAACTCAGAAGCATGAATACAGGCGCATGGGATGGGCGCAGTGCTGGGCGTCTGAACCTAAAATTCCCTCAAGGTTATTTCCCCAGAATGTTGGGGAACAGGGGTTCCAGGCCTGCCATGTGGTACCACTCCAGGATTCCATTCACAGAGAGAATAATAAAATGCAGTGTGAACAGCACCCCCTGGAGTTGCACGTTCTGTTATGTGTGACTGAGTAATTCTGGGAAGTGCTACATCCCTCATTTTAGAGATTGATAATGTCTACCAGCACAGTAAAGGCACTGAGAAGTCCTGCAGTAAACAAGTTTTTTCGTTTTGTTTTGTTTTTGTTTTTAACTTGGTTTTACAGAATTTTTTCACCTTTGTTAGCCACGGAACCCTCACTTCAATATCTCCTAACATCCCATGGAATTGGGCTTGTGCAGAAAGTACTTAAGAAAAGGCTCCATCAGGAGAAGCAATTTCACTGCACGTAGTTCTCTGAGACATCCTTAGAGCCGACTCATGTTACTGACCTGCCAAGAGCTCACTTTCACCATGACTTTGAACCTGCCTGTGTTCAGAAAGGCATTTAGGAGGCCCTAAAGGGTCTCCATCCTCAGCTGCTCTGTCTGCAACTCAAGCTTCTGTGAAAACAGGAAGCACCTCTGTGGGTCTGGGGCCATGATGGACCCTCAAAGGTGAGTCATGACCACCTGGATACTGCTCAATCCCTAAGAAGCAGGGCACAGACTAATTTGCCATCTCTAACAGAGACCCTCACTGTTTGTCTTTAACATGGGATGACAGACAGGTGGGGGGGGCGGCACACGTCTAGGCCTGGGAGATCAAACCAACCACCAGACACAGAGTCACTGGGCAAAGTTACCTGGGCCTGCTCAGGTATCATTTACTTAGAAAGCACCTCATCCCTGATACATCCCCCAAGTGCATGCGTGGAGAGAGGTCTGCTTACAGCCACGTTTCATTTATCTGCTCGCATTAGGCATTCTGCATGAAATGGATTTTCTGGATTTTCTACAAGATAGCCCCCTTTCAAATAAGCACCAAAATTTTTTTTTATTATATTATGTTAATCACCATACAGTACATCCCCAGATTCCGATGTAAAGTTTGATGCTTCATTAGTTGCGTATAACACCCAGTGCACCATGCAATACGTGCCCTCCTTACTACCCATCACCAGTCTATCCCATTCCCCCACCCCCTCCCCTCTGAAGTCTTCAGTTTGTTTCTCATAGTCCATAGTCTCTCATGTTTCATTCCCCCTTCTGATTACCCCCCTTTTCTTTATCCCTTTCTTCCCCTACCGATCATCCTAGTTCTTATGTTCCATAGATGAGAGAAATCATATGATAATTGTCTTTCTCTGCTTGACTTATTTCACTTAGCATTATCTCCTCCAGTGCCGTCCATGTTGCAGCAAATGTTGAGAATTCGTTCTTTCTGATAGCTGAGTAATATTCCATTGTATATATGGACCACAGCTTCTTAATCCAGTCATCTGTTGAAGGGCATCTCGGCTCCTTCCATGATTTGGCTATTGTGGACAATGCAGCTATGAACATTGGGGTGCATATGGCCCTTCTCTTTACTACGTCTGTATCTTTGGGGTAAACACCCAGTAGTGCAATGGCTGGGTCATAGGGTAGTTCAATTTTTAACTTTTTAAGGGACCTCCACACTGTTTTCCAGAGTGGCTGTACCAACTTGCATTCCCACCAACAATGTAGGAGGGATCCCCTTTCTCCACATCCTCTCCAACAATTGTTGTTTCTTGCCTTGTCTATCTTTGCCATTCTAACTGGCGTAAGTAAGCACCAAAATTTTATCTTAACCATCTGCATGCAGTGAAAATTGTTCAAGGATGGATTGTACGTGGGTCTCCCTCTTAAAACCCAGCACAGTGACCCTAACTCAGCCTGTGTCGGAACATTCAGGATGAGACAGATCCATTATTCATGCGGCAACCCTGAGGTCAGCCCTGCAAGGGCAGCTTGACCCGATGCCAGGTGGCCCAAGGTATCTTTGCTTGATGCACTTGGGGGGAGTCTGTGATCGACAGTTTTACTAGAGAGAGGATGTAGAAACTACCGGAAGTCCCGGAACCCCCAGATCGCCCAGACTATCAAAACTTCACAAAAGGTAAAAGTCAACAGTATCTGAGTAAGGACCAGAGGATTCCTGCCACCAAAGCGTCTGATGCTCGGGATCTGGTTTTTATGACAGCTGTTCTGGCTATTTGGAAGCTTTCTGCCTGAGTCCTATTACTTGGCTGGGTTCCCAAGAGTAAATTTTTCTAAATAATTGATGTTTCAGGGTCTATCTGATGCTGCTGCCTGTAAAAGGTGAAGCTGGAGCCGCAGCGGCAGCCAGTGGTATAGGCTTTCCTTCTAAGAAACTCACACCCCCTGTTTTCCCTTCCCTGGCGCT